>NW_024412397.1:1210025-1299409 GCF_014898765.1 Herpailurus yagouaroundi
GAGACCCCCCCATCCCTTTCACGAGACCCCCCCCCTTCCACAAGATCCCCCATCCCTTCCACAAGGCCCCCCCATCCCTTCCACAAGACCCCCCATCCCTTCCATAAGACCCCCCCCGTCCCTTCCAGCAGTGAGGACACAACAGGAAGAAGCTGTCTGTGAACCCGGAACTGGGCCCTCACCAGATGCCGGATCTCCCTCCAGAGCTGCGATGACCGAATGCCTGACTGAATCAGGTCTAGGGGCTGGACAGCCAGCCCATGTGGGCAGAAGCCGTGGCCTGGCTGGGCCGACGTGTGAAGCCTCCAGTGAGGTCATAGGACGTGTTTTCTAAGTTTATTTATTTTTGAGATCAGAGAGACAGAGAGAGAGAGAGAGAGAGAGAGAGAGACAGAGCATGACCATGGGATGGGCAGAGGGAGAGGGAAACACAGAATCCAAAGCAAGCTCCAGGCTGGGGACTGTCAGCACAGAGCCTGACACGGGGCTCGAACTCACAGAGTGTGAGATCATGACCTGAGCGGAAGTCTGACACTTAACCACTGAGCCACCCAGGCACCCCTGATTTTATGCCACTTTAAAACCAGATTCATCATATACATTCTAGATCTGTTTTTATCTGTGAGCTACATTGTATCAGAAACCATCAACAAAATTTCACTTTGATAATATGTAGCTGAGTGATGTTAAGACTGGGGCACATTGATGGACATTATCAAAACGTATTTCCTCTACTTTTTAGCATGGAAAGTATCTTTTAAATAATTTTTTTAATGTTTTTTTTTTTTAAATTTATTTTTGAGACAGAGAGAGACAGAGCATGAGCAGGGGAGGGGCAGAGAGAGAGGGAGACACAGAATCTGAAGCGGGCTCCAGGCTCCGAGCCGTCAGCACAGAGCCTGATGCGGGGCTCATACTCATGAGCTGTGAGATCATGACCTGAGCCGAAGTCGGACACTCAGCCGACCGAGTCACCCAGGTGCCCCAGGATGTGTTTTCTATACAGCAAAAGTGGTTTCATTCTTTCTTCCGTCTCCTTGCCTATGCCTGTAAATACTTGGAGTTTTTAACCACTAATTATCAACAAAAGAGAGAGAAAGACATCTTTTCAATGCTGTAAATTATTATTAATCGAATGGCAGCGTGCCTGTCTGTGATTGTGCCGAGGGGAGGTCCCTGCCTCTTTGCCCGAGCTCCGGTCGGGTCAGTGTGCCAGGCTGGTGCCCAGGGCCGCGTCTGGCCACCTGCCGTGTGTCCTTGAGGAAGTCATTCCTCCTTGAGGTCCCTGTTTCCTTGTCCATAGAATTGATGTAATGACACCTCAGAGAATTCCATGAAGGCTGTTCTCCTGCCCCCCACGGCCCCCACCCTGTCCTCCAGACAGTTGCATCGACTTCCAAGATTTCTCCATCTCTGAAGATGTGGACTGTTGTGTTTTCAAAAAACTGCCTTTAGGCTCCCTGGAGAAGGACACATAGTGACTGCGCCTGTCACCTCTCTGGGCTCAGCTCACGGGTCCCTTCACTCGAGTAATCGTGGAGATTCTTATGGGACAATAACTCTAAATAAGTGATGCTGGAACTCCAGGAAGCATTCTTTTCCATCTATTTTTAGAAAATGTGAGCAGTGTGAGCACGTAAGCAAGTGTGAGCATGTGAGTGTGTGTATGTGCCCCAGGAGCTGGGGTGGGGCCGTGAGTGCAGTCAGCAGGTGTTCCAGAAAGGATTTGACCGGACGTGTGGGTGCGGATGCTGAGCGTGAGGACTGAGGGCAGAGGAGGAAATGAACGGGTTGAGATAAAAGTAGGTTCTGTGAGAAACACACCAGGGATTAGAAGATGATGGTGGGTAAAAGGCAAAATACATTTTAAGAGCAAAGAGCAAACACCGGGACAAAAACCCAGCAGGGACAAGGCACAGAAGATGAAAATAAGCCCTAAGCACTGAGAATCGCGGACGGGGAGAGGTCCGCGGGGACCCCGTGTGAGGCTCATTGCACGTCCACGCACACCGGCAGCAGGTGTGAACCGTGGGGCTTGCCGGCGGGTGAGGGGAAGCAGGGGAAGCTACAGGTGCGAGTGCTGGACGCGCCCCCGGTGGCGGCCGGGAGGGCGGCGGACGGCCGTGCTCTGCGGAGGAGCCCCAGCGCCCGTGGCGGTGACAGTGGCGGTGCCGGCCCCGGGCTGTCACCGGTGCGCACTTGGCCGCGGGGCCGATGGGCGAGGCGAGGGGCCGCCAGCGCACCCGTGACCCGAGCCGGCCCCTCCTGTGACCGCGCTGGCTTTCGTGCGTGATGGCCGCAGGCCTGGCTGGACAGGGCCCCCTTTCCTCGGTGTCTCCAAGGGGCCTCGCGGGTGGAGGTGGCCAGAGTGGGGGCCGGTGAGGAGCTGCACGCCCCCGGGTGTTTGCACCTCTCACGGGCCGCGCCTCCCGGTCTCCTGTTCCTCTGCCCTCCGACGGATTCACGCGGCCGGAGAAAAGAGGAGTTGATGATGCCTCGGTTTGAGACAAGGAAAGAAGGAGCCATGAATCGGCTGAAGCTTTCACTGTCCTCATGCCACGGAGCTTAGACGTGGACAATCAGGCGCAGCTCTGCCCAACGAAGGCGGCCGAGGAGGGTCCAGTGGCCTCGTGCCGCAGGGCATTCAGAGCCCAGGGACGCAGAGCGCGGCTCCTTCTGTAGACCTGGGACACCGGAGACGGACACAGGCGGGCCGTGGCCAGCGTGAACCAGGAGCACCCTGAGGGTCCTGGCCTCGCCCCCCGGGGTCCCTGTGGGGACATGCACGGTGGCCTGTGCCCTTCCCCCAGTTCCTGAGAACATTCTTGGGCAGAGGCAGTGCGTGGCTGGCTTTTCCTTGGCGGCCGTGACCGAAAACATCCCAGGACCAGAGGCTCTTACTTGCACAATGATTTTATTCACTCACTTGCTTGACTTGGTCACAAAAATCTGACACCCGGTGGCTGAGCCGTGTCTCCTGACGGGAGCAGGGCAGGCGCGGCCCACGGGAGGGGCACTGGCAGGGCTCAGCGGACGCTGCCTCCCGAAGCGGGAGGAAGTGTTTTTGCAAAGCTGTGAGCACCAAGGCAGTTGACAGAAGCGTTGCGGTCTCAGACCTGGGTCACTGGTCTTACAAATTGTACTGTTAGGGTGGAGTTAACACATTTCTTTTCGTCTTTCCTTTGTTGAAAAGTAAGTTTTCTTTGTGGCATGCAAACAAGAATGGTAAACATCTACACTTTCCCGTTGCTTTTTTTAGAAGAAAGGAATTAGCAAAAGCAGGTACCTTGTTAGGAGCAGATTATGCATAAAAGGAATGCACAAAGCATTGGGATAAAAAGCTCTCGCGTCACTGAGATGCTTCAAGTTAGCCTCTGGGACAAGTGCCTCTTAGGTCATTTCAGACCGAGGCCCTTCTCGGGACCCTCCGTGGATTAGGAAATAAAACAACACCCATTGTCCGGGTCCCTTGTAGCCACACTTGTGCTAACTCGGGTTAATTGGGACTTGTGCTCCGAACACTTGGGGACTTTGCAGGGCGGAACTGGAGTGTTGCGGGGGCTTTGCAACGTGCAGACCAGGACAAAAGTCGCAGGTGACAGCTTTGCTGGCCCAGATAATGAGGCAGGGAGAGGCCGGGGGGCTCTGAGAAGGTCTGGAGCTGGACAGGCTTCCCCAAATGCTACACACAGAGTCACCACGTGGCCCAGTGGCCCCGCTCCCCGGTGCAGAGGCGTCCACGCCGGGCTTGTGCGAGGTCAGGGCGGCATCGTGCACAAGTGTGGGGAAGTAGAAACGACTGCCAGGCAGGGCCCAGCCAATGAGCACAGAAGCAAACGCACGTCCGCACGGCGGACTGCCATCCGGCCACGAAAGGAGCGAGGAGCCTACAGGCGCTGCAGCCCGGATGGCGTCAAACACGTCCTGCTCAGGAAGAGTCCACATGTGGTCCGGTAGCATTTCTGTAAAATGCACAGCAGAGCGAATCCGGACACGGAAAGTCTATCAGTGGTCACCCGGCGGGGGCGGGGGAGGGGGGGCACACGCTTTCTTCTCAGGGTGAGAACATTCCAGCATCGGCAGTTAGCGGTGGCTGCATAACTCTGAGAATTTGGAAAGACGCCGAATTGGGCACGTTAAGCTCCTGTATGGCGTGTAAGTTGTATCTCAATAAAACTGTCAGAGACGAGAAACGCGTCCAAACAAGAGCACGTTCCTTTGATTATTGAAGATCTTTGCCCTCCTTAGCGCTTTCAGACTCTACACGCGCCCCCGCTCGTGGGTCTTCCGTATGGCCTGTGCCGGGGCCGACCCCCGTGGATCTACCTTCCTCTGCCGTGTCCACTGCCGGCTGCGGACAGCCTCGCGCTGCCACGGCCCGGGGAGGGGAGGTGCGTCCCTCCACACGCTTGGGCATCTTCCCGCCACGGCACACGGACGGACGGGCTTCTAGGCGGGCTCCTCCGCGGGTCAGTGGAGCCCCGGCCCCCCCACCGCCGGGGCGGCTGGTGAACGTGGCCCCGGACACGCTGAGACAGCCCCGAGCGCGTCTTGCCTTCACGGGACGGAACTCTGGTGCTTGGGACACAGAACCTCGGGTTTTCTTCCAAAGAGCGAGGCGGTGCACGTGTGCCCGAGGTCACAGGGAGCCCCAGCCCGCGGGATCCCGCCAGGGGGCGCCGCTTGGGGCGTCGGTGTCCGGGAGGAGCAGGTGGGGCCAGGATGCCCCGCTCGGGGGGGGGGGGGGGCTTGGCTCCCTCCCCCCCCTCCCCCCCGTGGGGGGGGGGGGGGCAGGGCTTCGGGGGTTGCCGATGACGTGAGCAGGGCCCCGACAGGACCCCGCTTTGGTCGTTCTCGAAGGCGGCCCCGAGCGCCAGTGCCCGCGCGGGCCGGTGGGCTCACAGCCGCCGCGCTGGCTTTTTAAGCGGCGGAGGGAACGTGCGCTCAGGGGTGCGGACACAGAACGGCCCAGCTGGTTGCGAAGTCGCTTCAGCAGCTGTGGCCCGGCCGGAGGCGACCCCTCCGCCCCGAGGACAGTCCAGGCGCCGGGCTGGGGGCTCCTCCGGGCTGGTGTGCAGGGTGTGGGGGGCGGGGCCGAAGGGAAGCCCTGAGGTGCGTGTGCCCGGGAACCCGGGTGGGGGGGGGGGCGGGGGGAAAGGCACCCCCGTCCCGAGGCTCAGAGCTGGGCCGGGGGCCTGTCCCGAGGCTCTGTCACGGGCCACGGGACTGGGAAGCGACCACGGAACCACCACGTACGTGCAGACCAAACACTTCTGGGTCACGCTGTACTTTCTCCCAGGGCCGCTCCTGCAACTTGCTCGCTATTTGCCGGCCTCAGGTGGCCGTGGGGACAGAGTAGAGCCCCCGTAACACCGTGTGCGCGGCTCTGGAACGTCTCCTCCGTAATTCCTTTTTCTTTTTCTTATTTTTGTTACATTTATTTTGTTTTTGAGAGGCAGAGAGAGGCAGAGCACCAGCGGGGGAGAGGCAGAGAGAGAGGGAGACACAGCATCTGAAGCAGGGTCCAGGCTGAGCTGTCTGCACAGAGCCCGTCGCGGGGCTCGAACCCATGAGCAGTGAGATCACGACCGAGCTGAAGTCGGAGGCTTAACCGACTGAGCCACCCAGGCACTCCCCCACCCTTTTTTTTTCTTAAAGTTTCTATTTACTTATTTTGAGGAGGTAAAGGGCATGGAGAGGGAGAGAGAGAGAATCCCAAGAAGGCCCTCACCGTCAGGTCAGAGTCTGACTCAGGGCTCAATCCCGTGAACCGTGAGGTCAGACCTGAGCTGAAATCAAGAGGCGGACGCTTAACCAGCTGAGCCACCCAGGTGCCCCTGTTTCCCCCCCCCTGTAATTTCTGTAGGACGTGTCGGCCACTAGCCTCCAGGGGCTCTCCCTCTGGCCCTTCCCACCCGCTGCAATTCAAGGGGATAGGAGGAGCCTGTGGCGAGGCACAAGGGGACAGCTGGCGGTGGCTTTGGTGGCTTTGCCCCGAGGCGCTCAGGCCCTCCCAGGGCGTCAGCTCCGTCCGGCCCAGCATTAGCAGGAAGCGGGGGCCCCTTCAGTCCCTGGTCCCCACAGCGCGTCTCAAACCCCGAAGGAGGCACAGCTTGGAAAGCGGTTGAAAGCGGTCTCTGGACAAAACTCTGGTGACGATAATGAGAGGACACGAGTGTCAAAGCTGAAGACAAGTGACATGCTTGGTGGGTTCTGCTCACAGTCCCAGGGGCTAGTCCGCATCTAACAACCAGGTCAACACAAGAGGGTTTTGTGCCCGGGGCCCTGAGGCAGACCGTGGGGGCCCCCCCGCCAGAGTATGAGGAGGGGGCCCAGGGGTCCCAGCTCCCTGCCGCTCTGAGCCTGGGCTGTGCTCTTCTGAAATGAGCAATTCAGGCCGGCTGAGTGCTTCGCGTGGAAAGCAGGAGGTGGCCAATGGCCGATGCCTGGCTGTCGTAATAAAATGTCTAGACAGCAATCACCATTCGTTTCCCCTAAGAGTGACGGTGTCATCGGACAGTCTTCACTGCTTTACAGGAACCAAACCAGGCTATCTCCTCACGCATCGCTTTCTAAATCTGCCTGGGATTTGCGCAGACCGCGGCCAGAGGATGCGGGCCGGCCACCCAACCCTGATTCCAGGAGTCCCCTCTGTCCCTGTGCCGCCGACCTGGCTGGTGGGATTTTGAGCGCACCGTGCTCAAAGGAGGAAGAGGAAGCTCTGTTCCCTTTCTGTTCAGCTGTGAACCCTCTTGTGCTCGAGCAGGGAAGCAAAGCCTGGGGACACGTGGCTGGCGACCCGGAGCCAACCGTCCCTCGCACACGGTGGCCCGGCACAGGCAGGGACCCCAGAACCCCTTGCGGAGCTGGGACGCTCCCCCTCTGACGGTTCATCCCTAACCCCACCTCGAGACCCCACAGCTGCCCCTTTCTGGGGTCTCTTCCTTCCCAGCATGCCCCGGCCCTGACAGGTGACAGGCGGAGCGCCGTGGGTCACAGTCACGGCCGGAAGGTGGACACTGCTCACTCTTGAGACAAAAAGAAGGGTGCTCGTGTCCATCTGTTAAGCGACAGAGTCCTGATGAGTCTTTCTCAGTGAGGCAGAAATCCCAAGGGTTTTTCTCAAACCGGAGGGCGCTTGCGAGGGGGAGGTGCTGGGTGCCTGCGTGAGCAGGTCTCGAAAAGGAAGTGACGCCACTCAGAGTTCGGTGCTCCCGCGCAAGCCTTCTTATGTGTGCATTTGTATACTCCACGGAGCTGTGTCACGTTGGTGGCTGGTCTCCTGTTCCAACCGCTCGGCGATTGTAAACATGTCCCCACGTTCAGGAGCCACAGGTGATTATGCGGCGACGATGCTCCCGCAAACAGGAAAGCATTTCCTACTAATGGCCGTCTGCTCAGGTGCAGACACACGGGAGGCTTTGAGGACCCTGCTTGTGCTCCGGGCCCTTCTCCGAACAGCTCAGCTGCCCCCTGGCAGGGCCACGGTGACACGACATGGGGGCTGTGCCGCCACACCGTGTCACGGATGGACCAACTAACCCACAGAACAGCATGAGCCGAGACAAGTTTTCCCAAAAACTCACGCTCCCTTTCTCACGCTCTGGATACGCACGCGGAATTGCAGCACGCGTCACAGCCACTTACGCGTTAAATTACGGTAAGGTGTGATTCTCGAAGCTTAAATAAATTATTTTAAATGGGTTACTAAATGGGACGTGCCGACTTTCCTGTAACGTGATTAGGTGATTCGTCTCTCAGATATGGGGCTCCGAGCCTCGCGTTTTGTGGGGATTTTCTCAGGAGCGTTCCGTGGCTCGGGCTGTACGTGGGCAGAGCAGTCCTGGGTGGCCCGGTGCCCACGATGTTCAGGACGTCCTGGTTGTGCCGCGAGCCGTGCGCCTGTAGCTTCTCCATACGCCGCGGCGTCCCTCCGTGTCCACCGTGCGGCAGGATGCCCGCGGGTCGCGTGGTGGGTAGAGGAAGGACGAGATGTCGTGGCCGTTGCCCTCGTGTCCCAGGAGCCTGTGGGAGAGAGTGTTCGGGAGACCCGAGGGGGAGGAGGGAGGGGGAGGGGGTGGCTCTGTTTCCGGGTTTTGGCGCCCGGCTCTCAGGCCACACGGTGCAGACTTGGTTGAGGTGCGGTCAGTGGCCGCCGTGGGCATCGCGGTGGGCCCGGCAGGTGCTTCCCGGGCTCTCCTCAGCCGCCTCCCCCTGCACACGCGCACTGTGGGCGCCTGGAAGCCTGGCTCCAGCAGGTGTGGCCCCGCCTGCCCCGTGCCCCTGCCGGCTTCCTGTGGGATATCCGTCCCTGCCGCCCGACGTCCGCACGCTCACCGTCCCCTACACGCTCTTGAGAACGAAGCAAGTGCCACGGTGCCACGGGGCAGGCGGGACGGAGCCCGTCAGGGCGGGGCATCGGCTGCAAAGTTGTAATTGCAGGGGAGTGGCGTGGGGTGAATGCCTTCCGCCGCACATCGGCTGTCATCATCTGCCGCGCCCTTGCCCGTGCCCCCCGCTGAGCTCACCGCCACGGCTCCGGCAGGACAGGCTGAGCCCGGACACCTGGCAGCACTTGTGCAGAGAGCGGTTTTCACACTCGCCTCCCGGGACCCCTGTCCGACCAGCTCGGGCGCAGAGCGGACATCGGAGCCAAGGGGGGGCCAGCTGATCTCAAGGTCAGCAATGACGGTCTGTCTGGAAGGAGCCCACTTTCCCTAAGGTAGTGGAGGGCTGCCCCTCCCCACCCTCGCTCTGGATCCCCGGGGCCAGGGGCCCCGCTCCTGCCCTCGCCCCACGAAGACCACATTTTTAGGACCCTTTTTTTGCAGCTGATATTCTGCTGTGTGTAGGGCTCCTTCCTGGGCTCATTTGTGGTCAAGTGGACAGGGAAAGGAGGTAGCTTAGCCAATTGCCGTTTTAGCCAATGGAAACGTGTGTTTAACATCAGACTCCAGCGATGGTGGTAATAACACTCATGACCAAGTGGACAGGATTAAAGGTAAGACACAGTTATAATCAGAAAGCTAATAATTACCTTGCAGCCCCAATTGGACTTCTGAGTTTTACATTTCTTGCATTTTAAAATTCTTAATTACAATGGTTTCCTTAACGAGAAGCAGCCTTCTGGAAATAGAATAGGATTCATTTTGACTGAAGAAGACGTCCGTTCTACGCACGTGTGGGTCGCCCTCCGGGGGGAGCCTGGACGGAAAGGCTGTCTTCACGGGAAGGCGGCTGCGCCCTCGAGCACAGAAGGGCGGGGGCCCAGCACCCGCCGCGGACAGAGCAGGCCCCGGTGGCCGGGGGCCTCCGAAATCTGCTTCCCTGCCTCCTGCTCTTGACCCGTATCAAGAATCAAAGTTACCTCCCTGAACTTGAGACGGATTCGTCAGGACCAGGCCTGGGAGCGGGGGCAGCAGGGGAGGAAAGCGCCGGAAGGGCCGTTGCACGGGGATTTCAAGTGTCAGCTTCCTCGAGGGACTGGTCTTCTTGGCGCATCGGAAAGACCTCTCCGTTCGCCACACTGACCGCGTGGGTTTGGCCGCTGTGGCCGCGGAGCCGCCCGCGGCCCCGCACCGGTTGCACGTGGCTGGTTGGGGGGCACAGCCTGGGGGCCGTGTGGCCCACAGACAGGCTCCTGCCAGCGTCTGCGCCCTGCAGGCCTCACGGCCTCCCCTCCCCCCGCCCCGGCAGCGGGCGCCCCAGACGCACCTTCCCTCCGCTGAAGGGGCTTCCTGTGTTCCGAGGGTAGCTTTGCGGTTTGCGGCCTGCTCTGGGCTCGCTGCCTGCTGCCTCGGACGCGGCCCTCCCGCCGCTGCACGAAGCCGTGTTCCGTGGACGGGCCGACGAGGCTCCGCTCCTCAGCTCCCTCCCGGGCTCCCCTGGGCTCCCGTGCCAGCTGCTTGCAGACGGCCCGGGCTCGTGCGGGTTCCTGTGACTCGGACGGACGTGTGCGCAGGGCGCCCTGGCCTCGCACACTCCCGCCCCTTCGACCGACCATCCTGCGCGCTCAGGTCGCCGGTGGGTAGGACGTTCCTGCTGAAAAGTCCCCAAAGCGAAGGCCTAAGATTACAGGCCCCTCATTCGTGCTGTTCTGGTGCACGAGAGCAGAGCGGGGGCCGGGGGAGGCGGGAAGCACATCCTCGGGACGACGGGGCAGTGGGGGCTGCGGGGAGGGAGGGGACGGTGAGCGTGGTCTGTGTGCGAGTCGGGAGCGGCTCGGACGCTGCCGGAAAGAGTCAGGGGCACGAGGACGCGCCGTGGCCGAGCGGGCCGGGCAGGCACCTGGGGCTCAGGGCTCCCCTCCGCGGGGCCGTGCACACGCCACACCCTGTGTGAGCCCCAAGCGAGGCTGAGGCTCCTCTGGCGCTGACGGGGCCCTGGAACCGGCACAGATGCGCCCCCCCCGCCCCCACCCGCCGTGTCCTGCTGGTTCTCAAGCATCTTCCTCGCTTTGTGGAGCCCCATGGCACTTCCGACGGCCGTGTGCACGGGCCGGGCATCCGGGCGGGGACTGGGTGTCTCCTGCAGAGACACTCCTGCGGGACATGCCCGGCCACCACCCCAGACCCGGGAGTGGACGCCTGCCCGGCCGAGGGGGACGCCGACGCTGGCTGGGCCCACCGCAGGGGCACCGGCCAGGCTCCTGCTCACTAGCTCCTGCTTCCCCTGGACTGGACCCGGAGCCCCCAGGACCGTGGTTCTGTGGGGATGACGGAAGAGGCAAGCCGACGCTGATGGGCGTATCCCGGGGTCCTGCACTTTCGTCCCTTCCCTGGGAGTGGGGGTGTGGGGCAGACCGGCTGCACAGCGCTGGGCCTCCCAGGGTCCCCTCCCAGCCCCACCAGCTGGCCCCTCCGTCCCTGGGGAGGGAACCTCGTTCGTGCATGGCAGGCATCCTCGTCCCTTTCGTGTGGGGCCGGGGGCCGTGTGGACGGGGGGCTTCTGGCTCTAGGCAAGAGGACAGAGGGGTCATCCTGGCCCCCGCGCTTCTCGAGGGCTCCAGGGGTGTTTATGAGTTGCTGTAGCGGATGACATTCACCTGCCTTTTCCAGGTCGCCCTTGCCCACTGTGTCCTCCCAGCTCTCCCTGTCCCCCATTCGCGGCCAGCGGGGCAGCACAGCAAACGCCTGGAGGAAACACAAATACCAACTGGAACCACCGCGCAGGTTTCTGTGGATGGAAGGCGTTCGTTCGGTGTGGCCCCTTCCTGGCTGCAGCGCGGCCCTCCGGGCGGCTTCCCGGGAAAGAGTCCGTCAACGCCGTGGGGTCCGCACGGTGGCGGGGGCAGCCCTCCCACAGCCCGGTGCTGCGTCCGCACGTTCTGCACACGCCGGGCGGTAAGTCGCTTTGGTCCCTTCCCGCCTGACTCTTGGCACACACCGCTGGAGGTTCTGGCCGTCGCGGGTCCACGCGGCCCTCCTGTCCTTCATCTGCAAAGGCGGGACCAGCGGCGGGGGCGTGAGCGCTGCGTTTTCTGGAAGGCGCGGGCGGCACGCTCTTCTGGGCCCGATGCGCGGACCCCCTTCATTTCATTAAGCACGTGGCAAGTATTTTTCTCCCTTTAATTAAATTTAGATTTCAATTACAAGCTGATCTTTTTGACAAGTACTTTGCCACTCAGCTATTTTACTGCCGCTTGCGCTTTGATCAAATACATCTGAGGAAGCGTCACGCGGCCGACCGGGAAGGACACAGGCAGGGCCCGGCCAGGGACCGTCTGTGCGCCTTGGAGAGTCCCATCACTAGACTCCGGCCACACTCTGTTAGGGCTCATTTTTGGGCTTTGTGCTCAGACTTCAGGATTTCAGAGCGGATCCGTGGCGGGGCAGAGACGCACAAGCCCTCCCGTCCGCACCAGCGTGTCCGCAAATCGCGGCCGAGCTCAGGCACGTTCTCCAACCGGGTGATGCCGGTGTGTTTGTCTTCGGGGTTTGACTTATTCTATGATCTTGATGTCTACTTAAGGAGCATTGTCCAAAGTCTTTGCCCTAAAAGCTTCCTCTTAAAGAGACACGACTACTATTTGTTGAAGGATAATAATGATGATAATGTTGATGATTAATGGGGTTAATCGTCTCAGCGACACCACAGCACATTTCGGCACGGAGAAACCGCCCCTGCCCTGGGTTCCCACACCGCCAGCAGGAGACCACGGATAAGGTGACGGGGCCAGGGAGGGCCTGCACACCTGCTGTTTGTGCTCGGGACGGCCTCCACGCGGAACAAGCCATCCCTGGTCCCAGCGCACAGCAGGTGCACGGTGGAGTGTGCTGACCGAGCAGCTGAAGGTCAAGCCAGGAAGTGGTGGGCCAGCACGGTGGGCCGGGGCAGGTAGTCGAGGACCCTCTCCTGGGACGCAGCTGCGTGGGGACAGGGTGGTCTGCACGCAGAGTTAGTGTCTGAAGTGGGGGGCATGGGGCGTGAATGACAGGGGCCACGGTGGGAACCAGGACAGCGGGGACAGAGTGGGTGTCTGAGCGGAGGCCCCACCACATGCGCTGGTTTCTCGAGCACAGATGAACGACGCTTGTGGAATTCACCCCTGGGCGATAGCAGCCAGGGGCTGGCCTTCTTGCTGGGAGCCCCTCTCACCTCCGCCGGGCCTGGGCGCTCTGGGGGTCAGCTCTGCACCTGCGTCGCAAGGACGGGAGATTTAGACACAAACCTTTTTAGGCCAGTTGTTTGTTCAGTTAGGAGCACGGCTTAGCAGCCAAGTGAGCTGAATTTGGGTTCAAATCTCAGCTTTGCCTCTGGACATACGACCCTGGGCAAATGGTGTAACCCGTGTGGCTGCTTCCTCACGTGCAAAATGGGGACAGTCTCGGCACAGGGTCGGCGTGAGGGCTGACGTCCCACCCAGCACACTGAATGCCCCGAGTGTGCCCCTGGCTGGGGTACTTGCCCCGGAAGGCACGTCCGTGGTGACTCTGGGGGTCCTTCCCCCCCCCCCCCCCCCGGCAAGGGGCAAGGGTGTCAAGGGCCATCGGGAAGCCACGCGTATCAAGCGGAAAGACGGCACGTTTTGAGGTTCAGAAATTCGGGGAGATAGTAGCCGGCTAGCTGATCCCGAGCACAATTCCTCACCTCTCTGAGCCTCAGACTCTTTACTTTGAAAGGGGACAAGCAACACAGGGATTGTGAAGGTGAGTCAAGGTCAGGTGTTCTGGGCGTCCTGTGAGCCGTTGGTGCTTTTGTGATTATGGGCATGGGTGGCAAGACGGTCTCCACCTCCCGGACAAAGCCCCCCAGAGGCCACGTCCCTCTGCAAACCCTCCGCGGCAGGCAGGAGCGGTGGTTAGTGCTGGGGTCCGCCCTGCAGGGAGCGCTCGGCCCGGGGACGGACGCGCCCCCGGGAGCTGCCCAGGGCTCCAGCCTGAGTCTGCACAGCAGCTTAATGGGTTTGGTGAGGTCCCATTTGGAAGTATTTACATTCTATACTTAATTAAGGATGCTCATCAAATCCATTTGGGCAACTTGATATTAAGAGAAGGAGTAATCTTTATGGGGATCGTCTACTATAGAAAGATTAAGTCAAGATTGTGGAATGCTCGGGCAGAAAACATTAACAAAGGGCCCCTGCTCTGGGGGGGGAGGCTGGGGGGCACGGGGCCCCGGGTTGTCGCCCGGCCTTCCCTCGCTCCCGGGCCGTGCCAGCCAGGCCACCCGTGAGCTGCAGGCCCATGAGGAAAACAGCTGCTGTGAAAGGGAAGCAGGCCGCCGCTTATATTTATTAAATGTGGGGAGAGGCTCCATCCATCAGGGCAGAAGGTTTTCAGTGTTTGCTGGGCCGGGTGAGCCCACAGGCCTCTTTGAAGTGTCTTTGCGGAAGGTAACATCTGAAGAAGGTAAACACCTTGTTCTTCTGGTCCGTGGGGGTGGGGAGGCTGTCTGAAAAGGGACGGCCATAAAGGACTCCTTAGGACAGCAATTTGCACGTTTACTGCTCTTTGATATGTTAACTAGATTTTTAAAAATGGAATTCTCAGTCTTCGAGGCCCTGGGCAGTGGCCAGCCGGGGTGGCGGCCCCTGTGAACCCGCGAGAGTGGGGTGTAGAGAGAGAGGTGTAAGGGGGCAGTTGTCGGGCCCTGGGACTGGCCAAGGTGGGGGCGGGTAGAGACGGGGCTCAGGGAGCCCGGGCCCTGCTGCCCAAGCCTGCGGAGGCCCCGCGAATCTCGGAGCGGTTCCATCCTGAACGCCAGCCGTGCTGTCCAGCGCTAGAGCGTAAACGTTTCGTTTCAGGCCATCAATGTCCTCTGAGGACCAAATAGTTCTGGATGTTTAGATCTACTGCCTTTAACTCAAGGACAGGCTTAATGAACAACTCGTTAAGGTCTTTTGCTGTCATATATGTTCTGGACGTACTATTTGACAAAACTCAGCGGTAGGCTGTGCCGATTGACGGGAAAGCCACGTCTCCCCAGATCTGGTCAGTAGCGGTGCAGCAATTACCCGCTGCAGGTTTACTTGGCTGCTAAAGTATGAGCCATGTCTTTGACTTTGAAAGCTTGCTAGCTTGCCAACAGCAGGTGAATGAGACTGTGGCTTCCAGATTATGGCCTTAGAGTTGGTGTTTCTCCGCCAGCACTGGGGGTGGAGGCTCACCCTCTGGGGCCCCGGGAGCTGTAAGGCCGCCGCCCTGGATGAGCAGAGGGCAGTCAGCCGGGGGTTCGTAAAGTGAGAAAGATGCCCCTCGAGACACAGGCGGGTGGCAGGGCGACAGACACACTCTTCCTGTCTTGCACACTTGCTCAGATCATTTGCAGTCTTGCCCCCAAAGAACGCGGTTTTGACCGTGTAAAAATGTCCCGGGGACGCCTACTGCCCACACTGCTGTGAGCGTCACGGTGACGACATGGCCCGTGGTCAGCAGCCAGCACCTGACAGCCGGCCTTCCTCCGTCTCTGAGCAGCGGGGAGGCAGGAACTTGCGCCCTGCTGCTTCCCAGGGGCGGGGAGGTCAGGTGGCTCAGCAGGCGGTTCGAGGCCGCGGCTGGCGCAGGCGCCTTTCCGTGGAAGTGCCTGGTAAGCCGCACGGTCCCGTGTGGACCCAAGGCCTCTGCCCTTGTGTCGCATTCAGGGCGAGTCCCGGACCCTCATGCCCTTCCCAGTCAAGTAAACCGGGGACACGCGTGTGTCTCCCAAGGGCTCAGGGGAGCCGTTCGGTCACACAACACATCACCTGGGGACAATCACCCCTGTGGGCAATTGTGAACTGCACCTTCCCAGGGGTGTCACCGGCAGGACGGGCCGTCTGGAGCCACTGTGGGCTGGGGGGGGGGGGCATCCTGAGGGCCCTCCTCACGCGCCCCTGCCTGGGCCCCCTTGCCTCCACCTGGACATCGTCCGCACAACCCCCGGGGCCTGAGACTGAGTGTAGACTCCCCAGGGGCACCTTCCCAGGCGCCCTCCGCCCGTGAAGCCCGGGTTCACGGCCCATGGGAGGAGCGCAGCCGGCACGTGGACGTGAGCGAGACGGCAGCACAGAGACGAGGAAGGCGTTCTTCGTGAACCTTCTCTGGTCTGCAGGTTAGCAAGTGGGGGGCTGACGTTTCCCAAGGAGAGGCTGTGGGGCTTGTGATGGCCAGGAGCCTGTCCCACAGCCGGTCCCCAGACTCCTGTCCCCTGGGGTGCCCTGCACGCACAAGCGGCATGGGCAGAGGCACAGTCCAGCAGGGGTGCGTCCAATACCCGAGTGCCCGCCCTCCTTGGGGGGGAGGGGGATGTGCTGCACTGGGTCTCGCGTAGGACCTGTCGGGCCACTTGCAGAAGGACGCGGGTGCCCGGGAGGTCTACCCAGGTCAGAGCTGCGGGAGCACGGTGGGGGTGGGAATCGTGTGGTGCAAACAGGCAGAGTCGGGTCTGGAAGAAGAGGGTGAGTTCTAGAATGTTCCAGCCGGAGGAAGGTCAGCTCCTTGGCTTTGTGAGTACCCGTGAAACTTTCCTACCCTGAAATTTGCCTGTTCTTCTTCCCAGGTCCCCAACACACGATGTGAGTCTGCGTTTTTGGCGGCTTTTGCTCTTTGCGGTTTCCCCTGTGACAACTAATTAGAGTTCTGTTGATTTAATTGGGGTAGCAGACAGGGACCCAAGTTGCTAGCATTTATGAACCCTCGTGTTTTTGGACACTGCGGTTTGACTGGAGAAGCTGCCCTGACTTTGGTGCAGAACTTTGCCCTGATGGCACGAACGACGTTGCTCCGGGCCCAGGAAACCCCGATTTTATCTCCTTGCTAAATTTACATGTTTCCCAGCAGAGACCTCCAGAAAGGAAGAAGATACGGGGCTGGGGTGTATTTGATCGCACGGTCTCGGGCCTTACTCTCTCCGTCTGTAAGGTGAGACGGCTGGGCAGGTGGCCCCCTTTCAGCGGCAGCTCTGTGATCAGATCGGGTGTGTTTGGTGCGATTCCTTGAACGCAAATCTTTATCAAATTCTCCTGTGGACGAACTTCTCATGGTAGAGAGGTTTTGTGCGTGTGTGGGTGACAACTTTGTGAGCACGTGAAGCTGGGTGGCCCTAAGCTCTCCGGGGACGGCTGTGGGGCTGCTCACGTTCATCTGAGACTCGGATGTGCTCCACGACTCCGCGGGCTGCCCGCTGGGGCGGCACCGCTGACAGATCCCTGCGTGGGCCTGGACCCCGCCAGGCAGGGGTGTTTCCCTTCTGAAGCTGCTCCGAGTTCCTGCCCCGTGGGGCCCGTGAGGAGACCTGGACTTAGATGTGGGGCTCGCGGGGGAGGTGGTTCTGCACACCAGTAACACCACTAACAGGAGTGACTTGGAGGGAGTGCTGTCTGGAGTTTCTCCTTCACTTTGAAAAATCGAGGTTGTGCACAAAATATTTCTTAAACAAGTGCTATCTCTCCGGACAATGTTTGAAAACACCTGAGTCACCTCTGGCAGATAAATGTGCATGAACCTGCATGCGTGTGCAAGTGTGAATGCATGTGTGCAAGTGCATGTGCGTGCGAGTGTGAGTGCCTGTGTGTGTGAGTGCATGTGAGTGTGAGTGCATGCATGTGTGAGTGTGAGTGCATGCGAGTGAATGTGTGTGTGAGTGTGAGTGCACGTGTGGGTGCGTGTGTGAGTGCACACGAGTGAGTGCATGCGTGCATGTCATGTGTATGCGAGTGTGCGAGTGTGAGCACGTGCGTGTGTGTGAGTGTATGCGTGTGCGAGCGCATGTGTGTGAGTGTGAGTGCACGTGTGGGCACGTGTGTGAGTACACACGAGTGACTGCATGTGTGTGCCAATGTGCACGGGCACGACCATGACTGTCCACGTGTGTGGTGTGCATGCGTGCACACAGTACTGCATGTTTGTGAGTGTGTGCATGTGTGCTTGTGCGTGTACACATGTGTGCAAATTTGTGAGCGGTGTGTGCATGAGTGTGCATGCACGTGTGTGTGGTGCATGCTGCTGGGTTGGGTTGATTTAGCTGCATATCGTCTGGCTTTGTGTGGTTACTCACGAATAAAGTCATCTCACAAGCAAGGACTTCAGTAACCGGGTCTCGCTGACAAGCTGGCGAGTATTCGGATGTCTTAACAAATGACGACGTGGTTCCTGCGGACGGACAGCGTGTCCTGGGGGCTTTTGTGATGTTCCAGGTCCCGGCAGTTTGGGTCGGATTCAGGATGCCCAGAAGCAGGATGTGATCCCGTCTCTGAGACTCGCCATGCGTCTGCCTCCCGTCTGAAAGGCTTCCGCGACATGATGGTGACTGCTGGGATGGTCACTGAGCTGCTGGGGCCCTTTGGAGGGAGTCTGTCTCCATAATGTCCATTTGCTCACGCCCACATTCTGATGCTGGAAATACTGGGGGCGGCCGAAGAAACCTGGAGCTAAGTAAGAGAAACCACTTCAGATCCTGGCGTGGTGCTGGGCCTTCTGGGGGAACCTTCCAGACGCTCTGCTCGCCCAGCCTTTCCACGGGGCTCCACAGGTTTGAGAAATGGCCAAGGGAGCCTTCACCGCCCCCAAACTATCAGATGGCCCCCAGGGAACGATGGGGCTAAAATCGAGGTCCTTGCACAGGCAGAATCTTTTTTGTTAATGGTTAAGACAACTGTGGCGTTAGCCCCGTCTCATCACTGTTAAGCCCAGATTTGTCCTCATTACTGAAGATAAGACACCTTAATTTTTGCTGTGGGAAACCAAAGAATCAAGCAGGCAGTGAAATAAAGGAGAGGCCATCCATCTGTGTGTGTGACTGCTGGGGACGGGACCGTGGAGCGGGGCATTGGTGTGCAAAAACAAATTTCAATGCCAGGTAGGGGATCACAGACCTAAAAATCCTGGGTTAGAAAGTTAGCTGAGCAGCAGTGGCCTTGGGCGTTCCAATGCTCCTTGGGGTGTGAGGATGGGGTGTGAACCCCGGGCACGGTCTGTGTGATGGTGACTGTGAGGGCAGCCGGGGCCCGGGGGGAGGGGAGGCCTGGCAGGCGGGTCGCGGCCCAACGCTGTTGACGGCGTGAGCTTCCTCCGAAGGAGAACCCATTCGCGTCCGGTCCCCAGTTATAGGTGTGTTTACACACACACGTGTGTGCTTCTGCACATCTATGTGAAGTAGACACCACCACTAGTTGGGGAGGTTCCGTAAAGTCACGGTGAACGCCGAATCAGTGAGCAGTGAAGATACGGGGATCGGTCCCTGATGGCCTCTGGTCACAAGTTACTTGTCGAAAACCCAACGCATGACCTCGTGTTGTATGTCTTTACAGACGCCTCGTTGGGGGCGCCTGGGTGGCCCAGTCCGTTAATCGTCCAGCTCTTAACTTCGGCTCAGGTTGTGATGGTGGGTTTGAGCCCCACACAGGGCTCTGTGCTGGCAGCCTGGGGCCTGCTTGGGATTCTCTCTCTCTCTCTCTCTCTCTCTCTCCCAAAATAAATCAACTTGAAAAAAAAGACACCTTATTTACTACATATTGCAGGCTCACTAACGAGCTGGTGGCCGGAGCTCACGCCTGAAGGAAGCTCGTGTGACACGCGTGTTTTTCCCACGAGCACATCACGCCCTCCTGCGCCCACAGCACTTAGACCGCTCTCCGGCACTTGACCTGGGGCCGTTTTAAACCCCGAGATCGCCCACAAAAACCACCCAAATGTGCGGACCGTGGCGCTAAGCAGGCCGCGAGGGCCCGTGCTCGCGGTGTCACAGCTGGGGCCGCCAGCTTGCTCTACCTCCGCTGGGGGCACGCACGTCGGGCAACTCGACCTCTCACTGCCCTGCACACGTCTGTGGGTGACCGTGAGGCACCGCGAGAGTCGGTTTTGAGGTGACAAACTTTAGCGAGTGGGGGATGTGCCAATATGGAATCCATGGCTGGGAGGACGGACTGTATTGAAGGAGTTCCTGGCCGGGGGGCCAAACGTTCCTGTTTTATCGGAGGAAATGACACGCGTCTCTCGGTGCAGGCGGGTGAAGACGGGAGCCCGGGCCACACGGGCCCCCGGGGTGCCGCCCGCGGTGAGGCTGAAGACACTGAAAACAGAAGCGGGGGTGGGGTGATCGTAAACTAATATTTTGCAGTGAGAGGATAAGAAAGGAGAACAGAACTGTGAGTGTCTGCAGGTTCTATCGGTCTCACGTCATGGTTCAGATGTGAGTCTAGGAGGCAGGTGTGGAGGACCGCGGACTTTCTTTCGCTGGCCTTGTGTCCCTGCTAACGATACGATGGAGTTTTCTGTGAGTTTGTTATGATTTTTCCGATCATTGCCATTAGCATTAATCTCCAGGAAAATGAGTATCACACAGGAGAATGTCCTGGCCTCGATGGCAGGACACCGTTTTCCGGAACCAGCTTCTGCGGCATTGAGTGGCGGGGCCTCCGTTCGGCCCGCGTTCAATCACGGGTTGTCTTTGTCTCCCTGGGCAATCCCATAACTCCGATATTGACCTTAACTGAAGTCCTTTGTTTTGTACCCTAACAGCCCGAAGCATTAAAAATGCGTGTTTACTTAATTTGTCCTGGCATGCAGTGTAATTACAAGCAGTTCGTTTTCTCTGTTGTAAAATATGGTCTGGAGAAGGAATAAAGTAATGTGGAAAATTAACATCGTGATGTACTGTATAGCAGAATAGCACTAAAACGCTGCCCGGTGCTGCTGCTGGAGGTGCTGTTGTGCTGTGTTCGAGAGCAATAAAGAATTAAATGCCTCTTTCTCAACTATATTTGCATGATTTTCAACTGCAGTAAAATTAATCTGATCTGCCTCTGAGAATAAACAACAACGGAATCACAGAGCCCACAGAGTCGCACGCGCTCTTGCAGAGAGAAGCTCCATTTCTCTGTTTGTTTTAAGGGGATACCTCGTAGGGAGAGCGCGCTTGGCAAGGACCAGAGGGTACGCGTGAGCGCTGGGTCCTGGGAGGCTCTGACAGGTGTGTCTGTGGGGCCGGTTTCGGGACAGTGGGCCCAGATGGAGAGGGCTGTGGGGACAGAGAGGCCCGTGGCCTCCGTGCCCCCGTCGGGGGAGAGGTCTCGCCAACTTGGCAGAGTTTTCCGCTTCTCTGTCTCACTCTTGCTGCAAAACATTTTGTGATACTCTGTATGAAGGACACTGTATAAATAATAAATTACACTGTATCACTTACCAAACTTCAAGTGATCACAGAAAGAAACACAATAAGCCTCTTACAAGGAAGGTAACAAAGTCCCCGATCCGCCCGCGGGCAGGCTAGGACGGGGTGTCTGTGCCCAGGGAGGGTGGCCCAGGCGCACGCAAAGTGGTGCTGCACTATGTGCTTCCTCGTCAGCTCTGTGTGTCAGTTGTAAACGAAGCAAGGGGACGCCCAGGAGAGACTCAGCGTCCCTCTTGGCTGCTGTCTGTTCTGCACTTGGTGACCTGCCTCAAACCAGGCTTATTCCGTGCGAGGGGCTGTTAAAATGGACTTGCTTTAAACATGGGCCTTTGGGGGGACACAGGAAGCCTTCTGTACTTGTGTTTGGTGCGAAACAGCGGCCGAAGGGGCCCTGAAGTGCTCTAATGCCTGTTTCCCTTGTGCAGGTGGTCCCCACGTGGAGATCTGACACCCCCCCGCCCCCCCGGGAGCGGCCTCCCGGGTCCCCGGGGTCCACGCGTCCACAGCCCTCGAGCTGAGTATCCAGTCTATCCCCTGCCGTCGGCCTCGGGAAGTGGGGTTCCCCACAAGGGAGAGGGGGGGCCTTTTTAACAGCAGCCGAGGAACAAAAGTCCCACTGAACCAACTAGTCAGTGGTAGGAAAATCATTACACGAGGTCAGGCTCAGCAAATATCTTAAGAATAATTCCTCCTGTGATTCATGACCTTTGGGGATTTGATCAATAGCATTAAAAACAAGAGCCTCAGCCAGTCGTCCTGGTGGAGTGAGCTTCTTGTCTTTGCAATGTTTGTGTTCTGTCTGCTCGTGTGCAATAACCCTGATCAGGGTGACCTCCTTCCCTCCTCCCGCCACCGGCCTGGGGGACACACGATGTCACCCTCAGCTGTCGCTGCTGCTTCGCCCGGTGCCCGGTTCCTCCCGGAAGTGGGCGCAAGGCGACGGCGGGGCTGCCGGGTGTGCTCTCCCCAGGGCGCTGGGCAGAGAGAGCCTCACGCACTGTGACCACGTTGCAGGTGGCACTCCCGGTTTCCCCACAAATTCCTACCAAGGCGGAACTAAAGAGGAAATGGGGTGGGGCGCCTGGGTGACTCGGTCGCTTGAACGTCTGACTCCTGATCTCGGCTCAGGTTGTGAGCCAAGCGTCGTGGGATTGAGCCCCACGTCAAGTTCCTCGCCGACAGCACGGAGCCTGCTTGGGATTCTCTCTCTCCTCCCCTCTCTCTGCCCCTCCCCCACTCATGCTCCAGCTCTGTCTCTCTCTAAATAAACTTTTGCAAACAAACACTGTACTTCCTTGCCTGGGTCGTTCCTAGAAGCACAGGAAAACGGACAAAGTTGATCCCTCGTATCCTGGTTCCTTCCTCCCCCCAGGCGTGGAGTGGATTTGACCTGCGTGTCTGTTTCGTGCCCTCGGGGGTGCGGGTGTGGGCAGCAGGTGTGGGCGAGCGGGGACTTGCTGGTGCAGGAGCTGGTGTGTGACAGGCCCGCACCCGTGGGGCCTCCGGGGCGAAGAGGAGGCAGGTGCTGATCAGGACTGCCTTGGGCCTCGAGGACAGGGTGGTTCCTCCTTCTTCTTCCTACGGGGTCCCCGGTGGCTCTCGGTGACCGTGACAGGAGAGCCGGGCCTGGGTGAGGCCAGCGGCCCCTCCTCGCCCCCAGCCTTCCTGCAAACTCGCCCACGCACGCCTGCACTTGGCCTGGCTCCCACCCGCCAGCTCCGTGTTCTTGTTCTGTGTCCCTCACTGTCCTTGCCCGGACGACCTTGCACTGATGTCTGTGGCTGCCCGGCGCCTGGAACGGGGTCCGGCAGAGCAGAGGGGCTCAGCGAGAGCCCGTCGCGTGGATCCACGAGGTCCCAGGACACACTTTCTGGGGCCAGCGAGTTCCAGAGCCGTGCGGGAGAGGTCATCACACGTGCCGGGGCTCCTGTCCACCCCACACCCAGACGCTGGCCCCGTTCCAGGCCCCCGTTCGCAGCTCTTCGGGCCGAGTCTGGGGTCGCTGAAGTGAAGGTGAGATGTGTGGGCTCGGTGTCCGGGCCGCTGTGATTGTGCGCAGAGTGTGGCCCCCTTACCGACGGTCCCGGGTGGTCCCGCAGGGGGGTCGTCTCAGCAAACTGGAGCAGGACGGAAAGGGAGCTGGGTCACGTTGTAATAATGAGGAACGTTATCCTGGATGTGACACGCGGGCGCTCCTGGAAGAGATCGGCGTCCCGTTCACCCCGTGTCCCCCTCATTTTGTACCCCCCTTGACGTGAAGCTGTGAGTACATGACCATCTCTGGCCAACGGACTATGAGTGGGCGCCAGGGTCCTGTTGTGGAGGGGAGCAGGTAACACCCCCACCGTGGTCGTGAACTGGGGAACCGGAGGTCCCCGAGGTTAGAAGCAGCTCGGCGGGGGGCCTCCCGACCCACAGGAGAGACAGTAAAAGTCCAAGCTCACTCTCAGCTTCGTGAGAGAGGAGAATCTGCAGACACGGTAGGAGCTGGGCACACTGGTTCCTGGGAGTCCCCGCCCCCAGGACAAACCCTCCTTCCCCCGGCCGTTGGACAGGGTCCCAGACACTCCCCGGGAATCACCCCAAATGTCACGCCATCTGCCTGGGGCAGCGAATCTCCAGTGACCCCAGTCGGCGGGACGGAGCTGCGAAGGCCCCTGCCCCCATTCAGGAAAACACCTTCAGGTTCCCTTCTGCCTGGTCCTGACCCGACCGTGTAGGTGATGTCCCCGGGCGCACGCCCCAGGGCGGGCATTCTGGAGATTCAGAGCCATGTGTGTTGGGGGGGGGGGGGACTGTCGCACGCCCCGGGGCACAGGACACCAGCTTCTCTTGTCAGCCTGTGTGTGTGGCTCTGAGCAAACCGGTCTCCGGGTCTGCGGCCCGAACGGTGAGGTCGGCGTCCAGGCCTCTCCTTATGGCGATTTCCTTCCAGGCCGGTGTCAGGAGAGGATGGAACGAGCCGTTCTCTCTGGAGCGTGGGCACGCCTTTCCCACTTCTCTGAGCGTCTTGCATTTTTGCGGGACACTGGACCGGGGCCTGGAGGGCTGCTCTGCAGTTCGGCCCTGAGCGGCTGGTCAGGGCTGGACTCCCGCGGGAACTCGCGGTCTCGGTGCGCTGCTGTTCGAGGCACGCCACCAGCAGAGAGGGTGCGTCGTGCTGTGCCTGGTGCCCGTGGGACGACCATCAGCCCGGGGGGGACGGGTCACACCCTGCTGCCCTGAGCGACCCTGCGACAGTGCGCTGACGGTTCTGCGGGCGGAGCATCGAGCCGCCGTCTCCCTGGGGCCTTGAGCCACCGGGCTCGGTCCGCTGGTGCCCACAGGCCAAGGCTCAGCAGGGGCCGGTGACGTGGCCTCGGGTTCGCCCAACGAGGAGGTGGGGGAGCAGCCTTGGGCCTATCCTGGGTGAGCACTGGGCGGGGACAAGGTCACGGGGCTGCTTCAGAGTGGGGTCTGGGCGTTGCCGCCGGAGTTCAGGACGTGGCCCCGGAGCGGGGGCCTCGGCAAGGCGAGGGGAGGGGGGCTCGGAGGCCACCAGTCCGTAGAGGCGAGGGCCCGAGCCAGCGGCTCAGCGATGCCTCCCCAGGGCCGTGTGGGTCCTGTCGTCGCCTCCGACCCTAAGATGGGGGGCACCCCGCACCCGCCACTTCCCCTCCGTGGCCACCAGCGTCCCCCTCGGAGGTCCCCTGATGAGAGCTGCTGACGGCATTTGACAACGGAAGCGGGGTGTCCGAGCCTCCTTCCCCGAGGAGTGAGGTCAGTCCTGGGCCACGGGGTTGGGCGTCACACCACACGGGGTCGGGCGCCAGCAGGAGGTCAGCGGCCTGAGGTCTGTGAGGTTTCAGGAATATTATGTATGCACCTGTTGACTGAGACCCTGTAGGAATCGTACTGAGAAAATACCTTCACATTCAAGGATATATTTTCAGGTTGGTTTGAATGTTACAACCCAAGCTGCTTTAGGGAAATCAGCACCAAAAAAGCAAATGAAATAAAATAAGATAAAATAAGTTAATTAAATTAAATTAAATTAAAAAGTCATCAGTTAGAAGATCGTGCCTGTGTTTGTGTCGCAAACCTGACACCCATAAATGAGATGTTGGAGCCCGCCTCAAAGATTTTGGTTATTAAGTCCCTGAAAAGTTGATCTGGGGAAGCGTCCGCCCTCAGAGGCGGAGGACGTGGGCTAGAGGAAAGAGGGGAGATGCAGGGCAAGTGAGACGAAGGGCTGCATTTAGTCGGGACAGGCCAGGTCATGCTGTGCTAACGAGCAAGTCTGATTTCAGGTTTCCTCTTCTATTTCCAAGCGTCTGTGAGTCTGGGTGCCTCTCACGTCAGGGGTAAGCTGCTGATCCGACTGCCTGAGGCTCCACGGACGAGTGTCGGAATCCTCTCTCAGAGGCAGAGGTTGGGCGAGGGTGGGGACCGTCATGACGACTTTGGCCGTCCCGGCGGCTGCGGTTTGAGCTACGGGGTTCCGTGGGGAGGCCTCTGCTGTGTTCTGGGGGAAGGTGTCAGTGGCAGCTAGAACGAGGCCACGTTGGTGGCTAAGGGCAGGGGGTGAACGCAAGCAGAAGTTGGGACGTGCAAACCAGGAGCAGCGAGTGGAGGGCTGATGAGGGGCGGCAGGCCCGAGAAGGAGGGTGCCAGGGCTCTCGGCAAGGACCGCAGCGTGGCAGGGCTCTGGGTTCGCTGGGAAGTGATGACGTGGGGCTGGGGCGTCCTCATCCTAGGGCGGACGGGATGCATTTTCAACCGTTAGCAGTGACCCTGACATCTCCGAGCCCTGACTGACCCCCAGCAGGGAAGCTGTGCGGGGTCAAAGCAGGTCAGGCTCCCGGGGCGGGGGGGGGGCCGGCCCTGCGAATTGAGGGGCCAGGAACGAGGCCCCCCTGGGGACCCGGTGAGCTCGCTTCTGCAGTCTGCCAGCGGGCGGCAGTGATGCCAACGTGGGCCCCCCAGCTCCCCTCCCACTAGTAGATGCCCACTAAATGCACCTTGCTGCAGTCACGTGGGTCTCATTGGCTCTCCAAAGGCCTGCGGGCATTGGTGCATTTGTGACACTTGGGCTAACAGAACGTCTCCGCCTGCTGAACTCACTTTAAGAAGCACTGATATTTCCTGTACTATAATTTACCCCACATTAACTTAAACATTATGGGGCCTGTTTTTGGATACGCGTGTGTAACTCTCATTAACGCTAATTAGGGATGTGCACAGGCATCGAGAACAGAGTGTCCCTTGCACATCTCCTGCGGCACCGGGGGCGGCCGGGCTCTCTCCCCCGTGACGAGGCGCCCGCTCTGGGCTGGACAGGGCCCAGGGTATGGCCAGTACCAAAACCATATCAAAGGTCACGGCAAAACACAGCCTATAACGACTCACGATGGAATTAGAGAACTACAGTAGCCACGGTTTCCATGCTTCGCTTACGTGAGATTATGGAAATGTTTCGGGAGGAAGAAAAATACTTTCTGAAATCTGTCAACAAAGTTAGCATCGTGCTCACGTAGCTATCACACTGCAACACGATCCCAGAGTAAAATGGAAACGTTTTTTAACTTTTTTTTCTTTTTTACCTTTCCGTTTAGTTTCTGGTCGCACATCCATCACATAATAAGTGACAAGCAGCCTTCACAGGAGAGGCCAGGGCCTAACGGGGCCCGGCTGGGAATTGCCACCTATAAAACAGTGAGAGAAGCTTTCTCTCCCGCAGCAGCACGAAAATGCACGTCACTGAATAGTCACCATTAATTAAGTGTCATGGTTTATTCCCGTAAATATTTCAGGGTTCTCCCTTCGCCACCTCAGGAAGTCAGCTGCCTAAAGACAGACAGCAGCTCCTCGCAATCTTCGATAAACCGGGTGGAACAGGCCCGTGGAACTGGTTTTCCTTAGTGCGTGGTCACCGAGCCATTTTACTTTGAAAATCCCGTTTCTCCTCCCTTTAACTCATACAGGAAGCGTTTGCTCTCCTTCTGACTGGTGCCCGACGGAGCCGCACCTGTAACGTTTTCCTCGGGGCTCACGGCCCTCAGCGCCCCTTCCGACGCAGCCTCGGCGGGTGGAGGCTCCAGGGCTGTGACTCTGTCGCCGTCCTTCTGGGTGTTGATCTGAGGGTGGTCGTGCCCAGCGTTGGAAACGCGATCCGCTGGGCAGGGGAGGCATGTGACAGACATTCTGCCACCACATGGGAAGCAGGGCACGCGGACCCCACAGGCTGACGGCACTCGGGAGCGGGGCCCAGCAGGCGCCCAGCGGGGAGACCCCGGGTGCCCCAGGCTGGCTCTCCCTCACTCACGGCTCCTGTTGTGGCTCGGGGCCTGTCTGAAACGTGCTTGCAAAGGCTCTGGGGGCTGTGCCACCACCTTCACACCACCGGCCTTCCCACCCACCTCTTTACGTAATTAGGATTCTCCCCCAAATCAGCCCCAGACGCTTCCCCTCCGGCCAGTTTTGGAAGGGACGGTTTTTGACTCTCTTAACGGTATAACAAGGAGGCTTTTGACTCCCTGGCGGTTCTGAATATGGGCGACGGAGCTTCTGTGTCTGTACTTAACTCCTCTCCCCTTTCTAGCTGACGGGGTTTCGGGTTTCACATTTGCCGAAACTCATGTAACGGAGTCCTGGTCTCACACAGCGAAACCAGAGCTGAGCCAGGACACGTGGATGGCCACGTGGGCGTGTCCGGTGGCCAGGCTGGGGCCAAGGCGGCCTGCGGTTTTTGATGGAGGTTTCAGAAGACTCTGCTGTTGGGGCAAAGACCAGAGGTCCGAATCTCCAGCTGGACCTCAGGCGGGAACCTTGTCCTGGCTTTGGGACTCTGCTCCCCAGTCTGCTTCCCTTCACGCTCAGGTTAGCCCACGCTCATCCAGGGCGTTGAAGAGGCTAGTAGGAAACCAGGGCCCCTGGCTGTTTTTAGAACAATTCTGAAATAATTTTAGACTCACAGAAAAGTTGCACAGGTCGTACAGCGTTGCGGAAAGCCCACCCCCTTGCTCCTGGTGTGAACACCGTGTGTCACCGGGTACAGCCACCAAACTTGGACATTAGCCCTGGCGCCATGCTGCCCGCTAACCTGCAGACCACATCAGGGTCTCTCTCACCTGTCTTCCCAGTGCGTCCGTGTCCTGTGTCAGGATCCAGCCCAGGTCTCTAGTCCACGAGCTTCCCTCACCTTTGTCTTTCTCGGCCTTGACGCACGTGAGGAGAACTGGAGGGTTACCCTGCAGGACGTTCCTCAGCTTAGGTTTGGGGAATGTTCCCTCCTGGCATTTTTGGCCAGAGGACCAGACAGGTGACGTTGTACGATTTCCAGGGCATCATATCCGGAGGGACGCGGTGTCGGCAGGTCCCGTAAACCTGGCCACTTGGTTAAGGTGGTGGCTGCCAGACTTCTCCACAGGGAGGTCACTGTATTTCCCTTGGTAATTAAGAAATGCCTTGGGGAGGGAGTGGTACTTGAAATTGGACCAATGTCGAGTTGGTCCTCAAGCTTGTGGGCACCTCCTTCAGGGTCTCGAGAGGCCGTCTCGGGCCACAGCTGTTGCGGTGCTGTCGTGATGGCCGTGGCCTACTTCCCTCCCTCCTTCCACGCTGTTGCTTGGAACTGTTCCCTGAGGAAGTGCTACCCTGCCCTCCCTCGTTTAGCATACGCGCCTCCACCGTGGGGGCTGAGGACCTGTAGACGGGTCCCAGAGAGTGCTGCATGGTTGTACTGGCTGGAAATGCATACTGAGATTACATTTTTTTAAGTTTATCTATTTTCAGAGCTGGGGGAGGGGCAGAGAGAGGGAGAAACACAGAATCTGAAGCAGGCTCTGCGCTGCCAGCGCAGAGCCTGCTGTGGGGCTCGAACCCACAAAACCATGAGATCATGAGCTGAGCTGAAATCTAGAGTCGAATACTTAACCGACTGAGCCACCCAGGCACCCCTAATTTTTTTTCTGGGATTTATTCTGTAAGTTTTCACATGTCTGGTGTCATTTTATTTTCTGTGTGAATTCATGACATTTTTCTCATGCCCTTCTACTTTGTACCTTTCTTGCTCGATAATGTGGTCAACTAGCTACCATCCACTTAAATGGATTTTAAGATTGCTGTCCACGTATAACACCATCTTGTGATTTAAAAGCAGGCATTAACCCGAATTCTCTTAAATAATCACAGAAAGTATGTTTATAAATTCATAGATTTAAGTAGAGACAGTGGAGAAAAATGCAGAGGAATCTAAAATTATCCCTGGGGGTGGTTCATTGAGAAATGATGGAGACAAGTAAAAACTTTTGGGGAAAAAAAACATCTTTACAGGCACTACATGTCTCCACTCTTCAGTCTTTCTAAAGAAATGACACATGGATATTAAAGAATATTTTTGCAAGATTGGGTGATTCGGATGTGTGTTCTTGTGCATATAAACGTTTTACTGCCCTTTAGCAGCTGGTGTTAGCCAAGAAACCAAGATAGTTCTTCCTAAGCTTTAAATCAGTTGTTTTATAGAGCACAGAGAATTTTTTATTATAACATAATTCTGTACATAAAATATCACATTAAAAGAAGAAGATAAAATTTTGTACTTTCATTCCCCATTAATTTGACTGAAAACCATTGCAAAGAAATCCAACCAATCAGGATTCTCTGTTGTGAAGCCGGTAGGGCTGACATCCAGATCCAGGAGCCCGGAGGGGAGTCTTCGGTGGCCAGACCCCAGAGCCGCTGTGGGGGGCCCGGTGACTGTATCGAAAAGGTCACCTTCACGGTGACCAAACAGCTTCGCCAGAGGTAGCGGTTGTACCGGATGAGCGGTCTGCGGGCCAGACCCCGCTGCTGGGGTGTTGGCTGCTAGGGGCTTGCAGTGAGGACCCTCCTGTGCCGCCCCTCCTCCGGGGGCAGCCCCGTGCAGACTGGACCGCGAGGCTGACTCAGATGGGTGGCAAGCGTCCGGCCGACTCGCCTTGACCATCCTCAAGAGCGATCCTGAGCCCGTACAGGTTGCGATGCCGCGCCGGCATCCGAGCTGAACGCGCCCTGCTGTCCCTGCCTCCCTCACCCTCGCGGGTGCTGTCCCCGGGAGCCCTGCCTGGTCCACCGACTCCCACCTCAGGCTTTTTCCTGGGGAGCCCAGCGGACGGCAGATGTTGGAAGGAGTTCATTTTTTTGAATATACTGAAATGCCCTATAAAGAACCGGTCTCCACTCACTTACATCCTGAGTATATTGTAAACAGGCTGAAATAGTGTGTTTTGACTGAGACCATGGAGAAAAAAATCAAGGTCCATCTTTTTGAAAAATGAGAGAATTCTACCTCGCACACACACCTGTTCTCCTTGGTGACTTCAGCTCATGTGATACTCTTGTCAGCCAGGCTCAAATGTCTCCGTGCCTTTGAAAACCTGGCCGTCAGGATAATTAAAACTTCCTGTCCTATTTTTCTTCCGCTTGGATGATGAATAGCAAATAAACTTTCCAGAGGACCGGTCCCTCAGGCACACTGGCAGTTATCTCTGCTGCAATGCCACCTGTGTGGAAGCCCCTGCTAATGTCATTCAGCACTCCTGTGCCAGGGGGACAGGTGATTACCTCTTACGCAAAGAAAAGTTTAGCTGAAATGTTAAGTCGGTACTTCAGAGGATGTGTCCAGAGAACGCCGAGGACCACGGACAGCTCCGTGGCTAGACCGTGGGTTTGGGGTCAGGAAGAGAGTGGGGTGGAGAGAATCTCTGCGTCCAGCCATCACCTCAAGGAACCAGGGCTCCCGCCGCACCGTCTTCACATCAGGAAGGTGTGGTGAGCATCTCGGTTTCATGCACGAGCGTGCTGGAGCAACAGTACACACGAGGAGCCGTCCAAAGTTGTAACTCGTCCCAGGAAGGCAAGCTTCGGGCGGAGCGCTGGCCCCAGCTCGTGTTTAGTTTTGGGCACCTTGTTGCCATCATTGCGCCACGAGGTCTGGACATAACGAGCAGGGAAAGCTGCACGTCTCTCCATGGCCAGTCCTGGCTACCAGGTGACACTCTAGAGCTGCTCAGGTTTTGTCTGATGCCTTCATTCTCTCTCAAGTTGCGACTGTCACAAAGCAGCGAGCGTGCCCTTCCGATGTGCACAGTGAGGCTGAACGGACATCACGGTGGTTCCGCAGCCGCTTCCCAGCCTTTTCCTTGTTGGCTGCCCCGAACCCGTTATTCACGCTTCTCGGTGGCACGGGCCATTCGCCGCACGTGTTTCCACACGCCGTCTTGGCTGGCGGGTTGCGTTTTCCTCTCCCTAGCGCCTGCGGTTAGCACAAGGTTGGACATTTGCTAGGTGCTTGTTAGACGCCTGTGAGAAGTTGGGGTGTGCTTTGAAACGTGTCGGCAAAACGTTCCGTTGTTCCCGAGCAGGAGCTGTTCTCGTGGAGGTATTTTTATTACTTACAAAATGTCGAGCCAAGTTTGGGCAGGGGCATGTGATTCCTCAGTTTATCGTGTGTGGTTCTGATTTTACCAGTGAGAGGAGACCCTGGGGTCTCCAGGCGTGCCAACCTGGCGGCTGCGATGATCTCCTCTCCCAAGGTCTCCCAGCATGGGGTGCAGAGACTCGACACCACGCTGGGCCCACTGGAAGCAAATCCTCCCTCTGCCGATCAATGCTATGTATCGATCCTTTTTATGAATCACTTTAGACTCCCTCCTGCTATGTTTCCAAGTGCCCTCCGCAGAATCTCCTGGGGCACTCGCTAAAAATCCAGACTCTCAGAGCCCCGTGCCCAGACTCGCTGAACCCACACCTCCGGCCGTGGGACCGAGGAGCCTGTTTTTATTCTGCTTCCAACAGTGATTCTTCTGCACAGAACGATGTGAGAACAAAATGTAGCGACCCCTGTGAATTTTTTCATACTACTTTTGACGAAAATGAGAAGGTCTCGGAAGAGATGGTTTTGGGGACTGGGTTTTTCTGTCCACGGTTGCAGGGAGGGCTGTGTGCATGGGGGCCCGCGTCACCACCCCCCTGCATCGAGGTGGGCCCAGAGACTACTTCTGGCCACTGGGACGGGAGTGGAAGGTGTGTGCGTCAGTTGTGGCCTGAGACAGGTAACGGCTGTGGTCGTCACGCTCCCGCGGCCGAGCGCAGGGCCCTAGAGGAGGGCAAAGCCATAGGATGAGAGGAGTCTGGGGAAGGAGCAGGCACAGCCCTCCCTGCAAACAGGGGCCACGGCAGGAGTGAGGACCTGTGTGGCGGAGGGCTCTTGCCTCTGCTGACGGGGACACGAAGGGACTGACACAAATAGGCCGGGCACGTCCTGACCCTCCGAGGCATTGTTTTGGGAAAGGAGCGAACGCCAGGTTATAAGGTCTTGGGGCGTCAAGCCCCCAAGTCTGCACGAGCAGGAAGTGGGTGGCACCAGCGGCCGCTGCCCCAGGACCTCAGCCGTGCCACGGAAGGGTGCGGGTTCTCTCCAGGGAGGGGACCCGGGGGCCACGAAAGTGCCGGCCATGCGGCCTGCTGGAGCAGCGGGAGGTGCTGCCTCTGCGTTCCCAGGTCTCCAGACCCGGAGGTGCGTCTGCACCCGGTCGGGGGCTGCCTGCGGTTGAGCTGAATGCGTGTAGCTGGGGTCTGGGGCGGCTCGAACGAGAGGCGGGTATCTGGTCGCCAGCGAGTGATCGCAGATGTGACTTCGCCCTCTGTGCTGTCTCTCTTCCGTGTGTCTGGGGTCCTCAGAGGTGGCTGTGTCCGGGGGCCGTGCTGTCCTGCTCCGACCCAGACGAGTTCACGTTTCTAGCTGTCACCAAGGGCGTCTGAGCGTCATTGGTGCCCAGCAGCTCTGGCTTCACCATCTTTTCCGCTGGGTGGTTGAATGAAGGGCCGGCTGGGGTCCTACAGGAGGTCAGAGCCACGAGACGGAAAGAGCTTGCGCCCCAGACGGCCGTGTGGAAGCTGGAGCCGGAGCAGTCACACGGGACCGCAGGCCAGAGTGGACGCCGACCGCGTTCGGGCAGGTGCCTTCTGAGGTCGGCGTGTTAGACGTGTGAGGACCCGGGGTTCCCGTTAGTGGAGGTGGAGCCCGTGGCCCTCCGTGCCGCTACCACGGCTCAGTGTTCAAGCGCCCCCAACTCTGGTGCCTCACCGCCCGTCGCAGCTCTGTCCCGGAGACTCCTCACTCTCCCTGCGACATTTCCTTCTCCCTCTTCCTTAATGTGCTCCGTTTGCAAAGCCCCTCCTTCGCCCTCCGCTCTCCACTGCTTTCTGATTTGTCCCGCTGGTTCTCAATCCCGACCTCTCCCCACCGGTGAGCCCTGCGTCCCTACCTCCAGCCCTGGTGCTGGTGGTTGTCCGAGCACCTGCCTTCTCCAGCTCGGTCCCCTCGGCCCGGGGCTTCATGCATTAGATGCACCCTTCCTTGTCCCAGGGCAGAAACCTCAGACTTCGTTCATGGGGCAGTGGCATGAGCCATCACCTTATGTGTGTGAATGACGCTAAGACTGGGGTCACAAAGACACGCATGTGGATGGCAGGCTCATTATCAACCCTGGAAGGGGTCTTCCAAGGTGGGCTTCAGTGCCCACATTCCCGACAGTGCCCACCCTGCCCTGTCCTGCCCTTGAGCTCCCATCCTTCGTATCTTCTCTCCATGCGTGACGCCGTGTCTGGCCCTGCCCCCCACTGTCCCCCTTCCCAAGAGCAGACCCCACCCCCATTTCTGTGTGGTGCTCACAGGACTGGCGGGTAGAGAGTCTTCTGCCACCCACCGCGTGAATTTTCGGGTATGACGTCTGGCCAAGTTACTGAGCGAGCAGGTGGGGTGCACATGTTCCTGTGAAAAGCAATCTCAAGGGCACACGTAAGCGATCGCTGTCTGTCCACAGGGTCACCTTCGTCACGCTGGTGGCAGTATTCCCGGCTCTTCCGGGACTGCCGTCTACACTGCAGGCTGTCCCCCCAAATGCCAGAACACTGCCTGCCCCTTGCGGAGGCACAGCCCTCACATTTCCACACCCACCCCTCCCGGGGCCTTGCACTCGAGGTTCCCGTAAGATGGGCGTGTTGCTGGGTCCTGAGAACATAGCCACGGGGCCGCCGGAGGAGGGCAGTGGGCAAAGGGGCAGCCCCGGGGGCTCGTCCTGGTGCCAGGCCCCCTCGCTCCACCGCGGCCGGGCCACCTCCACGGCCAGGGCCCCTGTGCTCAGCACTGCGTCCGTCTGTTGGGCACCAGCCACGTGGGGAGCTCGGGCGCCCACTCTCCCGGGCTCACACTCCGGTGGGGCTGGGGCATCACTGTCGCGCGGGGAGTTAAGAACACCTGAGCCCAGCAGCAGTCCTGGGAAGCCCAGACGAGGGGTGCTCTGATGCCCCCGGAGAAGCCGAAGGGCTCAGTGGGGCTGCCGACTTGAGAGGTGAGCTCGGTCCACCATCACGGGAAAGAAAAGTCCGCGAAGGTCCAGCAGGTGCCGTCAGACCTGCTTGTGTCCTCGCTTTATACCAAGACGAGTGGCCACGGACTCGGGGGAGGAGCGTGGGGGGGGGGCAGCGAGGCTGGGGGCTCGGGGCACCCGTGAGAAGTTTTGTGACAGAATTTACATTTTCCTTGTACTTTACAAGAAGAAGGAACGAAGGAGTATAAAGGAGCACATTAAACGTTGACTCTGTCACAAAGTTCCGAGCAAAACCTTTCACAGTCTTGTCTCGGTGAGAAACTGGGGCCCGTTTCTGTGAACCGAGCTGCAGGGTGGGGTCTGGAAGGGCCGGGTGCCCTGGCGGCAGTGTCGTGGCCCAGACACCGGCTATTCTGGCCTCGTTATGGAATTATCGATTACTAATACTCAATGCAGAGCCAACGTGCGGGGGTTCTGGGCCCTCTGGCTGAATCTCACTGCATCACAAAGACTGTGGAAGAACCCAGAACGTGTCAGGTTGTGATGAACCCACAGTGGTTATAAGTCAACACTTCATCCCCCGAGGGAGGTGGGCGCACGGGGGGGGGGGGGGGGGGGGACTGTCGCCGAGCCACCAGCCGTGGCACGAGCACCACAGGCGAACCAGGGAAATCACTCCGTCTTCATGGATCGTATCGGAGGAGCCTCTTCTGGAGAGTGAGACTTTCCCCTCTCATGGAGAGAGTTTTGAAGAACTATTTGATTTCCTAAGAGGGAAATAGAAGTTCAGGAACAAAATGTGTTTTTCAGGATGGCTTCTTTCCAACGACCTTGTGTATTTCATTTTGCTGTTAATTTTACTTTGGGCAAACACAGTGATGTCCCAAATCTGTTCTCGACGCTCACTGCACATTATCATTAGCATCTCATCCCAAATTCCAAGTTAAATATTGTCTTCATTGGAAAGTGGTTCCTCCGCAGCCCTGTTGCATGACCCACCCCCTGCTCCTGTGGAGCCTCTATTTTTCTCATCAAAAATCCCAAAGTCAGATTCATTCCCTCATGTTTCACAAGGAGTGCGTCACGGGAAGCCAATCACGATAGCTTTGAGCTCTTTAGTTTCCAAAAGGACACAGAGTGGCAGTTATTTTTCAGGGCAAAGAATGAGAACAGATCAAGAGGACCGGACTTTGTGCAGTTTGGGGTGGGCTGTGGGGGAGGGTCTCCCTGTTCTCCCCACAGGAAGACTCAGTTTGCAAAATTTTCTCTTCTTTCCTTCCTTCCTTCCTTCCTTCCTTCCTTCCTTCCTTCCTCTCTCTCTCTCTTTCTTTCTCTCTCTCTTCTTTCTTTCTTTCTTTCTTTCTTTCTTTCTTTCAGAAACAACTCAGAGCAAACGTTTTAGAGAACGTGGGGAGAACTAACTAGAGCAACGGAGAATCCCCTGACGACCCATCATCCAGCTGAACGAGACGGATACGTACGCATGTGCAAACGTAAACTGTGCTCCAGGAGATGATGGCATCACACCCTCCTGGTGGCCCCTGTCTTCTCGCTTTCTTGGTTCGTGCCCCGCCCTCTGTGCCTTTTCCACCGTGAGGCCGGCCGCTTTGATGGCAATCCCGATGTCCAGCGCAGGCGTGAGTGAGCTGCGTCGGGCCCCCCATGCTCATCCACGGCTGTAAAAGCCGGCTCGGAGGAGGCCCGGGGCTCTCGGCGAGCTTAGCCAAAGAGGTGACCGGGAGGGTGTCTGGGCGTGACAAAGGCACAGAGGGCAAAGGACCGGCCCACGTTGGCCGGTCGGGATGCACACACCTCAGGCCCTGGAGCGGCCGCATCGCGGGAAGGTGCGGTCGGGGCAGGGCTGAGGGACAGTCAGCTGGTGACTCATCCCGTGGCAGGGGCTGGGGGTGCTCCCGTTAGGGCGCTTTGAAGCCACTGCAAGGTCACGGCTAAGATGGCATAATTGGGTCTATAGATGGGAAAGATCACGGCAAGGCTGTGTGCAGGGGGCCAGAGTGGGCTCGAGGAGGCCAGCTAGGAGGGGGTCGTGGCTTGTGTGCCCGGCAGCACCAGCCTCTGCTTCGGCAGCGGCATTTCCTGAGGCAGGAGTGTCAGTGAGACAGCAGGTGCCGCGGGCAGTGGGGCCGGGGAGGGGGCAGGAAGGTGCTGGAAGAAGGGACACATTCAATTAAAGGAAGAGGGTACAGGTGCGGTGGGGAGGCTGGGGGCCCCTGGTAGATGGAGAAATGAGAGGGACGTACAGTGACTGTGACCACTCCTCCTCCACCCCCTCCGCACACACACATGCACACACACGCCTGTGTCCACACACACACGACACACACACGTTTCTCTGTGCACACACACACGCACACACGTGTGTTTCTGCACACACATGCACACACGCATCTGTGCACACACATGCACATGTGTATCTCTGTGCACACACATGCACAAGCCTATATCTGCACACATATATACATACACATATATACTCCTACACACACACACACGCACACACCTACATCCGCGTGCATCCATATCTACGTGTGAACGATTCACACACACGCACAAGCACAGAACCCAGGATGCACGAGGGTCTAAGGGGACAACGCAAGCGTCCATTGGGTGAAGGAAGGAATCAAAAAGAAACGATGACTTTGAGTTCTCTTTGAGTAAAATCCTAGGCCGTCTTTTTATCTTCTGGTTACACAGGTGTAGGAAGTAATAAATGTTTAACGGGCTCAAGGAGCCAGGAAGCAGCGATTGTGGAAGTTGAACAAGTTTTATCTGGAGGTGGTCAAAATCACATGACTGGTCGGTGAGGGGGGAGCCCCCACCCCGCACACGTCTTTGTTTCCAACCTGGAGGCAGCAGTTACCCTGGCTTCTGACTTTCCCGAAGAATGCAGCCCAAGCTTTGTCTTGGGAGGTTTTCCCGTTAGTGTTAAAATACACACATTTCTCTCTGCACAAAACACGGGCCTCGTCCGCACACATTTAAAAAAATCACACATGGTCTCATAGTCTGTCCCTGGGGAAGGATCTTTTCTGATCAGGAGGGTCCTGAAGAAATGCAAGTTTACGTTTTTTCTGGTTCGCTTCCAGTTGCTTCAACAGAGATGGAGAATCTCTCTCTCACCACCGCATTTCCACAGAGCGATTGAAGCCTGACACACGGGACAGGGGAGGCACCCGCCCCCCGCATCCGCGTGCGCTCAGGGCCGGGTCGCCGGGCCACGGGGAGGGCTCCCCAGGTACGCGGAGGTCCACTCTCCCGCCTCTGAATCTGATGCTTCTCCTCTCTTTCCGAAATGGTAATTGTCTTTTGCTTAGTTAGCAATTGCACTGGAGACTGTGGCCTTTGGACATTTGGGGAAAACGTGTGATGTGAGATTCATTCCCTGGAGGGGACTGAGCTGTAAAGGGTTAAGTCACTATGGGTAAAGTCTCCCAGCTCTCTGAACTCTGCTCGAAGAACTTCTTGTAAAAAAAGCTGGCACCTCAATCATTTTTTTTCCAAAAATATCATTTTTTTTTCTGAATCAAAAACAACGCAAGCACGTTTTAGAAAAATTGGAAATGAGAGACGTGCGAAAAGCTAAGGCATCTCCCACTACTATTTCATCCTGAGACACTGTGCCAAAATTTTGTGCCACCTGCTCACAGGTACGTGAACCTGCAAAGGGTCCACACCGGCACGAGAGAGCGCGTCTTCTCCACCTTGCTCACTGTTGGGAGCGGGAAATTGGCCGTCGTGGGAGAATTTACTCCTCAGAGATTGTCGCCACTCTTTCTCTTTTCGCACACCAGCACACCACCGTCCTGTCACACGCATGTAACACAATTAACATAAACTTTTGCTCCCCTGAAATTTAGGATTTTTCCAGTGACTTGCCATTGTCATAATTGTGAAGATCTTGTACGTAAATCTTTCCCCACATTTCTGCTTGTTTCCTTAAGAGACCATGCAGGACGTGGAGTTTTAGGGTCAGAGAGTAGGAGCATTACTAAGGCCCTCGATGCACAGCTTTGAATGACTTTCCAGAAAGACTGACCCCGTTTCTATCCATAGGAGCAGGTGTGTGAGTGTCCTACACCTGTTGGCCTCAATTATCACCGTCTCAAACAACCCTCCCTAATTCGGGAGGAGGCACAGCATGTCACTGTAGCCTTAATTCATGTCTCAAGTGATTAGCGAAGGTGAATTTTAAAAAACGTGTGTGGGCCACATGTGTTTCCTTTCCTGTGAGTTCTTCGTGTCCCAGTGATTCAAGCCGCAAATGCGGAAGGAGGCGTTCACGACTGTCTACGGCGCTCACGGACGTTAGAGCTCGCTGGTTGGAGTGGGTCTGGATGCTCGTCACCCGCTTTCCAAGTCACGTGAGTGGATGGCGCTCGCTGGCGGTGTGGACCACGCCCGGCCCGGCGCCCACCGCGGGGGGCCTTCCTGATCCCATCGCTCTGTGCAGAAGGCACCTTGGGTCACAGGGATGGGGTGAGTGTCGAGACTCTTGTCCAAGAGCCGTTTGGTTGCTCTTTGGACTCAGTGACGACTCCACACAGAGTAACTCTGAGTGCGGTGAGACCCGACTTCACCTCACACACGTGGTTCGCAGGCCTGGAAACCACAGGGGGCTTAGAGTTACCTTCCGGAAGCTCCTCAGTCATACCAGCAGCCATCGAGCATGAGGAAAACTGGGTCCGATTTCTGGAAACAATAACACACGTGGCATTAGGGTCTCGGGGCAGGAGGCGAAAAGAGGGATTGAGTGGACACGTGTGTGTGGGAGGGGCACACACACGTGCGATTTCATGGAGGGAAGCTGCCAGCCGGGCTCCGGGGTCAGAATGGGCTGGTGACGAGGACATGGTCCTCCACCACTGAAGTTCCTGGACACTGCTCCTCTAGGAAGGCACGGGCACGGACCCCACAGACGCCCGGTCCAGCCTCCACACTGGACTCAGGATGCTGCTGGGGACACTTGAAAGGACCATCTGCTTCTCTCAGACCTCCTGCTGCTGCTGTCACCCTGGAAGTTCCGGGAAGGTCCCCATCCATCAAGGGGGAGGGGGCCCCTGTCCACCAGGGGGGAGGGGCCCCTGTCCACCAGGGGGGAGGGGCCCCTGTCCACTGGGGGGGGCCCTGTCCACCAGGGGGGAGGGGCCTCTGTCCACCAGGAAGGAGGGGCCTCTGTTCACCAAGGGGGAGGGGCCCCTGTCCACCAGGGGGGAGGGGCCTCTGTTCACCAAGGGGGAGGGGCCCCTGTCCACCAGGAGGGAGACCTCCAGTGCAGTGGCAGGTGGGGGAGCTGGGCAGCAGGTCTGTAGCGGGCGGTGGCCTCTGCCGAGTTCTCTCACCCTTACTCGTGCAAGATGCCGAGGCCGGACGTGCAGGAAAACGAAGCTGGAGACACGATGTGCGCTGACGACCCTGCACCTTTGTTTTCGGCCTTTGGGGGCAGCGAGGAAGCGACGCCCGGCTCGTATAGCCTCCGGACCGTGTGGGCGGTGAGGGCAGAGACACCTTCCTCACCGCTGGGTCCTCGGCACCCAGCACGCGGCGGAGGCCTCGCAGATCTGCGCAGCGCCAGGCTGTGCTACGGCGTCTGGTCACACAGTAAAGCTGACGTTCTCTGGGGGAAGGGCCCCGGAACTTTCCACAGCAGGAAGTCCGGCCCCCTGGGTCTGAGTCAGAGCGCAGGTGCTTCGGGTGGCCCTGTCCTCCAGGTACCCTCTCTGCGCAGAATACGAACCCGCTCTGAACTTCCGTCATCGGGGAACTGCGCCTTGAGGGCTGGGACCAAGCTCAGGGAGAAGCCTCTCCTTGAGTCTACCCCGGACCCCGCAGCATCCGAGTGGGAAGACGCCCCGTGGTGACCGTTTCTACTCAGCACAAGTCTCCCCTCGGGTCCGGGGACACCACAGGTCCACGGTGGCCACATGTACCTCCCTCGGGACCTCCGGGTCACACGCCAGGCCTGCCGCGTGTGTGCGAGGTCCTGGCTATTTTGGGGGAGGGGGAGGACGGCCCAGGGGAGCGTCCCTCTCCCCCAGTTTACTCATCACACACACCCGCCCCTCTCGGCTGACTCTGGGAGACACGGCTGGAATCTGACCTGAGGGTTTCCTTGTCCGGAGTCCCGGTCACCTGCACGCTTGTGTGGCCCGTGTGGAGGAGGCCACGGAAGCCTGGCGGCCTGTGCACGTTGCAGGGAGGGCTGGTGTCCACGTCGACGTGCCGCGCACCCTCTCAAGGTGCCACGGTTTGCGAGGCTGGGCTGTCAGCGGGAGCCTGCGGGCTCCGAGGCCCCGGACTATCTAACAGGCACGCACCACAGTGGGTGACTGGGGCTAAGACAGAAAGCACACCCATTTCTCTTGACAAGTAAGGGTGTGACTTTCTCCCGTGGCTACTAGTTGTAGGCCACAAGTACCAGCTTGTACTTGGTACTACGAGTACCAAGCACAGGACCTGCTTCTCGTAAATGCAAGGGTCTGCGATGTCTCTGGCTGGGGGTGCCGCCAGGGGTCCTGAGCGGAGCGGGTTTGGGATCTTCCGCTCTGAGAGTTGTAAGGGCCTGGGGCCAGCTGTGCCCAGTGGCCCGGGGGCAGCCACTCCCCGGGAGCTGGCCTCTGGGAGGCCCGGGCGTGGGGTCCAGGGGTGCCGGAGTGCCAGGAGCTGCCCCTGCTACGGGCCACGGGGGACGGTCACTCAGGACAACGTGGAGGGCCCGGCCCGGCCTCGCAGCCTGATGCGGCTCTGGCCCGCGTCCCCAGCCCGCTGCTCCCTGGGCTCTTGGCCACCGCTCGGCCCCATTGCTGGCTTGTGGGTCGGCGCTCACAGGACACACACAGGAGGTGTGCGACCGGCTTGGGGAAGGCCGGGAGCTATGTCCTCGTCCATCTTGGACAGGAGTCCGGGTGAGGCGGGGGGGCGCCTCAGACTGACGGCGTGGAAGCCGCGGTCTCTACAGTCAGGCTTCTCTTGAAAACCGCCGTCGTTTCCGGGATCTCCTTCACCGGGCCCTTCCTTTCCAGTTTCTACGTGGCCTAAATAAAAAGGGCAATCACGCACACGTCTGCGTACCTTAGGAGAGGGAGCCTTCGGATGGGAGCTATCCCCAGGGGTCCTGCAGCTTCTGGAAGGTTCTGCACAGCGCAGGGCACGTGCGCCCACCTCTCGGTGAGGACCTGTTCTGCGTCGTGGAGGCTCCAGAGGTTTGGTGAAGATGTCTGATGCTTGAGGGGCTCAGGGCCAGGCCTTCGGTAAATTTGGAAATGATAAAAATAGGATCGGTTCAATGCTGTGTGCTTTTCCATCATCAGCAACTTTACTGAAACAGTGAAAATAGGTCAGATTCTTCCATACAAGCCGGTTTAGTGTTATAATTAAAAATCCAAACCCAAACCCAACCAAAAATTACATTGCAGGCTGACATGCTGTGTGGATAATTTGTGGAAAGTTTATGTGAACCACAAAATATTCCCTTCATTTGCTAGTTATTTATATTGAGGAGAAATGAAAAACTTTTGGACTTCAACCAAGGTAAGAATCATGTGCAGTGTTTTGGTCATAAATATAAATGCTTAGAAGCACTTAGCTGAATATTCCTAAAGTGAGTGGGGGTCAGTCACTGGCCTTCACCGGTTCATTCAGATCGCTGAACGCAAATGCCCCCGCGCCCTCCAGAAAGCCTTCCCAAATTTGCAGCTGTTTGTGAATTCGCTGTTCCCAGTGAAGCAGGTTCACCACCGACACACGACTCTCTCTCGGTTTGCTATGGCTCAGTGCACAAGCACACGGTGTAATTATGGGCTTTAGAAGACAAATGTTATTTACCTATTTCAGATCATTGGGCGAATCGTGATTTCAAAAACATTAGAGACTTTCCCTTTACGGTCCGTATTGCTTGCTTGCGTGTAAGGGAGTGCTTGGCTTGTGGCTGCGGGAGGCCCCTCTCTGCTGGCGGACTTGGGAACATCCGACCTTTCCCATAATTGGGCTCCTTTCTTCTCTCAGGTCTTTCCAGAAGCCCCAGGGCCAGGAGTGAGGGGAAACGGTGGCTCTCCCTGGACAGGAGCAGAGGCGGGCGTCAGACCGTGACCCTCTCCAGACGTCCCTACGCCTGCGTTTCCACCGGCACCTCTCCCTGGCCAGTTCCCACTCGGTGGTCCTGGGCGGTGTGTCCTCTTGCCTACTGGAAAGTGCTTCCACAGGGCAGGGACTCTTGATAACTTCTGTTTGACCCGTGAGACAGCCCTTAGCTTTTTAAAACTCTGTGACATCAGAGCCACAGGCATCCACAGGTAGTAAGAGTGGCCAGCTTCTTCTCGCTGGGCCTTTGCCGACGTTGACACGAACGTCATGGGTTCCCACCGTGCCGAGCAGGGACACGATTGGCTGGAACTTTCCGGAAAGCTTGGTTTCTCCCGTGGAGAAGTTAGGTGTTCGTGCTGTAGGACTTTCTGTTTGCAGAGGACAGTGAGGAGTCGGGAGAGTCCCAGGAAGGGTTTGTACTGAGTGCACATGTCGTGGCAGAGAGCAGAGGCACCTTCTCGCTTCTCCCAGAACAAAAAAACCATCACATGTTTGTGGTTGACATTGGCTGGAAAGTAGGGATTGATGGTTAAGTGAAATTAGACAGTTGAATACAAAGTTTATTTATTTTAAAAATACATCCGACCGTACAGCTTTGCTCAGAGATACCTAGTGCCAGGAAGTGTCCCTTCTGAGTTCATCCTGTAGAAGCAAAGGTCACCGCTGACGGTGAGCCCCAGCAGGGGACAGAGTTCGAGGGCCCTTCTTTGGCACCCGTGTCCGTGCGATCACGCCAGCCAGGGGGGTGGACAGGGCACTTCCCCTCCGGGTTCTGGTTCTTGGTAGAACAGCCCAGCGAGAGCCCTTTGATAAAGCAAAGCAAAGTGTGACTTCCTTGTTGCACCTGTTTCGAGAGGGGGCTTGAGGGCGAGACAAGAGCGGACCTGGCACGGGTCTCATCTGAGCAGCGCAGGAGCAGACAAGTGGCCTCCCGCTCTGCTCAGGCCGCCGTGACACGCGCTGACCTTAACCTCACCCGCGAAAAGACAAGGTTTTGAGAAGTCTGTCTAGTCTGTGGGCTCCGAATCTGGTCCTGGGCCCCAGAAGTGTACCCGAGCACAGGGTAAGTCACGCCCAGCGGTGTCCCCAGCGGCTGCTGATTCCAGCCCGGCTGCTGCTGGGCCCTCCTCCTTTGAGTGCCTGGATCTGCTTATGGGGCCGCGTCTCTCCGGAGGTGCCCCAAACATGGGCACCCATGAACCTTGCGGCCCACCCTGCCCACCTTGAGCGCCCGCGCCCGACTCGGCTGCGCCCACTCCCCAGGTCCTCTGTTTACCCGTGAGGGGCTGCAAATGTGAGCTGGCTATGGGGGTGATTAGCAGGCTCCAATGTCCTCACATTAGCAGGCTGGAGCCCCTTTCCATTCAGTGCAAATTGAAGCGCCAGGAGGGGTCCGCGGGCATTTCCTAGAGGAGTCTGCGCACAGACAGGCTTCACGTGTCGTGAATAAACTCTGGAAGCAACGGAAGGGGTGGAGCGGTGAGAGTAAAATAAAAAGGAATTTTATGATCATTGTGGGAAATTGATGGAGTGTGGCTGGCATGGATTCTATAAAATGGAACGAGCTCCAGCCAGCCCCACAAGACAGGCATGCACTTTCCTTCCTGGGGCTTATGAATTATTGCCACTGCGTCGTCCCATATTTACTTCTTAGCGTTGAACCTTTGCAAAGCTGTGATCTAAAACTACGCTGCTGTTAATTGGAAATGCCCCTCCGATGCCTGGAAAAATTAGTCTTAGGGAGGAGAAGAAGGGACGCTGTAGCCCAACAGGTCAGTTAGCTCTGTGATTTACAGAAGGGCGTCTGCGCTGACCTACGGTTTTATTCAAAATTCACAGCCGGATGACAGAAGGAAAAAGAACAGGTTTCTTTCAGGTTGCTCTGTGCATTGACATACATATAATTTAAATATTTATCCGCTGGGAGAGGCTGTGGTTCTTGGGCCCAGTGGTGCCAACGGGGACTAATCCTGGGGCGTGAGCCTTGCTGACTTCGACCTGTTTCGTGCCTGCCGATTGAATAACACATAGCACTTTTCTTGAGAAACCCCCACTATGATTTCAAAACACATCAGTTTCAATTAACTCTAAGAAAAAAATGGGCTCACTAATTCTGGGCTGTAGTTACTGATTGTGGAACTGGCTGCTTTGAATTCGAGGACTTTGATGGAGACTTAACCAAAGGACATACAATAATGGGATTTTTTTAATTATTATACCTGGAGTGATAAAATTGCCAAGCGGTGTACTTTTTGGCTTTGAAAATAAATCGCCCCAGAACCTGTGTGCTGGAGAAAATCTAAAACAGTGATGTTGAATGTGACAGGGACCAGACAGTGCTCTGAGGGCGAGAAGGGCTGTCTGGTTTATTTTATTGATTTAATCGGAACGCTTCTTACCTGGTTTGCCGCGGACACAGGGAGCACCTAGCGACGCCCCTTCCCTGCCCCGTTGTCCCGAGACGCGCTCGGGATGGGCTTGGGGCTGGCGGCGGGGTGTGTCGGGCTCCCCCACGGCCCCCCGACAGCAGCGCAGCGGCCCGGCCCCGGGGACACATGCCAGCCCGAGCGGCACGTCGCGTCCCCCACGGACACGGGCTGCATCCTCGCTCAGGGCGGGCTGTGGATTTCGGCAGGAGCATTTTGTCGCATTTCCCCGCGTTACTCATTCCGAACACAGCGTTTGTTTTCAGAGATCTTACAGGAGTTCGAGTGCGCGTAGCCCTGGTTACAGTCTAGTCGAGAGGGACTTGGTGGGCAGATGTTTTTGTAGGAGCCCTGAGTTTACTGTCCAAAGGGCGGGAGAACTTACAAACCACCCGGACACCTCTGACGTGGACGTGGTCACTACACGAGTGTCTCTTCCCATAGGTAAGAACCACTCACGTGTACTCATGCACTGGCCTCAAGTTCAGAGCCTCTAGGTCAGCCCCATGTGCAATTTCAAGTGGTCTTCACAGGTAGAGATGACGGGTTTTCTTTGGGGACAAATGAGGAGAAGGGGTATTTTGTCAGGCATGTCACGGTCGAAGCGGATGAACTTCCTGTAGCGTAAACATCTTCACGGTTTCCGTCTGAGACCGATGGCGCTGGCCTGGCCTGTGAGTCTCAGTGACTGGGCACGTGATGCACCTAAAGCCTCACTGGGAAGAGACCCCTTCATGTGCGGGAGGCTGCGCCTGGCCTGCCCTGCTGGGAGCTGCCGTCCCGGGGCCTCGCTGACTCGGGGACACCGTGGCACCTGTCCTGGTGCTCGATCTCGCGCCCCCAGCCGTGTGTCATCTTGCCAGATGGAGGGCCCCTGAAAGATGAGGCTGTCTCCAGGGGTGCTGGGACGAGCTGGTCCCACAGCCCCAAATGCTGCTTTGAAGACACCCGAAGCCACGGGCGGGCGTGGGGCAGGTCGTGGAGGCCAAGCCGGGTCCCCAGAAATCCCGGACAGGAGCCGGCTTCCCCGCGACAGGCCACTCTGCAGGGTCTCCCGTGAAGAAAGAGTCTGAAGGGAGAGAAAAGAAGAGGAGAAACCTTATCAGGAGAGCTTATAGACTCCAAGTCTTCTTAAGCTCCTGCCTTTCCCATTGGGCTCAGATGTGTCCCTACAGCGGCAAGTTCCAGAATGCTAAGTGACTTTCGCGTGAAGGAATACTGTTTTCTTTGTGGGCGACTTTTAGACGCTTGTTGCTGGTGAAGATACTCGCTATCTAGAGCATATTCTCATGTTCCTCCTGGTTGCTGCTTGCGGACAGACAGTGGGTGATCACGGGATCACATTCAGAGTTGGTTTCCTCTCTGCAGGGAGGACGGCCCCGGGCTTGGGGTGAACGTTACCCAGAGTGGGGCGGGGGTTGGAGCAGGGCGTGGGGTGCCTGCCCTGGGCTGGTGGAGCCAGGGGGAGAGCGGGGCGTCTGCTAACAGGCAGGCCCAGGGGAGCATGGTTCTTGGACAGTCTCGATCTTCCCTCCTATATTGTAACTTCTTTTTTCTTCAACGCTTGGTGAGGTCTGTACCTGTTGTCGAGAGGTGAGGCCAGGCCGTCAGAGGGGCGTGAGGCCACCAGGAGCGGTGTTCGGGCCCCCATCCAGCGGGAAGGTGGTCCACGAAGTCTGGCTGGGACCCTGAGAAGGGCCCTGGGTGAGGGTCCCTGCAGACAGGGTGGAGGGTCCTGGATTCTTCGTTAGTGACAGAGGCCCAGGGACACAAGGGCGCAGTCAGGACAGGGCCCTCCCCCTTCTCTTGCAAACGTTCTCCCCGGGGATGCCCCCTTTGGGGACGAACGGTATCCCTGTTCAACGGATGCCCTCCTCCTAGCAGCTGCCGTCCGTAACAGAGGCTCTTGGCGGGTGGCTGGGTCCCCGGGGGCTCCGAGTGTTCTTCCCTTCAGGGTCACGGATCCACCGGACACCCTGCCGTGCCACCTAGAGGTCTGTGCTGGGAAGCACGGGGGCCCCAGGGGTTCGGGGCAGGCCCTTCATGAACTCACCTCGCCCTGGGCTCCAGCTTGGTGTCGGCCACGTCTCCCCAGAGATGCCCAGTGACCCTTCAGCTGGGCAGCCGATCGGTCCCCTGGCACGGGGCCGGCCACCCTGACCCCGCCGGCCACACCCGGGCCGGAGAAGCTCTCCTTTCTGACTTTCCCTGATCCCCAGAGTGGGTGGGGGGGCTGTGGGTGAGGGACCTTTGCCACCTCCCCGTTGGGTGGCGCTGTCTCTGGAGGGTCTTAGCACCCTCCCTCTGGTGACTGTCACGTGACACGGGGTGGATGACACGGGACATGTGGCTTGGTGTCCGACCCTGATCAGCACCCACCAGAGCCGCCTGCCAGGGCTCTCCGCTGGGTGGGAGGTGCAGGCTGGGTGCCAGGTAGCAGCTTGCTGGAGCTTCTAGTAATTTCAGCCGCCAGTGCATCCCCGGGCCCCGAATTCCGAAGAGGCATCTTGTTGGAAATGCAGATGAATAAGTCCAACGCCTTTCTCTGGGCTCACTCACCTTCAGGGCTCTGGTTCCCCCAGGACACAGGGTGAGACAGCTGCATTTTGCAGAGCGAACCTTCCCGGTCTCCTGCAGCTTGCGTAGAACGCTCATTCTCTGAGTCCTCGGCCCGCAGGTCAGCGGGCCACCTCACGGGGCCAGCGGAGCCGAGGGGCCGGATCTGCAGAAGCCATGGGCACGAGACCCAGGAGTCTATGTGCAAATGCACTTGGTGCCCGCTAAAGGTACACCCGGCCCTGCTTCCCTCTGTAGGTGCTCTGTGGGGACAGCTGCCTGGCGAGACGGCCGGGGGCCAGGACTCTCTCGGGACTCCGGTCACTGCTGATCGCAGGAAGATAGCCCGGCAGGAGACTCGGTGGGTGTAATCATCCCCTGGGAACACCTTAGCTCTCTCGCCATAAAGCCTGCCTGGGCAGGAATCGGGCGGCTTACAGGCCGAGAGGTGCCCTCCCTGGGGGCGGGAGTGTTCCTGCCTTATCTGCTTTCTCTGCTCTCCCGACAGGACCTAAGACACCCCAGAGGAGCTGCTTCCTTAACTGCACAAGGGGAGCGATGTGACATGCCTGGCCCTGCCCAGTTTAAGTAACATACACCGGGGGCAGGCGGCTCCGAGCGCCCGTGGGGGCTGGGAAGGCCTTTCCCAGATTTTGTTCATAAGCCTCAGGTGTTAAATTTCACGAGGAGGCTGGGAGTTTGCAAATGTTGTGCAGCATTTGGAAAGATCTCTCGTCGCCGTGAACATTCCAGAAGGTGACATGCAAGTCTTCAAAGAGATCCCGCCTTTGGAGCAGTGATGTTCTCTCCTTATTTGCCTGGTAAATGGAGCTTGGGTGTCGGTTGCAGCCTCACATCCGGGGACAACTCACCTTGGATGAGGTCCAGCCAATTTTATTGAAAAAAAAAAAAAAAAAAAAAAGAAAGAAAGAAAGAAAGAGAAAAAGGCTGTTTCCTCAATTGCTCAGTTGTCTGGCTCTGGCTCATCATGTCTTGAACTTCCTCACAGGGACAGACAGACAGTTGCGGGAGCACGGGGAGGAGAGCACGGGTCTGGGACCCAGAAATGCACCCCTGCGCTTGGAAAGCCCCAGGGACAGACATGTCCAGGCGGGCGGTCCCCCCCGGGGACTTGCTCCCAGTGCTGAGTGTCCGAGGGCGGCAACCACAGGGTGACTCCAGAGAAGCGGCAGTGTCCTCCCTCCCGAGCGCGGTCGAGCCCCATGAGCCCTCCAGTGGGGGCAGAACGTGAGAGTGTTGGGGACCGGGATTCACGTTTCCGACGCGCATTGAGCCACAAGATTTAAATAGCTGTTTTAGAAGATCCGATGTGTGTGGAAACGGTAAAACTTAAAACTCCACGCAAGTTGGATTTTAGTTCAGAATTCCTGTCAAGTCATTGAGGGCTAGAAATTTCTAAGTGTGTCATTGAAGCAAAAATGTTCCTGCCTGACAATAGAAAATCTGGACAGAATTATGGGAGGAATACAGAGAGAAGGAAGTGTTTTCTGCACACGTATTATGCGCTAATTCCAATAGAATGCTTTATTTGCCTCAATAATAATTCATGACAAGCTCCTTTTCTTTGAAAATGTTTTGAAATTCAGACTGCAGTTTTTATAGCAGAGCCAGTTCGGATAACTTGGGGTTTAGGTGGGCTGTGATTTAACAACCGGGTCGGCCCTTCTAGCTCTCCAAGGCCCGCAGGAGGCTGGCACTGTGATCCCCTTTCGCAGGTGAGGCTGAGGCTCTGGCAGGAGGGGCCGCTGGCCCAAGGTGGTGGCGCGTCAGTGGCTCCCAGGGGAGCCAGGTGTCACTGTAGGGCTTTCCCCTGACACCGTGAGGCCACCTCCCGTTTTGGGACTGCGGACATCCCCCGTCTGGTGAAAGTGTTTCCAGTTCCGAGAGTACAAACTCAAAGGAAGGAGGTAAAAGTGTCCCAAATGCAACTCGAATGCATTTAAAAATAGGAAAACACTGAGCGTGTGAATTGGCGGCCGTGAACTTGGATCCAGGATGTGCCCCCGGGAGTGCACCTGATGGGCCAGGGGCTGGATGGGGGCAGCACCAGGTTTGCTCGGGTGGAGAAAATTCATCTTCCCAAATCAGTACCTGCCTGTCCCCCAAGCACAGGGAGGGCAGGAGTAAGCAGGAAAGAAAAGAGCTGAGCTCTGAGCAGCTGCCTTTCTGTGTGCGGAGGACAGTCACCGAGTTAAAAATAAAGGACAACAGCCTGTTTCCAGCCACACCTCCTCAGGGGCCTGTGGCACCGCTGGGCTTGGTATGCCGGGTGAGCTTCCTCCTGGAGGATACGAGGGTACGGCCAGTCCTGGAGGCGGGTGTGACTGCCAGTTCGCCTTGGAGGGGGGTGTATGGTGTGCTGGGGGGTGTGCACCAGTGGGTGCGTGCCTGGGGTAGGGGGGCGTGCGTGTGCTGGGTGGGGAGGGAAGCAGGGGGTGGGGTGTGTGCAGGGGGTCGGGGTAGGGGGCATGAGCTGGGGGTGCTCTGGGGGGGGCGTGCACACCCTGCCCACCCTGGGTCCCCCACCCGGCTCGGACCGCCGCAGGACCTGGGCTCTTCTGCTGCAGGACATTAGTCCAGGTTTTTCCCCAGAGGGCGGGAGCTTTGTTGGGGTATCGGTGTTCCGCGGTAAACTTGGAGGTGCTGCAGAGCCCGGGGCAGGGTTGTGTGTCTCCGTGTGACCCTGGCAGACACCCTGGTGGGGCAGGCGGTGGTGCGCTCAGGTTAACTCTCAGGGGCTAGCTGGGCGCGGTGCGGAGGGGTGCCACGTGGGCAGCGGCCGTCGGGCCAGCGGGCGAGGAGCACAGGGCGAGGGCCCGAGGGCCTCGGGGCCTCCTTGGCATTTGGGGGCTTGCTTCCGACTGCAGCGCTCGCCGTACAGAGTGTCCCTCTGTGTCACGTTCCCCAAAGTCGCCGTCCTCCGGCCTCTGCCCAGCGCGTGAAGGCGGCGCGGGGCCCCGCGTGTGCGTGTCCCTGGGACGCAGCCTGCCGGCTGGAAACCGGGCACCAGCGGAGGGCACTGGCTCTCAGGCCCGCCCACCAGCAGGCCAGCTCAGTTCAGAAGGCAGGCCGGACACGTGGCCCGTCCGTGGCTGAGGCGCGGCTCCGTGGTCACCCACGTGGAGGTTCAGCTGGGTTCCTGGGATGCAGACAGCGCCCTGCCTTCCCCGGCCCCCTCTTGCGACAAAATAATACTTCTTTTGAAAGCCCAATTCCCGATAGATGAGCAGTAATTACAATTACGACTGCATACGCCTAATAAATGCCGAATTGGTTCTCAATGCAGGAACCTCAGGAAACTTGCCTTTTACAAACAAACTGATGAACACAATCCCTGGGGCTGTCTTCCTTTTTTTTTTTTTTTTTTTTAAGTCATATTTAACACCACCACAAACGGTTTGTTGTTTAAAGGAACTGATTAGCCCTTGTTGCCTGTGGCGCACACGCTTCTCCCAGGGCGGCCGTCCGGGACCCGGTGCCACCACCGTCCCCTCGGCTGGTTTCCTAACGTGGCTTGCGAACAAAGCTCTGTTTGCCCATATGGAGAAGGTGACTGACCAGATGTTCCGCGCTTTAAAATAATCTGTTGGTGTCCCTGCGATTTCGAACGGGAGGTTGAATGGTCCCCGATTTCCCCGCGGAGAACCAGGCCAGCGCCATGGTCACGGGCAACGCGAAACCCTTCTAGCCACCAGGGCGCCTGGGGTGTCGGGGGGGAGGGGAAAACTCCCCCGGAGCCCGGGGTCTGCCGGCATGATGCTCGTTGACGCGTCAAAGACAGCAGACCGCAGTTTCGAAGCCATTTGCAGTACAACGAAGAAATCTACTGGACCCAAGTCTGGACCCCAGAGGGTCACAAAAGGGAGCTCGGGTGTGCCCTGGGTCGCGCCCGCTGCGGCACCCCGACCGCCTGGATGGCAGACCCACCAGACACAGGAGCGACCCCCACGCCTGTTTACCGCACGGAACGAAGGGAGGGTCTGCGTGACCTCAGGTAAAGCCAGAATAAAGTCACATCGATTAACCGGAGCCCCCGTCCCCTACCTGTCACGCTCCCTCCTCACGGCCGAGGCCTGCCTGCTTGTTTACCTGCAGAGCCCTTACGATACTGTGCTTTCTAGAGAGATTCGCAAGCCACCTGCCACACCTTCAGCGTTTTCTCTGCAACAAAGCCCTTGAGGCCTCCGTGCCGGGCCCACGGCTCTGCTCCAACCCCGGGGGCCCACGGACGAGTCAGGAGGAGCGGGTCCACGCAGAAATTATTATTGATTTAATCACATAATCGGCAGCAAACACTTCAGGCTAAGATAGCAAATCCATAACAGCCGGCCCACATGGCCACCCTCACAAATGTGCCAGCAAGCACGCTGCACACTTAGCAAACAGGCGGAGCGTGGGGTCAGCCCACTCGGAGGCAGACCTCGACGTTCCCAAGGCCGGGACAGGCTGGGAGTTAAGCGTTATCAATCAGTGATAAGAGCCGCACGTCTGTTAAACATAACGACATTGGCAGGAGGATTATGGAATGCTTTCTTGCCATAATCTAGAAGCATCTTTCAGACAAAACTCTGCTTGAAATCAATTGTGTGCAAGGAGCTGCCTGCTGTGGCCGTTTCGTGTCACACAAAAGGGGTGAGCGTCTCCCTGTGATCTGCAGCCATAACCGGTTTATCTAATGAGACCAGAGCTTTAATTTCTTTTCACATCAAACACAGAATCAATGCCCCGCACTCAGCAAAGCGCGGCCACGTCCTCGGGCGGCCACGTCCTCCGGCGGCCAGCTCGGCGGCCCGAGGCCCAGGCACGGCAGCCGTGGGTCCTCCACAGACCCCCGGGCTCCTCCTGGCGCCACCCCCACCCCCTCCCGGGCGGTCTGGGCACCGCGGACAACACCTCACTGCAGCCCACAGTGTGGAGTCAGGTTTGGTCCCCACTCCAGAAAGCCACATGACCGAGTTTCCCACGTGGTACCCCATAATGATCCCCGGTGGGGTGAGGGGTGACCCGGATTAAACGTTGCCTCGGGGTCCCTCCCGGGGGAGGGACTGAGGGAGAGCAGGCGTGCTTCTCCATCATGGCCTGAGGCCCAGGCTCCGGCGAGGAGAGGGCGGCCGGCACCCCCAGAATGTGTCCTTTCGTGGGCGAGCCAGGCCACACTTCACCCCCGGAGCGCGAGCTGGCACCCACAGCCGTGTTGGGGCTGGGGTGCTGCACAGGCGTGGAAAGTGCCTGCCGGGTTAAGGCAAAGGGCCCGCTCCCTGTCTCCCCCGCCTGTGGGGCCTGTGCGGCCAGCACATGGGGTCACACTGAGCCTCTCGCAGTCAGCGCGGTCCTGTCGGGTCACGTGCAGGGAATGCGTGCCGGCAGCCGGGGTCACAGGTTGCAGGTCCGGAGGTCACATGTCCCTAGGTCACAGGCTCATAGGTCACGGGCCCCTAGGTCACAGGTCGGGCAACGGGGCAGCCAGGGCAGGCGGGACGGAGGGTCCCCACCTCCCAGGGACCTGCCTGCAGGGCCGGTGCCCACGGCCATCTGCGTCTGGTATCACCCCCTGTCCTGCAAATGTGGCTATGACCTGCATCCGGCAGGCTCGCCGGTGGCGGGCGCCGTCCCCGATGTCCCCGTCGGCACCCCCGGAGGTGTCGTCCTTCACCCCGAGGACCGCCACCGTCGCGCCCGTTCCTGCCGCAGCGCCCACGGAGCACCCGACCGCCGGGCCTGGGCCGCATCCCACCCGCGCGGCGCCCACAGGAGGCCTGCCGGCGGGCGAGGGAGGCTCGCGTGTCGAAGACGCGGGCGAGGACGTGGCAGAAAGGGGCGAAGAGCCTCCGCTGCCCCTCGCTCCTGGGGCTGCAGCCAGTGACCAGCGGGGCCGCGTGTGCCGGGGGCCGTGCTGGGGACCCGGAGGCACCGGGACCTCACGACAGCTCAGGCCACTCTCGCCCACACGGGCCTCTGCTCGAGGGTCCTTTGTGCCCACCTGCACTCTGGTCCCACCCAGCATGCCCTACCAACATTCCAGCCAGTGCCCGATGCCCGATCTTCCTATCCCTGCGCACCCGCGCCCTGCATGGCTCTCCTCCTGAGGCCCACGCCAGTCCTTTAAATGGCTCAGACACGAATAATGCACATTACTTAGAAAATTAGAAAGGAGGCACAGGATCCCACGCAGGCGGGTGTGATGAGTTCGCACACCCGTACGGCCCCGGGAGACAAATGCCAACACCGTTCCCTGCGCTGTGGTTTTAGGTGAACGCTCCTCTTCCACTGAAATCACACCACTTCCTCAACACTGAAAGTGAGACCCCGCGTCTACACAGCGACACCAGCGTGCCTCGACCACACCACTGGGAGCCGCTCTTTCCAATAGAAAGAAGGTGATGTGTGTGGAGACTCACATCTGAGAAAAGCCTATTTGCAGATAAGCGCTTATCGGTTCAGTGGCCGAACCAGCCTCTCCCCAATGTGTAGGACAGTGTGGGGACACTGGACCCAGAAGGTGCAGTGCTTGGAGCAGGGCCATTAGCCTGTCAGGCTCCAGCCCAGGTGGCGGCCTGGGGCATCTGGAGTCAGGGTCATCTGCCGCTGTAGCCCCACAGTGCACGGCGGACGCCTTCCCACCCTCACCGCTGCTCCCGCAGGCGGCGTCCGTGGTCTGAGTCTAAATGGTCCTTGTTGCCGTGATCTCTGGGTCAGGCGCTTTGGAGGCCCCGCCCCCCCCGGGGCTGTGTGTGCATGAGACCCCTCCCCAGAGCCCGGAGTGTGAGAGCCCCGTCTGGTCTCCGGCACATTCTCTCCTGCTGCCCTGTGCCCGGTGACCTGGGCCCGGTGATGGTCATGTCACCGTGATTTCCTAAACCTGCTCTTTTTTTCCTTCTCATAGATCTGTACCTTTGACTATCCGGGGATATCCTGCAACATCCTTCCCATAATCATCGATTCTGAAAACCCACCCTGTGCATCGGTCCCTGGACACCCCTCAGGTGTCAGCACCACATCCACGCAGGTCTCCTGTGCGCCTTCCCCCCCCGCCCCCCCACCTCCCCACCCCAGGGCCACACTGCTGGTATCTGAGTGACTCAAGTGACTCAAAGACAGCTGTCTGTCTGTCCTGGATTCCCAGCCACCTGACAGTGGGACCCAGCCTTACTCAGCACCGTGTTTCCTTCTCTACAACTAATGCTTAGAGCTGAGAGTTGGTCAAAGAAGGTGCCCAGAAAACTGTCTAATGAATCATTAGTAAAAAAAAATAATTACAGATGGGCACCCGGGTGGCTCAGTCAGTTGAGCGTCCGACTTCGGCTCAGGTCACCGTCTTATGGTTTGTGGGTTCGAGCCCCGCGTCGGGCTCTGTGCTGACAGCTGGGAGCCTGGAGCCTGCTTCCGATTCTGTGTCTCCCTCTCTCTGCCCCTCCCCCACTCATGCTCTGTCTCTGTCTCTCTCAAACAAAACATTAAAATAAAAAAAAAGTACAGAAAGAAACTAAAAGATTCGAAGGACTCTCCCGTGTTAATATTTTCCATTAGCAAACCCTTTTCAGCATGCGTCCGTCACGTCTCAGTGCAGCTGGGAACGAAGACGCAGCCGTTGGGGGAAGTTGCGTGAAGATCACCCCCCCGTCCGCCCCCCGCCGGCCGTGCTCTCCACCACCTTTCGGGAAGCTGTAACTCTTTCCAAACCAAAAGTGTAAACAACCAAAAAATACTTTTCCCACCTGGGCTGCGTTTATTTTGCCTGCATCGGTCTGCTTGTCAAGTCAGGACTCGGGGCTGTCGTGGCTTGTGAGTCTGAAGTCTGGGCGGGGGACGCTCAATCAGTGGGGACCTGGGTTCGCTTTCTCGAAGCTTCAAAAATACCGAAGCATTTAGGGGCGCCTGGGTGACTCAGTCACTTAAGCATCCGACTTCGGCTCGGGTCATGATCTCACGGGTCCTGGAGTTCGGGCCCCACGTCGGGCTCTGTGCTGACAGCTCAGAGCCTAGAACCTGCTTCGGATTCTGTGTCTCCCCCTCTCTCTCTCTCTGCCCCTCCCCTGCTCACGCTCTGTGTCTCTCTCGCTGCCTCTCAAAAATAAAGAAAACTAATAAAACATTTTTTAAAAATACTGAAGCATTTTGGCCCTGTTAGTATTTCATGTGAACGCTTCCCTGTCTTAAAAACTGCTCCTCAGATGAAACAATCGGGTAGTATCAGTATGTGAATGCCGCCAAGTCCCTTTCTTCCTGAACGCAGACACCCTGCCTGCTTAAGTTCCAGCCAGGCCTGCTCTCGCGAGCGACGGGAGAGCGGGTTTGTGTGTCCCTGTGCCGAGGGCGCTGGAAGCCAGGGGCTGCCTTCACGGGGCGTCTGGTCGGAGGGGAGGGGGTGCGGCCGCGAGGGGTCTGCAGGCACCGAGGGAGCGGGCCTGGGGGGCCTCGCGCTGCTGTCGGATCCAGCCTTGGGAGGAGGGAGGCACGCGTGTGGCTCGCGGCTCTTTGTTTATGAGAACATCTGTCTAGGGCGGGACAGCTGGAGATGCGCCTTGGAAGGGATTTTACTACTTGGAATTTGTTTCAGCAAATAGATTTACTTCTGTGTATCATTTTCTCCCTGTCAGAGAAAAGGGGGGAGGAAGTTAGGCCTTCTCCTTTATTGTGATTACTTTTATTCATAGATCATCAATGTGCTGCATATGTTCATACATCTCACACAGGATGGACCAGATTTTCATGAAATGTCCAGTGACCAACCAAAGGAAAAGCAAATTTGCCTAATTTTGGCCCACTCCGGCCTGTTTCCAATGTCTCTGCCAAACTAGCTAAATTTATCAAAGACGTCTCTGGAAATCGGGAACAGGAACATTCATTTGAAAACATGGTTCTTCATGTTGAAAGTTTTCTTCAAAGCAAAACTGTGCTAACGGCATTGTTTCTTCCAGCCATTTAAACGCCCTACGTACTGGAGACACAGGAAGACCAAATTCATTAGGGATAAATTATTAAGTTAAATCTTCAAAGCAAAAGCTTAAAGAAGGAAAAGCTTACCAAATGGAAAGAGAGGCCCAGCGAGCCGCACATAACTTCACACCATTGTTTGTGTATTATTACAGCTATTATAACTAATTGATGCACTAGCGGCTAATTAGTAGCCTGGCTTCTCCAAATGTTTTGCAGGACAATTACGCTGAGCTGCTTCCAAAAGGCTCTGCGTTTAAGGGCGGTATTTCTCTACCTCTGCTCACCGTCCTGTGTTCCCCCAGCTTATTCCTCGTGCGCTGGGGAATGACACGGGAGGTGTCCCCGTCCACACCGCCCTGTTTTCTTTGCCCAGATACAAACCTGCTTCCGGCCTCTGTGTGTTTCTCGTGGGCAGAAGACAGAGCGCCCCGGGACCGGGAAGCGCTCCGACACAAGACCCGCGGCCAGAGCAGCGCACGCACGAGTGGTGGCTCGTGCGGCACCGGCCTGAGCGCTGCCCCCGCGACTGTCCCGCGACCCCACAGCCAAGAGCCCCAGGCGCCATGGGATGAGCCAATGGGGTTGTGCTGTCTGTGCGCCCCCTACAGGGACGGCGCATTTCTCTGGACGCGGATGTATTCGCAACGATCACATGGCCCTAAGGACTTTCTAATTTTTGTGCTTTTGAACCATCCGCTGGATGAAGGCAGAGGATTCCTGTCTTAGGACAAGAGCAGCGCCTCCAACGGACTCGTGCCGCCTGCAGACCCAGGTTTGCACGGATGCCTTTCCTTTCCTCTTTCCTACCGTTTCCAGAACAGTAAAGCCCGCGCGTGCGCAGATCTCTACCTGGCTGGTGTTTCACAGGTTCCCGCCGGCCCTCTGGCTGTGGCTTCTGTGTCAGCCGAGTGGGCAGTGGCACAGGGAGGGACACAGTTTTGTGGACCAGGATGTGTGTGCGGTTCCCTACACGCGGGACGCGCGACCACAACAGGACCCCCGCCCACCACCACACACCCCCGCCCTGAGCAGCCCTGTGCAGCTAGACCTTTGCGGAAGAATGAGCTAGGAGAACGTTTGTGTCTAGGTGCCTGTTTCTAGATCCGGGGATTTTATACGATCTTGGAGGGTTGGACGTCCGGCAAGTTAGAGTGACAGGCACGTGAGCCTCCTTCGTGCTCTTGCCACCAACGCCTCCCACGCCGCCGGTGCGCGGTGAATTCTCGCTGGAAATGATGCCTGTGCTCCCGGGGTATCAGCTCTTATTTACGGGGCGTTACTGCAGCCTGCGCAGTGCTCTCAGGTGAGCGATCCCCTGTGAGCCTCACGAGCCCACGGGGCACACGTGAGAACACCGGGCTCAGGCTGACAGAGGTACCACAGCAGGCGGGGCAGGATGGGGACTTACCTCCCGTCCTCTGGCACTCCGCTAGCTTCTTACCAGTTCATGAGAAAAGATCTGGTGAGTCCAGAAGCGCATTTTATACTGAGAATCTACAGATTCCTGTCTGGAGGTGTAGGCAGTAAATGACCATGTCGAACAGTTTGTTTTGGAGAAATACGGCATCCCCGGAATTAGACTTGAAGTCTGGAAGAGGTTTCTGGAGGAGGCACCATGAAGCTATGTTTCGAAGGATGAGTAGGAGTTGGGTAAATAACTTGAGGACAAGCATTGCAGGCAGAGGGAACAGCATTGTGAAGGCACAGAGGCGAGGAGCCAAGTGTTGATGTGGACGAGCTAGTCGTGGGCAGGGGGCTTTCAGAGCTAATGCCAGGGGTTACCCTGTATCCCGGAGGGCGTGAGGAGCCTCTGACAGACCCCTGATGGGTGTGACCGGAGCCCGACCAGACTGGATGCAGGAGGCAGGTGCCGGTGCAGAACGAGGCACCGTGGTTGGACAGACAGGAGGGGCGGGTTCAAGACGAGACCAGGCCTCACAGGGCCCGGAGGTGGGAGGGGAGCGTCGCCAGTGTTGCTGGGCTCCCAGCCGGGACCATGGGATGGTCCTGCTTTTCACCAGGTGGAGACACAGTCGTGGGGTGGGCATCGGGAGATCCACAGGTAGTGCTTGCAGAGTGTGGGTGGGGGGCGCTGGGTCTCGGAAAATGGGTCGGGCGTCATTTGCGTAGAAGCAGTTAAGCTGTGGATTTGTGCGTGGCCTCCCGGGAGAGAGAGAGCACGGCTCTCTGGGGCTGTTCGGGCTGTGGATGCACCTGGGGTTCCGAGAAGAGCAGCAGCCCCACTGGGCACAGCTACCCCTCCCTGGGAGGGCACATCTCCTGCCCATTCTCCCCTTCCTCCGGTTCGAGCTGCTTCCTCCCTGGGGAGTCACGCGCGCCCAGGAGGACACCTGTGGCCCCTCCCACCCACTCACCTGTCCTGCTGGGCCGGTGCCAGCTGAGAGCTCAGCGGGATCGGGGGGGACCCTTCCCAGGGTGACTTGTCCCTGCGTCTGGAGAGACAGCTGCACGCGGCCTGGCCAGCGCCCTCAGCCCCGCCCACCCGGGCCGCGTGTCTGTCTTCAGTGGGTTTCCTGCCCAGCTTTCCGGCGGGAGAGCTGTGGAACCTGCCTCGTAAGCAGGCCAGCATGAGGCCGCTGTGGTCGGAGACGGGGTGGTGGGAAGGTGTTTTTCAACAAGCAAAGAACAGATTCTGCAGAAAATATACCTACCGAGATGATTCCATTTCATCCGTAAAGATGCGGCTTTATTCAGAAATTGTCAGTGATATGATACAGCTAATTAAGGCATGGTGTTAACGGTTTCATTAGAGGAGATAATATTGCACAAGAAAAATAAGAAATCATTATGATGAATGTCTCAACATTACATTACATGTTAATGAAGTGTAAATGATCTAATTATTTTTGAAAGAATACAGATTCGATTAAACTGTCGGAATTAAATTGGAAAGGACAGCCTATTGTACTTTTTATGTACAGACAAGTTAGCGTTAATTAGGCACAATCTACAGGAACAAATGAGGCACAGCCCTCGGTGAACAATCACGGATCCATTGCTCAAGGCAAGGTTTCATAAAGAATTATATTAGGGAAAAATTGTAAGTCAGTTACGTACATGCCGCAGCCGTGGGAGGGGCGGGGGGACGCTCGGCCCCCTTCCTCGTGTCGGGCTCTGGCACAGCGGCTCTGTCAACGTGCCCCACCGCCACGTTCATGAATTCTGATTCTGCTCATCAGGGGCGGTGATTGATTTTCATTGTCTGTCCCTGAAATAGCTTCCAGGAGGCAGCATAACCTGGCTGATAGCTTCCTACAGAAGGTTCGGGCCCTCAGAGGTGGCTTCTCTGCCCTCTGTCCCCACCAGGATCCCCAAACAGGACGCTCTTTGGTGTTATTGTCATTGTCATGGCAACACGGCTGCCACCTTTGGCCATGCCTTTCCAAGTGCTGTGACTGAGCTGTGAGGGACCACTCGGGTTTCCCTCCCGTTATGTGTTTTAGATCAATCGACCCAAAGAAGAGGAGGAGGAGGGGGAGGAGGAAGAAGGAGGCGGAGGGGGGAGGAGGAGGAGGGAGGAGGAGGAGGGGGGCGGAGGGAGAAACCACAGTGAAGCAAAAATCGCAGATCTGTAAACTTCATCAATACTTGATCAATACAAGTCTTTTTTCTCTTCTGGAAAGGCAATTTTGAAAACCGAACATCGTGCATCCCGCTTTATTTCTGTCTTGTGTACATTTCTATGGAATCCAAATCTGAAACGAGAGGCGTCCGTGTCTTAAAGGATGCGGCTGCTGGGCGCCACGAGGGCCCGGGGGGCGGGCCGAGTGTGCCCCAGCCTCAGGAGGGCAGTTTCTTGGACCTTCCGCCTACAGGCAGAAGGTGGCCTGGTGGCCCGTCTGTGGGGGCACCTGCCTGTATCTCAAACCTCTGCGCGAGGCCTACGCTTTCGAAGTGAAACCGTCGCCTGGTAAGTGATATCCTTGCTGCATCGCACAGTCGTCCTATTTTATGGTTGTGTACTAAAACCCAGTACACAAAGATATGACGAGAAACCTCCAGAGAAATGAAAGGGTGATTATTTATGGAGAGCGTTCGCCGTGTCAAAGTGCTTGCTGCCGGGGTCCGTTAACTCTTCTGGTCCGCTAGGAATCAGACAGAGTTGGCACGGTGGCCCATGAATCTGCTTCATAAAACAAGGGACGGCTGTTTCCTCCCTTTCCTCTCCCTCGGGAAGGTTCACCGGGGGTAAGAAGGAAGGGGGCATGGCCTTTTGGTGTGCAGAACAAGACATTTCTTTTTACACCCAGCTCCCAAACTTTGGGGTAATTATTAATAATTAGAATTGAGTGAAAAACCCACACCGAGTGAGTTATTCAATGTAATTTGCAGTTAACAATAGTTGCCTTTTTGAAACCTCAGGAGTCAGAACAAGAGAGTCATACAGTCTTTTTGTTTTAATTTCTGGCAGCTGAAGGGACGGGATTTAGAAAAACCCTATAGAGGGAACCACATGCTTAAGAATTACCAAAATAAAAAAAAAAAAAAAAGCACACACATCAACAACAACAAAAAGTAATTTGTAAAATGCATGGAATTTGGGGTTTTAAATAAAATATACTTGGACTCTGCTCAAACAATGTTCACAAAAGGTGCTCGCGGCAAGCTGGGCTTTTTGTTTTAAAATTTTTCAGTATATGCTAGCGAAACTCCATCCTGAAAAATATTCCCGGGGGAAAGCTTCCAAAGTTGTGAGCCTTTGGTCCCCGGGGCACTGGTGACCGTGGGCACCCGGTGACAACCCCCAGGCATCAGGTGATGACGGTGGGCACTGGGTGATGACCCGTAGGTCCGAGGCGGTTACCACGGATCCCAGGCGATGCCTGCAGGCACAGGTGACGATGGTGAGCACCAGATAATGGCCAACAGATACCGGGTGAGGACCAGTGGGTTCCAGGTGATGGCTTCTGGCTGGTCCAGGTGGGGATGGCTCTGAGAGGGAGCCACAGCAGCCCAGCTTGCGGTCACAGCTGGGCGCTGGCGTCGGGGTGACCGAGACCCTGCCATGGACTCTGGCACCCGCCCAGTGTGGCCCTGGCTGGTCGAGGCCCAGGGCTGTGTCTGGAAACTGAGCTCAGTAGCGCAGGTGCCTCCTGAGGGTTTTGCAGGGGGTCAGGAAAACGCCTGCGGAGCGTCTGGACACCTCGTCAGCCTGGTGACGGTGACTGTTTGACGAACCGGGTGGCGGGCGGTGCCTGGCACTGGGCTACCACAGACATTTCTGTCTGAGGGTCAGGAGCCCTTCTCCGTGGGGTCGAGAGTCTTCTTCAGACCTGTGTCGCCCATGACGAGTCTAGCCGTGGATCCGGAACCGAAGCAGGGTAGGGGCCTGAGAGCACACGTTTCCACGGCCCCCGGGAAGGAGGGTGTCACACGTCCCCGTCACACCAGCCTCGTTTCCGATCAGACTAGAAAGCAGGCCGGCTCAGCGGGACGCAGGTACCACAGGGCTTCCGGACATCTGCAGGCAGTGGCCGCCGGTGGGGGGAGGGAGTCTCCACATCTCAGGGTCCCGGGACCCTCGTTTCCAGACCAAGGCTTCGGTTTCTGAGTAACGATCTGAAGACGGGAAGACTCAGTGTAGGTGCCAGACGTGGCTTAGCACGGAGCAGGACAGAACGTGGCCGTGACAAACGAGGCACAGCTCGAGCGCACCGGGGAACTCCTCTGCGCCAGTCCCCACCTCTCCCCGGGCCGGCGCGTCGACGGCCGCTCAGACCCTCCCATCTGTGCGCGGCCGGCCAGGCAGCACCCGGGGACCCAGGGGCCTCTGCTGGAAGGCCGGGGGCCGGGGCAGAGGCTGGGGACCCAGGCAGGCCCTGGCACCGCGTGTCACGCGCTGTGCTTCTCCTCCTCCCGAGTGAATTCATCCAGGAAACCTGAGGGAGGTCCGGGTTTGTCAGAGCACCTGGAGCAAGCCTTCCGTTGCACACCGGCCGCCTGTTCCTTGTGAGTTCTATTTCGGAAACGAGATTCCCCGCGCACAAATACTGGCGAAAGATCAGCAAACGTTAGAGATCGTGTTTAAGGCCACTGTTTCCTTAGAAATGCTTAAAGACAAAATACGGTCTGAAGCAGGAATCGGTGGGCACTTGCTGGAGGTGTATCGGGCAGCGATGATCTTTGCCCGTGAGTGCATCTCACATAATCTTCGCTTCAAAAATATTCTGAGTTTTGCTTTGCAGTTCAGGGTGACACCGCCGGGAAGCCCTTGAAAATAACTACCAAGCTGGCGAAAGAACAAAATAACCGTGTGAACTAGGGTGCAGAATCTGTGTGGTAAAATGTAAAACAGAGTATTTCGCCAGTAGCTAATAATGCATTAACACTTATTCTCTTATTCCTCCCAAGGGACTCAGTATAATCAATTTCAGGTAATATTTATTAGGCTCATGTCCTGTATATCAACCACTCAACTGGGTTTTGTAAACTTTTTACAGAGGGGAAAAATAGAATATTTTATTCAATGGTACTCAAAATAGTAAAATATTGTTTAACTGAATGTCAAAGGCAGAGCGGGTGTTGGGGATAAGAAATACGTCTTTACATTCTTACCTTAGGGTACCATGTCCCTGCATTATTGAGATCCAGACCCTTTAATTATAAACACTATATCGAGTCAGGCAGTTAGGGGGGCATAATACTCAGACGAACATGGCTAATGTCAGTGTTATTAACATGGTCACTCGGAAACTAATTGTAGAACGCAGTTAGGGTGTCAGACATATTGTGCACTAATGCTACGCAATGAAAGATTAATAATAGCAAAAAAGAAAGGGGAATCCGGGGCTGCCAAACTTCGCAGCCCGGCTGCCAAGACGGCGGGGGCTCTGGAAGAGGAGGGGCGGCCAGGCAGAGATGGCTTACAAAGAGAAATCCTAATTTGTTTCTCTGTTTTTTCCAGCATTATGGACATGCTTTTCTGTTCAGTTTAAATTGATTTTTCAATTTGATCCCAAGCCAGACTATATGTGACCTGATGAAGTCTCAGGCCTCCCGAGCCCAGATCTTAATCTCTTGTCTGAAATAGTTAGCATAGTCTGTGTCTCCTGCACGGAAGCCGAATGGACTCCCTGACTCCTCCGACCACGGCTTTAAACAAACCAATTAGGGGTCCTCTGCGTGTGAACTATGGTGTCAAGGAGCAGAGGAACAACAGCCGTGTCCCCCCAGTGCCCCGTGCAGCGAGCGGGACCCCCTCGGGGCAGGCTCCCCTGCCTCTGCCCGCAGCCTGGCCGCTAGTAAGGAGAGCCGAGGGCGCTGGGCAGTCCTCCCGACCCCGTGCCCCGTGCCCCGACCTTTGCGTGTAAACAAGCCAGGGGCCGATCAGTGATCAGTGATCACGGTGGTGGTGGGGGGGGAGCGGGGGTGCGGTTCTGTTCTCTCGAGTTCAGTAGCTTGAAGGTGAACCTGTGCGGTAGATGTTGTCTTCTCTTGAGATCACTGTGGATGGAAATGTACGGGACTTCAGGCCTTTAATAGGAAAAAATACTGGATAAACTTGATTCAGTCTTAGGTCAGTGTAGATAATGAGCAAGTCTCCTGTGGCCTGGACTGTCGCTTGAACTCGCTCCCTCCCAAGCCCACAACGCGGTGTTCTGGCCTTGGTTTTGCCAGGGGCTTGGTCTGCCCCTCGCACACGCTTCAGGTCCCCTCCTTTACAAAGGTACACTCTCTCGATCTGTTCCAAGGTGTTTTGCTTCAGCTTGTCCTTACCTCTACGCCTCCTAGTTTTCTCTCCTTTTTCCCTCTTGACTCTCCTTGGTAGGAAAAACGAGTGAAGAACGAGAACAGGCAGAAAGGCATCTGCAAAGGCTCTCGCTAATCTGTGCGGGGCCGGGTGAGGCAGAACGCTGGCCCCACGAGTGGCTCTCAGGGTTGCCTACATCCATCGAGCATCGAGGGGCACGCCGAAGTCTCCGACATCCCGCAGGACGGCGTGAGGAGAGCTAATTTCTCTTTCCCCCGAGAACACGCGCAAAGCGACCGAGATACTGAAAAACAGAAGCACGAGGGTCATCTTCTGTGAGGTGGGGAGGCCCCAGTGACCCTGAGCAGTAATAAACGAGGAAGGGCTCCCGATGCTCAGGGGCTAACACGGGGTCGGTGCGGGCAGCCCCGAGGGGGCACGTACACCCGCAGCCCGCCCCCTCCCCCCCGCCCCAGCCGGAGAAGGGCCGCTCACCTGCGGGGCAGTGAGCTCGGAACAAGCAGGAGTGCGTGGAGGGCGGAGCTGGTCTCGACGGAGGTGGGCTCGAAGAGTCAGGGAAGGGGCGGCTGAACACGGAGAAACGCAGGCAGACTCGGCTGGCAGTGAGCGGTCTGTGGATGAGGCAGAGTAGGAGGCGCCCTAGGTCCTGGGTGGCCCGTTAGCTTCTGCGAGAAGCAAGAGCTGAAATAACACACTCACACACACGCAGCCTTGTGCCACGGGAGCGCAGCCCCAGCCCGTCGCCCACATGCGTTTTCTGCAAATATTCGGCTTAGAAACAAGGAGGTGGCGGTGGTTGTAGAAAAAACGGCTCTGAGAAAAAGGCAGAAATGAAAGGAAAACATGGCAAGAGAAGAATGTTTATCAGAAAATGCTGTCGTAATTGGTCTTGCCAATGGGTTTTTGGGTAGGACACCAAAAGCATGGACAGCAAAAGGCCAAATGAATAAGTGGTCTTACCTTAAACTAAGAATCTCTGCACAGCAAAAGAAATAGTCAACAAAATGAATAGACAACCCACGGAATCGGAGAAAATATTTGCAAACCATGTTTCTGATAAGGAAACATATAACACATAAGGAAAGGTATAAGGACTCCTATAACTCAAGAAACCGAAACAAAACCCAGAAAACAAAATCGAAAACAAAACCAAATAACCCAATTAAAAATGGACAAAGGACTTGAATAGATGTTCTCCGAAGAAGACATCCAGATGGCCAACAGACACACGAAAAGATGCTCAACCTCACTCATCAGCAGGGAAATGCAAATCAAAACCACGATGAGATATCACCTCACGCCTGTCAGAATGGTTATTAGAAAAAAAGATTAGACGTAATAGGTGTTGGCAAAGAGGCGGGGCAAAGGAAATCCTTGAGCACTGTCGGTAGAAATGCGAATTTGTGCAGCCACCGTGGAAAACAGTATGGCGATTCCTCAAAAAATGAAAAATAAAACTATCCAGCAATTCCACTTTTGGGAATGTATCCAAAGGAGTTGAAACAAAGATCTTGAAGAGATACTGGCACTCCTAGGTTCATGGCAACATGATCCACCCTAGGCACGACACAGAAACGTGTCCACTGACGTATAACACGAATCAATGGATAAACCTGGGAGACACTGTGCTAAGCGAAATAAGCCAGACACAGAAAGACAAACACTGTATGACCTTACTTATATGGGAAATCTAAAATAGTCAGATTCATAAAAGCAGAGAACAGGGCTGTGTGTTCCGGGGGCTGGGGGAAAGAGGTGGGGAGGTAACGGTCAAAGGGTGTAAACTTCCATTTATGGAGGATGAATACATTCCAGAGATCTAGCATACGTAGTGCCTATAGCTAGCAATACTGTATGATAGACTTAACATTTGCTGGGAGGGTAGATCTTAAGTGTTCTTAACCACACACACACACACACACACACACACACACAATAATAATAAATCAGTGGAAGAAACTTTGGGAATGGATGGGTATGTCTGTGGCCTTGAGTGATGATGGTTTCACGGATGGATAATTTGTCTCAAACTCATTGAGTTGCACACATTAAATATCTGCAGCTTTTTACATGTCAATCATACCTCAATAAAGTAAAAAAAAAAGTCATAGAGCAGATGGAAATTGTGACAAAGTATATTTTTACGGCTTAAAAACAGATACGTATTTCCTGAAGCAATCACTTTCACAAAACAAGAGGTCGAAGAGGAGACAGTGGGTCTAAGGGCAAGTATAATAAGGCCAAGAAGGAGATAACGCACACGTTGTGAGAGCTCGTGAAGGAGGTAGGAAAGTAAAAACATCACAAAAACCGAGGCCACATTGGAAGGAGCGTAAATCAGGCTGGATACTACTGAGTTCTAGAAAGGACACGCAGAGCAGAAGCAGGAAGGTAAGCGAGAGCAAGTGAAAATGACGATGATGTTAAAGGGAAGAGACAGAAATTAGAGCTGTAGCAATATGGGAGATAAGGTGTAAAATATGCATAACTAATTTTGATGAAAAAGATAATAAGTTATATTGTAAAATAGAATTGTTTTTTCCCCCTAGAATAAAAAGAAACTTTGAAGTTTTAGATTGTCCCAGTATAAAACAGCATAGAGCAATCAAGACAGGAACCTACTCCAATAATGTTATTGGATTTCAAAGACAAAGAAATAGTGCCTGGGCTTCCAGAACAAAAAACCCACAAAATACCCACCTGGAAAAATTGTGTGACTAGTGTCAGACGTCTCTGAGACAACTGTGCACTGGAACAGAGCTGGGCCATCACTACGATGCCCTCAAAAGAAGAAAAATGGGAACTGGTAATTTTGTACACAGGCAAACTATGAGTCGAGTGTGAGGACAATAGACAAATACTTTGAATTTGCGATAATTAAATTAATACATTTTCATAACCCATTTTAAAGTTAGCTGTGATGAACTCCGGCCAAGAGAGAGACAAATGAAGAAACTATCTGCGAAAGACAGACATTGGGTGCAGGGTTCATCTAACGGGAAGATTAAAAGATGGGGCATGGCTGGGTAGGAGACGGAAGGCAAATGTTATAAAATCTAAAAATGCAGACATCACAGAGCAAAATTTGAGAGTAGAGGAGGAAGGGAAGGTGGGAGGTGGTATCGGAACTTTGGTTCCATGGTTTTTTATAAGAACATAAAAGTCATGCAAGCACAGATGTATTGAAGCTGTTGTAGTCCATGGGCTGACCTTCCCTGAAGTTGAGCAGTGTCCAACATGAACACGTGTACATGTAAATTCCATTTCAAGACAACAGAGTAAATACTAGAAAAAAATAATAAAGTACAATCAGCTGTAAGTGGATGGTGACGTGCCGCGAAGGCACCAAAAAGTAAAAATACCCTAATTTCATTCTTGCTTATGGTAGGAGCCAATAAAAACTCCCTAAAAGCAATAAGTATATAAGTTTTTTTGTTAAAAATGCTAAAAATGCAAGTCTTTCTGCGTATGGAAACACACAGAAAACAAAGCAAACACTGAACATATAGTGAGAGGAAAAGGCACTAAAACCAGAAAGCACATCCTGAAATGTGATAAGGAAGCTAAGACCGTGTATATCTCTTGCATCTATATTTGTAAATGGACTAGATGAAAATATTAAAAGAAAAAGGATTTGTTTTGACATCACAGAGCAGAAGTCAGTTATATGGTGCATACACTGAAACAAAGTAAGTCAGAAAAGTTGAAGTTAAGAAGACAGGTGGGGCGCCTGGGTGGCTTAGTCGGTTAAGCGACTGACTTCGGCTAAGGTCATGATCTCGCAGTCTGTGAGTTCGAGCCCCGCGTCGGGCTCTGTGTTGACATCTCAGAGCCTGGAGCCCACTTCCGATTCTGTGTCTCCCTCTCTCTCTCTGCCCCTCCTCTGCTCTCTCTCTCTCTCTCTAAGACAGATAAATAAATAAACATTAAAAAAAAAAAAAAGGAGACAGGCAAAGGTCTACCAAGCAAATAGACACAAAGAGAGAACACAAGGAGGAGCATTTTCATAGCAAACAAGGTGAATTTCAGCCCAAACGTATTAAAGGAGACAGAGAAAGACACTTTGTAATAATAGCAATTGTGATCAAAGGATCTCATAATTTATGAATATCTAGATATTTTATACCATTCACCAAAATTTAGTAAACACGGGTGCGAGAAACCCCAGGGGGAATATACAGAAACTTGCTGGTAATAGGTGTTATTTCTGGTCTCTCAACCCCGGACAAATACAGCAGGATCGCAAAGACATAGGTGATGCCTGCAGAGCACACGGTGGCGGGTCTGAGTGCTATTCACCTAACGTTACGGTCTGAAAATAGGCTCACAACTTCTTTACGTAGCTAAGGACTAACGCGGCACATGTAAAAAACTGACCACGGGGAACAAAATCTCATAAAAACAAAAGCAATAGTTCAGAGTATGTTCTCTGATCATAATGCAATAGAGCTAAAAATTAAGCCTAAAATCATAAAACAAACATTAACCACAAGGTCATAAGACAGTAACCAGGCAAAGAAAAGTCTTGCTACTTGGAAGATTAAGAATAAAACAACCGAGGTAACAGAGGGCCTAAAAGCCAAAACCTCAGAGTCTCTCGGAAATCACTGTCATAAGAAAGGGTATGTTGGAAGGGATGGGCCACAGTAGTGCTCAGAGGAAAATTCACAGCCTTAAATAATTATCCCGCCCTCATAAATGAGAAGAAATAAAATCAACGAATCCCCCAACGTGAAAAGTTAGAAATTGAATAATCGAATGAAGCTTAGGGATCTGCATGGAGTTGTGCAGCCGGCTCCGGGGCCTGCGGGAAATGGCTGAGTTTTCTGGGGGGTCCAAATTACTGACGCTGAGCCCAGAAGATCTAGAAAATGTAAATGGACCAATTAATAGAGAAACCAGAGAAATAGGGCAAGTATGCCAAGCCTGGCTTCACAAGCAACTGTGTTGAATCTTTAAGAAAGAGATGTTGGCAAGGACACAGTTGTGTCCATGTGGGAACAGACTTCCGAATTCTTTTGATGGATTAACAACTGATAGCAAAATCAGACAAAATTAGCAGGAAAAAAGAGAACTGCAGCTCTAAACTCACTTGAAAGAGAACACCTTTCCTGAGCAAAGCACTAGGGAATACAGTGTGTAATGTAGTGAAAGAATCATATAACCTCTGCAAATGGCAATTTATTTCGGGAATCTAAAATGCAATACCCACAACTCACTATTAATATATTTTTTAAGAGTGTTCACTATACGAACAAAAATTTACATAGATATTGAAAAGAACTAGATGTGATTAAAAGACACTTTCACGAATCTGTGTCTTTTTTATTACGGGATCAGATACGTATTTCCGTGGTGTTGGAACACGTCCGTTCAACTACGTGACATTGTGTGTGGTGGGAAAACATGGGAGCGTCCCATTCAAGGCAGGAGAAAATCAACCCGACAACCGTTAACATGGCTGCTGTGTGACACCCTACAGGAGGTGCGGCTTCGACAGTCAGATGAGAGCCGGACACGTGCCCTAAAAATGAGAAAGAGCGAAAATTATCACTGTTTTCAGAAATACGATTATTTACTTAATAAATACAAGCGAACAGACTGAAAAGCCCTTACAAATGAGAGGATTTTGTGAGGTGGCTGGCTGTAAATGCACAGAAATTAATACTCCTCACATATACCGAAAATGTCCAGTTACAATTACTGGAGAAAAGAGCCCATCTGCAACCGCGACAGTTAAAAAATCCCAAGAGACACACTTCACAAAGAACGCTCATGTTGGGTCTGTCCGGAAATTTAAAACAAAGCGTGGGATCCAGAGGAAAATCTGAACGATAGAAAAGCATGCCTTCGGCTAGGAACACATGGCACGATAAGCGAAATCTAGCACCCCTCGACTTCAGACTGTAGAGTTGCGTGGTACTTGAATGACACTGGGCGATAGACGGTATCGGAAGGAAAGACACTAGCACAGAGAAGAGTCCGGAAATAGTCTCACATGTACATTGCAATTTATTAATTGATAAAGAGAGACTGCCCGAAACAGGACACTGGAACACTGGGTAATACTCTTTTTTAAAATAGAACCCTTATCTCATACCTTCATTAAAAATAAATACCACTTGCATCAAAAATTAACACAAAACTATATAAAAATGTTCGACCTAAAATTAGTGTTTCTCCCCCTGAATCTTGGGATGGGGAAGGTCTTTCTAGGTATAAAACCAAACCCACAAGGCATAAAACATAGATTAAGTAATTCAACTACATTGAAATCAAACGGTTTTTAATGACAAATATGACACAACAAAATCAAAAGACAAAGGACAAGTCAGGGAAAATATGTATAATTTATATCGTAGACACAAGGCTAATTTTCTTAGAATGTGAAGATCACCTACAAATAAACTAGAAAGTACTTAACAGCCCCAAAGAAAGATGTACATGAACAGTTTATAGATAAGGAAATACAAATGGATCTTAGGCATTTTAAGATACCCACCCTCACTGGTAACCAGAGAAATGCATGAAAGTCATCCTGAGATTTTCCCCACCTGTCACATACACAAAGACCAAAACTTTGGTAACACAATGGTTTGCCAAGAATACAGGGAAACAGGAGGCCTCGTGTGTTGCTAGTCATAGGGTAACTGGTTTCCGTGGCAGCGATTTGGTAATGTCTAATAAAATTACAAATCTGCATAGTCTTTGACCTAGCTTGTCCACAGACAGGAATTATTACATACGTGCATTTAAACATGTGTGAAATAGCGTACGTGGATATTCATTACACTGTTTTTAATAGCAAAAGATTCAAACAATCTAAAAAATCCACAAAGAAGGGACCAAGTAAATAATTCACGGTATATGTATTTTCTGGAATGCTCTCTGGATGTGTTAAAAATATGAAGCCGTTCTGCATACATTCGTGTGGAAAGATCTCCAAGAAAACAAACGACCCTCCCCCCCCCCCAAACACATGGCACGGGGGGCTAATGGTTTCAGTAGTGAATCCCGTTTACACATTTTGTTGGTAGTGTTCTCCAGAAGCTGGCAGTGGTGGTTACTTCCAGAGAGGGCTCTGGGGGGCCGGGGACAAGACCTACGTTCTGCCCAGACCTGGTATCATCTGGTGCTGTGCGCTCTTATGACCTTGCCGATAAAAAGAAGTAACATTTTTGGTTGCTGTGGAAGGGGACCACCACTCAAATAAGAGCCTTCCTCAAAAGTCCCTTAAGCCTGGCTGAGCAGAATGCAGACCGATTGTGGGCCGTAATCGTCTCTGACCATCCACATGCCGCTGGCCGCTGATTTGTTGCTGTAGCCACTTCTGCCGAGGTTTGAGTGGGGGCCGGGAGCCCCCCGCCCCCAACGACCCCAACACTATCCACAGATTATTTTCCCGGAGCGGTCTTGGAAATGAGGGGCTTCTGGTGCCAGGTGTCCTCACTTCCCTTTGTAAAGTAAAGGCTGCAGGTCTGGTTAGCTTTGCGGGGTGGCCTGTCACGGGCAACCCTCTTTGCATTCTTTTAGGGGACAGTCAATTCCTGGCCACAGCACATTACTTCTAGTTAACTGAATCTCATTGGGTCGAGATGGTCTCAGGACCTTTCCTGACCGTGGGGAGCATTTTTCCTGCAAAGACACCTTCAAGAGGCCGCTCAGGGCGACGCCTTGCAACCTGCTTGCTTGAGAAACACTTCCATTCGGAGTTCTGGGACACCGGTCGTAGACTCTGGCCATGGGAGGGGGCCAGACGCACTGACACCCACACCGTCAGTGGCGTCGACAACATCTGGTCCTTTAGAGGCAGGCTCAGCCGGGGACATTTGGTGTTGCTGATGTCAAGTGGCATAGCTGTTATGATTGAACAAAAACCAAAGAGAAAGGAAGGACAGTCAATATGTACTAAATTCATGCTATGTTATGCACTATCTGAGCAATCTACCAGCACGTCGGTTTTAGCTTTCACATAATTCACACGTTACACGTGAAGACACTGGGCACAGAGGGGTGGACAATGTGGGGTTAGGCCGTGGCAGAGCTGGGACGTGGGCCCGCTGCTGCCACGGAGCCCACGGTTTGGGGCCACCTATCGCAGCAGCCCTGGAACAAGAGTGAGCTTCTTGAGGGGAGCGCGGCAGTTCAAGTCCCTCGGTTCTCACCACGTGACCCCTGCCCCGTCTCAGGTGCCGGCTCGCCCCCCTCAGCACCAGGCAGGGCTTCCAGCTCGGGGACAGGTCATCGGCGGTAAGTGGCTACCGGCCCTCGGCTCCATCTCGAACGTGGTGCTCGGCAACTTCGGCAAAAAGAGTTTAAAAAGATACTGCGAGGCTTTCTGCTGATTATCGACGCGCCACAGAGGCGGGCTGGACCTTCCAGGAGCGGTTATGATAACTCGGAGAAAATACTGCCGCGTCCTGACCCATCTGGGCTGAGTCTTCGGAATATGATACAATTCTTTGATTCTGCTGTCCTGTGGTTAGTTGAGAGGGGCGGATGGGGCTTCCGAGTGGATCTCTGGGTGGCGGGCAGTGGCGTTTCTGGAGCCCTGCTGACTGTGTAGATGAGGCGGGGGCCTGCACTCAGGACAGGGTCTGTGTTTAAACAGACGTCCTTCGGTTCTGAGATGCGTGGTTTGCGGAAGAGGGACTTGGGACCAATGGCTTCTCTGAGGGTCTCCAGCCGCAGTCTATAGGAGGGAATGGAGGTGAGCGTGTCCATTTGTGGAACGTATGCCTTCAGGAAGGATGGGGACAGAGGGGCTGTGATGCAGTGACTCGGGGCAGTACGTGGGTGTCTCACTTGAGGCCTGTGTGTGTGCACTTTGGACACACGTAGACATCTCCGTAGCGCAGGCCCAGACATAAGCGAAGGGACTTCGATTTCTTCGGTGGGAACAAAGGCCATTTTGGGCACAGAGTGTTATTAGATCCTAGGGAGGTGGTGGATGGTTTCTGAGAGTGGATTTGGGCTTTCCCCGTGGCATCCGATCTGTGTAACTGAAAAATGTATGTTACATCTGACATCTCAGACCTTTGTGGCACTTGCAACGTTATTTTGAACCCACCCTGTCTGATTACAATATTTTTAGTGAACGATCATGAGAACTCAGGCAGCAACAAAATACTAAACTAACATCCCATTTTTTCTTTCTGGCTTTTCAGCCCCTCTTGCCCCTCCTCCCCCAGCATACCTAAATTTGGCTGGAGGCCATCTGGACATCTGAGGGGCTTGTCTGAGGATTTAGATGGAGATCAGGCTGGGGTGGGGTCCATCTGCTGGGTGTCAGCTTGCGTGAGAGAATCAGGACTCCGGACACCTGAGTTTTGTCCAAGAACCTGACTTTTGTCCCGTGGTCTCCTGTCCAAGCCGCCCTGCCTACCAGCCAGCACCGAGGGGCCTGATGGCGCTGCCCTGGCTGAGAATGGCCCATCTGGGCACAGCACAGGCACCCAAGGCTCTCACGAGGGGTTTCTGGAACCAAGCATAGTGGAGATTGGGCGGCAGAGCCGGAGAGGTCTGCCATCTGACCGTCACTGTGGCCCTGCTGTCTCTTCCCTCCCTGGTGTGTGCAACTGTGGATACGGTCTCTCTTGAGCTAAGCGGTGGGGAGCCTGGGGCTCGTGTGAGGCTGCACGGGAAACCGGTGGTGTTGGCTACATTGGCTGCTGGATGCAGAGTGAGTGGGGCAACGGAACGCGGAGGCACCGCGGCTTCTCTCCGTGGTTTGGTCCCGAGTCTGTGGCTCGCCGCGGACATGCAGACTGAGGTCGGGGCGCCCACTGAGCCCCCACTGGCACTTGGCACCTAGAGTGTTTTTGCTCCTTCCGGTGGTGCGGGGCCTCGCTTCTAGGAGGAGCCCTGTTCCTCTTCCTTTGTCCCATTCATTGAATGCACCGCTTGTTTCTCCTTCTTACTCCCCATACTTCACCCTGAATCTCGACGGTCTACCATTTGGGAAAAAATGCCCCGGAGCGAACTGATGCTTGTCGTGTGTTTCTCGTGTGTGTGAGAGGCCATGGTCCTTTTCCCTGCATCCCCGAGGATGTGCCCCTCACAGTGGTTGCCCAGCACGTGCTTGCCCCTCCTGACTCGTCCTGAAGATGTGTCTGTGAGCGGTAGCTTCAAAATCCTCCCGAGTTTACAGTGAAGATGAAAGAATTCAGCGGCAGGTGCATGGAACCAAGTGATTCACGCTTCTTGTCTCCTTTCATTCTTCCAACAACACTGTCGGGTCGGTTCTGTTGCCCCCATTTTACAGGTGCAGGGATGGACATCAGAGGTAATGTGCTCATAATCAGCCTTCGGGAGAGGCCACTATTCACGATGCCCGCCTCGGTGAGCAGCTGGCTGGGTCCGCCGTCGCCTGCTTTCCGGGACATTGTTGACCAGGTGGGCCCGTAGTGCAGGGCGCTTGTACCGGGCTTTGAAGCGGGGCTGTGAACGTGGTGGTGTGGACGGAGCCTGGGGTCTGGGAGTGCCCTGCAGGGCGACCACGGTCCGGGACCCTTTCGAGCAGCTCAAGGTTGCCACTCTCTCCAGAGATGACTCATCTAAAGGCAGGCATTTGTACTCGTACGGTTCAAGCTACTCAAACTCCCAAGAGACTAATGTGTCCCAGGCAGGAAAGCCCAGGCTTTAATTCAGGTTAAATACAGCTAAGTGACCCCAAAGAGTCCGGACCACAAGCAAGTTCCCCTCTTGTACAGAAGTCTTTAGAAGTCCTGTTTTCAGAAGTTTCTTTTCATTCGGACGGGAGCGTTGGTTGAGGGTCCCGGTGGAAAGCCCCTGGCCCCTGCCCGGGGATCACGTGTCAGACGTAGCCCCTGCTTCAGGAGAAGGTCACCGGCATGAGCTGCTTCCTTTACCTTGTTTCTTGCGCTCGTGGAGGGCGGTGGTGCGGGCCTCCCTTCCGGGGATGGCGGGCCTCGCTTCTGGTGATTCTGGACCTCGCTTCCTGTGGCCGCGGCCTCGCTTCCGGTGGCGCCGGGCCTCGCTTCCTGTGGCCGCGGCCTCGCTTCCGGTGATGTTGGGCCTCGCTTCCGGTGGCCCCGGGCCTCGCTTCCGGAGGTGTGTGTGTGACCCCGGAGCATCAGGCGTGGCGCCGTGCAGCACGCAGGTCATTTTTGCTGAGCCCTCGGGCTCTGGTTCCCATACAACGGACGGCGCCACGGTGACTTCCGGGACTTTCCCGTACCAGATCCCAGTGGGAGGGCAGCTCTCCTTCCGGGGCCGTGTGTGCCGGAGCCGGAGTGCCCGACCCTCGCCACCTTCGGGGCCGCCCCCCAGGCCGGGGCTGGAGGGCGCACGGCGTCGGATCCGCCGTCCTGGTGCTGGAACCGGGGGACGTTCGGGCGGCCTCCCAGGCGGGATCGCGCCCTCCTCCGGAGCCGCCGTCCTGGGGAGGCTCCGGTGTCCGGGTTCGGGTTCGCGCCCGCGAAGGCGCCCGCCGTCTCCCCCCGGGCCTACCCGCTCGGTGTCCTCAGTCGGGGGCGGCCGGCCGGCTTGCGGGAGGAGCGGCCTCTCGTGGGCACCGCCAGCAGGCCGCGCGGGGCCCCCGGGCCTCCCCCGCTCCGGGGACGCACCCGGAACACCCTGAGGGGAGACCCGGGTCCACTGCGTCGGGGAGGTCGAGCCTGCTCCCGTCTTCGTGCCAACGGCACTCACCCTGCGGGGTGCGGAGAGTGGGAAGCGAGGCGGCTCTTTGTGGGGCCGCGGGGTGTCCCCGTTCGCGTCGCTGCCGCTGGAAATGTTAGGTCTGGGCCCTCGGGACGGTTAACCGCGTGAGCGGCGTCTCGCGGGGCCCCCGTGGGCCTCCGCCCTGGGCTGAGCCCCTCGTCCGACGTGCTGGCGGGATGCAGCCCGTCCAGCCCGGTCCCTAGCGGACGCGTGCCTTCGTTTCTGGTAGTTTCTGTGCTGTCACCGGCAGCGCGTGTCCTGACTGCACCGCCTTTCGTATGCTCCCGGCTCCGAGCGTCGTGAAGGCGGGGAGGGTCGCAGACAGAGCGCAGGGCAGAGGGACCCCTGAGGCCAGACCCGCAGCAGCGGCGGCGGGAGCGTCGGAACAGACGAGTCCCAGCGCCCTGCGGGCCCCTGCCGCGTCCTCGGGCTGCACAGGTGTCGGGGGCCGGGGGTGAGTGAGCCGGTGCGGAAGATCGAGTCACGTAAATTTACGACGGTGGACGTGTGTGTGTGATTTACACGTGCGGCGAGTTGCAGAAACTGAGCAGGACGCACGGCGCCGTGAGACGGGGCACCGCTTCTCCCCCACCCTGCGCGAGCTCCTCCTTGATGCGGCTCGGACAGCTTCGGGGCCCGCCCCCAGCTGCCACCTTCCCCTCACCGCGCCCTCCAGATCCCGGTCACGTGGCGACGCGGAGCCCACCGGCGCCCCTGTCCTCGGGTCACACAGTCCGGGGGTAGGCGCTGTCCGTCCAGCCCGTGTTACTGCCGGCAAAGAGGTATAATGCACTCTCCCCGTCGGCTTGGCGGTACACGGACGGGACCCTGAGGAAGTGCTCTGTGGAAGCGGACGACCCCCCTGTCCCTAGAGATGCAGGCTTTGCTTCCGCGTGAGTTTGCCTTCAAAAGCTTTTTATGCGTGGGCGCATGAAGAGTGGGAGGTCGGAAGGGGCTCCTGTTCCCCGACTGCTGCTGAGCCCAGCCTGGAGGCTGGAAAGACAGGGCCTGGAGGTCCGGTGGGTGTGAGCCGGTCGGGTCTGTGGGTGGCGGGCCTTGCTCTGCACCCTGGCTGAGGGTGGGTCCCATGCAGGTGCTCAGAAAGGCCCCGGGTCTGCGGTCCAGGACCGACCCGACCTTGGGGAGCCACGGTTTCTTTCTTTTCCCTTTTTAAAGTTTATTTATTGATTTTGGTAGAGACAGAGAGCGGGGGGTGGGGGGACAGAGAGAGAGAATCCCAAGCAGGCTCCAGGCTGAGCTTGCGGCCCGACATGGGGTTTGATCTCACAAGCCATGAGATCACCACCTGAGCCGAAATCAAGAGTCAGACACGTCACCGACTGAGCCCCCAAGCGCCCCTTTGTGGATAAAGGCTTTTCTTTGTCTATACGCCCTCACACAGCATTTGGAGCAGGGGTGTAGGAGGGATATTGCGAGCACTCAACAGACTGCAGTCATTGAGAATGCATTTCCCTGGATGGAAATTCCCAGGAACAGTGGAAACGTCACGCTGACTTTTCCTTCCAACCCATGTTGTCTCTGTAGGCAACTCGCACACGCTGGGTCGGCACCCGATGTAGCTCGTACGTGAGTGTGTGCCGTGGAGTCTGAGTGAGCGAGCTTTGTGTTGTCGGCGGGGCCAGCCAGCGCGTGGGAGCTGATAGCTGTCGTCGAGGGGGGCCGCATCAGAGTGAAGGATTCACATTTCTATGCCACGTGCCGTGACTTTGCCTTGACAAACGCCCCGGGGGAGACAGGACCTGCTCCTCCCACTTTAAAGGTGAGAAGTGAGACCTCCAGAGGTCAGGTTATTGGCTCAGAGCCCGGCAGCTGGTGTGTCTGCGGGCCCCTCGTCGAGCAGGGACAGGCTGCTGTCACGGAGGGCGGGACCATGTAGGGACCGGAAGGATGTTTGCTCTTCCCCGAGGGACGAGGAGTCGTGGCCATCTGGGGCCATGTCCTGGTTGATGGGTTAGAGGAGCCAGTGTGGTTGTTCCATTGGAAACGAGCTGTGGACGGGAGGCCAGCGAGGAGATGGCCAGCCTCCCGTGCCTGAGTGCATTTGGACGATGGGATTGGCGGGTTCGCGGGACGCAAGGGAGAGAGATGAGATTCGGTCGTGCCGAAGGCCCCTTGGAGTCACGGGATCACCTCTGCACCCACCGTTACCGTGGGGGTCACACGGCCCCAGTTTGGGGGGGACACAGAGCCCCTCTGATGGGGGTGGGACCTAACTGGGCCTGCTGTGCAGCTGGGAGAAGCGGGCTCCACCAGCCACGTTTAGGGCAAGGCCTGGGATCACCCGGCAGGGCCAGCGGGCCGCTGGCTGGACACTGAGGGAGCAGAGCCCCACGGTGTGATGGGGACCGTCTGTGGAGACAACGGCCCAGCTGGGGACGGTAGGGGAAGCTCTGCAAGGACAATGCTGGCTGGTTTGGTCCTCTCCTGGCCCTGGGTGTCCACGCGGGTGGAGGGGCCAGCCCGCAGCGGATGCAGGGGCTGGGGCTTGACAGGCACTCGGACGGCCCCCTGGGTCTGCGTCCTGTGAAAGGCACAGGCGGCCCATCTCACTGGTGAGGAGCTGGTCTCGCGTTCAGTATGCTTGTCTTACGTTTTGGGGTCACGGTGGGGATTGATTAAGGAAATAAAAGCCCTTATTCAAATAACACCTCGTGCAGAGCCCCAGCACATAAGCCAGGCAACAGTGGATCTGCTTTCGGGGGAGTGGGGTGATCCTAAGCACGTTCTCCCAGGGGCTGTGGCTCTGAGGAGCACAGTTCGACCCCCGCCCTTAGAATGCGGGCCGCGGTGTGATGGGAGAGTCTGGGAGGGGGCGGGACCATCAGGAGGAGGAACAGCCCTCAAAGTGGGGGTGTCGGGCCGGAGACGAAGCCGTCCGCTTCGCGGAACACCGCGTCTGGTATCTGGTGTCCACACGTGTCAGCGTGTGCCCCCTCTGGGACAGCGTGCCGTGTGACTCCCTTCGCCCAGAGCCAGTGCAGGTGCCCGGTTCTGAGGCCCCGGGCGGAGACCGGGGTGTCAGGGCGCCTCTTCCTCAGCTCCAGCATCGCAGCCCCGGGAATGGGCTTCGCCCCACACCTTCTCGGTGCTCCTGCCCACGGAGTCCGGAAGAAAGAGTTAGAACATCTCAGATCTTGAGGCACATCGACGGCTCCGTCGTTTAAGCGTCTGTCTCTTGGTTTTGGCTCACGTTGTGATCTTGTGGTTTGTGAGTTGGAGCCCCACGTCGGGCTCTGTGCGGACGGCGCGGGGCCTGCCTGGGATTCTCACTCTCCCTCTGCCCCTCCCCCGCCAGCGGTCTCTCTCTTTCTCAAAATGAATCAATAAACTTAAAAAAGCAACATCTCAGGCATTTCTGAGGGGGGGGGGTCTATGCAGGTCATGCTCACACCGCTTCCTGGGATTTGGGCCGCGATGTGCCTGCTGCCCCTGCTGGCTGGCTGACGTGAGCGGTTCCCTGGCCCGGCTCGGCCCTGCCCTTGTACAGTTGTCAAAGAAAGCCGCACCCGGAGGCCTCCCGCGGGCTTCTCGCTGGCACGGACAACTTCAGGAAGGTGTATAAAGCGGGACCACAAGTGCGCTTGTGGGACCCAGGGAAGGCGCCACAGTGGGGGCGGCAGAGCCAGGGAGACGTTGACCTTGGCCACCACGGGACCTGCTTCAAGGCTCCGGGGACAATGTCCACGAGCCACACGTCCACCGTGTCAGCTGCAGCCGTCCTTCCCGGGGCTGTGTAACGAGCTAGTGGGTCACACATGAGACACAGTGGTCTCCATGGCCACTGGAGTCTTTTGGGCACTTTGTGCTTTTCTGTAGGGAAACTTATGGACTCTAAGCTACAAAGAAAAAAAGCTTGTTTTCCTGGTGATCTTTAGGGAGACTGTGATCGTGTTACGTTACCCTGATGGAGCCCTCTTCCGGTGCCAAGATCTCACCAGTGAGAAAGCAGACTCACTTCCCATGGCTGACTCCTCACGCTGTGGTTTGTAACCGGCGACAACGGGTCAAGCATGTTGATGATGCGCCGAGCACAGCACCCTTCTCAACACAGTCTGTTTCCTAGGGGCGGGAATCATCGAAGATGTGGCCTCGTGTCAAACACAGACTTCCACAGGCCAGTGTGGCGCAAAGTCGCGGGGCCAGGAGGGATCTGGAGGGAGCAAGGTGAGGTCCCCGCGTGGGGCAGCCGCCCTCCACCCGCCTCCTTCTGGCAGAGTGACCGCCTTTGTCATCCGCAAGCCGCCTGTACGCACTTGACCATCTGTCCCCACAACCGCGCTGGCAGGGTGTAATAGTCGAGAGTCCGGGTTGGTTTACAGGGTATTTGGGGAATTATTAGCACTCAAAAGCGATTCGGTAAAAAGTCACCAGTGAAACCACGGAAGGTGGTCTCGCCTCCCTGGCACCTGTCATTGTTTGGAAGCCTCCAGGTGTGTCCAGGTGAGCACGGGAGGGGCACCCGTTAAACAAACTCCAGCAAAACCCACACGTTCGCGGCTCGGCTTGTACCAGCCAGGTAGCCCGTGGTTGTGGAACACCGCTTTTCATAAAGTTAAAAATAGAGCAAATGTCGTGTTGCCTGAAGTGAATGACGCTTTGCTGAAGTGAGCTTCCCCTGTCCCGTCCCCCACCCCCCGCCAGGCTGTGGAGGTCCTGGTGCTGTGTGTGTGGGGGGGTGCTTCACTCACCCACCAGGTCTGGAGGAGGCGTCACTCCCTCGGGGAGCTCTCCCTGCCTCTCCCCCACATCGCTCATTTCAGCAGCTGTGTGGCGGTCCGTCTTCAGGTTGACATGGGAGCGAGGGTTCCCCTGCCGACGGGCACTTGGGTCATTTCTGGTTTTTCTTTCTTTGTGAGGGTTCTGCACTGACCGTTCTTCACATGGCTTCCTCGTACATGCGAGGCTTTCTCTAGAGTCAGCAATGAAAGTGGAGTCACCGGCCATTACGGATGCACGTTTGGAAGATCGCTAGCTGTCACCGTAAATTGGCGTGAGAAATCCGGAAATGCTGTGTCCTGGAGCACCTCTGTGGACAGGCTCGTTCTTCTTCACCCCCAGAGCACACTGGGGTGTGCAGAGGGTGGTGTCCGAGCTGTTTCTCCCTCTTGTGAGGACCCCTTTTCTCTTTGCCCGAAAACAGACCCCAGAGAGTTATAGGCAAATAATAGCGTCCATTCCTGTAAATCTGAAACTGCCCAACCGACAAGTAATCAACAATAAAATAGACACCGCGAGAGTGGCTGTTTCCTGGAAGCCGTCCTAGGAAGTAAACCAAACCACTCTCTGGATGTTTTGGGGCTGTAACAAGAAAGATACATTTTCAGTAGATCAACACGGGTTTCTGGAAACGGTTCTACGGTTTCCCGTTCAGATCGCGTGCGGAGCCTTCCGCTGCCTGGGCCCTGGGACCAGAGAGGTCACCAAGAGGTGACCCAAGAGGGGTGAGCCAAGTGGGGCCGCCTCTGGTCGCCCCGGCTGCTTCATTAATGCGGGATTTTCTGACAGTGAGCTGTGTAGGAAGAGGTCCGAACCTTTCATTGAAGCTCCGAGGTGAACGGCAAGGTCGTGCTGCGGGTCCCGACGGTCCCAGCACCTGTAGGATGAGGGTACGAACCTTCACCCCGAGGACAAAGGTGCAGGTGGGAAGAGCGGATGGTGAAGGCTGCCTCTAAACCGGTGGCTGGAGGTGCGAAGGTCTTCTTTGTCCTGTGTCCTCCCCCCTGGAGCTTGTACCCTGGTGCCTGGATGGGTCTGTGGGAGAGGCTCCCTCGGGGCTGTGTCTGACAGGGGACCCCACCCTGAGCTGCTTCCGCCTAACCTGGCCCCCCTCTCCATCCCCGTGTGAGCTCGCACCCTGCCTCACATTCGGGCCTAGCAGTGTTATCAGTATAATCTGCCACAAGGCCTCCCGGAACTTTCTGCCGGCTCCCTGTCCCGGCAACATCCCCTCGCTGGCTCTGAGGTGGTAACACGGAAACACACTTACCGTCTTCCCCTCCCTCCTTCCTCTTTTCCCTCCTCTTTCCCTGCCTTCCGCTCACCCGTGCACACATCCACCCATCCGACAGATGCTCACCGAACTCCTCATATGTGCAGGTGCTGCTGTAAGTGTTGAGGCTCTAGCAGTGAACAAAACCTGTCCCTGTCTTCTTGGACCTTCTAGCCGGGAAGACAGACAGTAGGTGACGAGCCCAGGGAACCAATGATGTAGTGGTGCAGACACAGAAAGCCAGCTTAGGGAGCCGGTGGTGGGTTTGCATGTGCACGTCAGGTTAGATGAGCGGTCGGCCCTCTGTGCTGTTCCAGGCAGCAGGGCCGTGAGCACAGCTGTGAGCAGGTGCGGAGCAGGGGCAGGTGTGGAGGTGCAGATGTGCAGGAGCAGGTGTGGAGGACCAGATGTGGACGTGCGGGTGCGGAGACCTGGAGGGGGAGCATGATCGGGGAGTCTTGGGGAGCCAGGGGGGCAGAGGGGAGGGGCCGAGGGCACACAAGTGGAAGTGAGTCCAGAGAGGCCACGGGAGGCAGGGTTGCCGGAGAACCAGGCTAAGGGACGGTGAGGCCCCGTGATCACCGAGACCTTTGGTTTCAGACGCCGCGTGCAGTGAGGTTCGTCAGTGTTTGCAGTATCTCAGGACAGGGGATGCTGGCTATGACCAGGTGGTCCTGGAGGGGGTGGTGAGGGGTAGTGATCGTCCAGACGCGTTTTGAAGAAGATGCCACGAGGTGGGACATGGGGCGTGAGGGAAAAGGGACAGCTGAAGCTTGGGTCTGGGCAGCCCGGAGGCCGGAGTTGCCGTTCGTGGGGACGGTGGCGCCGGAGGGGAGTGGACCGGACGCGGGTGGGGGTCCCGAGGCCCACCACACGTCCATGTGCGGTTCCGATGAGTCACGCCCCAGACCCTTGGAGGCCCCTTGGGAAACCTGTGTTGGGGAGGCTGGGGCGCCTAGTCCGGGAAACCACAGGTCCACGTTGAGAAGGGGTCTTTTGGTTTTGCAGATGGATTTATAAAGCATAAGCTCGACAGGGCCACCTCCCTATGTGAATCTCCAGGCCTCTGCCAGTGAGAGCCCCCACAATGCCCTGGAGGGCTTCGATTCTATATTATTTTGGTTTTGATGAAATGGGTGCCGGGAACGTGCCTTTTGACCACAGTCCATGGGTGCTACCTGCTGATGCCTCTGAGGATGTGGGCTGGCCTTGTGATTTCGCCGTGGGGACTTAGCGCTTCTCAACAGCGGACCAGAACTGCCCGTCTCTCTCAGTAGCACGGTGGGGATCTTGAAGCCGTCCACACTGCCTGGAGGAGGGGTGCCTCCCCCCCCCCCCAAGGAAGCACGCTAAGGCGCGCCCCATGCCGCCCAGACCCTCACACCCTGGACGCTAGATGCGAGTCCCGTGTTCAGAGTGTTGGCCCAAACACCATTTCCTTTTGGCCGGTCCTCAGCAGACGGGGGGCCAGTGGCCGCGGGTCTGGAGAACATACTGACAGATTTGCTCTGTGTTTTCCACGAAGCTCTGTCTTTGGTAAGACTCCCAGGCAGGCTGCACAAAGCGTGACTTTCTTGTTCCAGTGAGCGGATTGAGCACATTTCTCAGACGGAAAATATTTATTGATGGGCTCTTTATCATAGATGTCACCTGAATAAAAATAATTTCCTAGGACTCCAGTTGGCTAAAATACAGGTGTCAGGACAGAGGCCAATAATTCAACGTAAGATATCGACAGCCACACACGACGCTTTCCGTTTTGAGAAGTGGTATCGTTGTACCAGGCGCCTGACGGCCGTCTGTCACCGCAGAGCGTGAGGGAGCCCGGTGGTGTCCCGGAATCCCTCTGTTACTGGCCCTCGGTGACCAGCGGCTCTCCCCGTACAGCCCCCCAGAGGAGCAGTTCGGGGGAACCCCCTGTGAACCAGGCGGGAGGTTGGCGTGGTCAGCGCCACGTACAGGACGCTGGTGCGTGGCCCTGGGGCCCCCTGGGCAGTGACGTCGCCTGTGTCCTCAGGAAAGGCCCCTGAAGTGTTGCTGGGGTGTGCACGCACGTGTGTTTGCATTTCCTTGTCGTTAGCTGTGTGCCTGGAGCCCGGGGTGCGGCAGATGTGCTCTCTGTGCTCTCAGTAATGCGTCAAAAGGCCTTTCGTACAGGACTTCTATCCGTGTCCTACATAAGGAGGCCAAACGTGATTTTCTGTTTAAGGATGAGGCACATCTTTGAGAGCTGTCTGCCTGGTGCTCTATCCCTGGGTGGCCCTCAGGTGGCCTCTGGGACTCAGGCTCCTGGCGGGTTCCTGAGAACCGGAACCCAGGAGTCCCGACGCGCACACTGGGAGCCACCTGGGGCTGACTGGGCGGCTTGTGATGCTTCCGCACCGTGTCTGCTGTGTCCCCTGGTTCCTTGTCCCCGAGCTTTCTCGGGCTGCCCTGTCGGGAAGGGCTCGCTGGACCGCTCAGTGTGCTGGCGGATGTGCTGATAAATCCAAGGAGAGGTGGCGAGGGTGGCCCGGTGACGACAGCCGCTGAATGCGGTTACACGGCCTGTGGCTGAAACCCTAGTCTGGGGGCACGGTGCACAAGCCCACATGGCACCTGGGGCTCTGGCCGGCTCTCTTCGGCCTCATCCAGCCTCATGGATTAGCTCGCCAGATGGGCTGATTGTTACCTCGGGCTGGTGCAGGGGGTGTGACACGGGACCGGAACGGCCCCGAGGGCGTGGGGCTGACCGAGTCCCGTGGACACCGTGAGCAGCTAGGCACGGGGGCTTGAGTGCCGAGGGCACCTGGCGTGGCGAGGGCCTCGGGTCCAGCCGGGCCCCTAGCGGGCAGAGACCCCGGGCCCGGGCCCCGGATGGAGGAAGGTGTGACTGTCGGCACAACCCCAGCTTGGTCACCTGGCCGAGTGTGACCGGGGCTTCCGGGCCAGAGTGTGTCCTGTGTGACCTCTTGGCTTTGAGGACGTGGGTCGTTAAAGATGATAAGAGATGGTTCTGAGAGAGGCCCCTGGTTTCTTCCTCGAAAAGGACAAATAAACCAGTAATTCTGGATCTCTGCACTTTCAGATTTAGATCCTCACTCTTGTCCCACACTCAGGAAAAGTTTTCATTACAAGGCTTGTGGCTGGAAAGTTGACTTTCAGCTGGTAAGAAGCCCCTTGCTTCTGTGTTAGAAATCGTATAAATTAACTCAGAACCGAACGTCTAGTGCGCAATTCCCAGGAAGAGTCCTGGAATTCTGAGTGCAAACCCGAAGGCAGGGCCAGATTCGCATTCTGCACCGTCCCTATCATCTTGGGCTGATCTGTGCTCTTTTGATCCTTAGAGGATGTGAGAGATGGGGTCAGGGCTTTGAGATGTGAGATGTGGGGTTTGTAACTAGCATATCGAAAAAGTAGAGGGTTTTAGTTTCCTAAGAGCCAGTCTCGAGTCTCGGATTTGAGACAATGAAGACCTTGAATGATTATGAAGCTCCGTGTGTGTCAGGCCCCGAACGGTCAGAAATTAGAGATCGAGGGGGGCAGGTGTTTTAGCCACACGTAATAGGATTTGAAGGGCAGGTGAGCTCAACACACGGGGACCAGTCCCCTCTGGAGAGAACCTGCCCACCCACGTGCATGTTCCGGTGGTTCGTTCGGGTGGTGATACGGAGGGTGTACCCTCTCCTCGGGATTCTTGGGAAGGAGGGATCCTGAGCATGTTATGTAATTTGGGGGATTTCCTTTAGCTGTGCAAAAAAAACCCCCCTATATTGTTTTCAGCGAAGACTGAATAGTACCACGTCTTAGACACTGAGAAATACATTCCTGGGAAACAACCCCGTATTTGTCGGCTCTGTTAGCTCAGGAGACTCATGCTGGGTTGGACCGGGAGGCACACGATGTGTCCGCACCACATACGCGTAACTGGACTGTCTCACGCCTGCCTGATCGTTGGCTCCTTGTCCTGCCTGGTTCTGTCTGCTTCTGAGAGACTAACCCCATAACCAGAAGACTAACCTTCTGGATTTAAGGTTATGTCCCACTTAGCATCTCAAAGACAGTTAATAATGTCTTTGAGCATCCCGAGTGAACAGGACATTTATGTTAGTTGATGAAGATGAAGTTTTGGAATAACAAAGCGGCAGTAAATTTTCACACTGTAGTGCAATTTGGCACAGCCCGACTTAGTCATGGTCTTTAAACAATGAAAGCAAAGGCACAGACTGACTGAATGCCAAAATTAGCCGGTCCCAGGGAGAGCGAGAAGCTGAGTCAATCACTTTCCGGGGGAAAGAAGGAGGAAAGGGAGAGAACCCACAACAGCTTCCACTCTCACGTTCTTAGTCTGAGGGAGGAGAGGCCCCCTCCTACTCTGGGCTTGGGGGCTCGGAGGGAGCAGGCCCCGGGCCGCGTGGGTTTGCACCTGCAGAGACCTGAGTTCGAAACCCGGCCCTGCTGCACTGTGGCTGCTGGCCCTGGTGTTCACTTCCTCGTCTCTAACATCGGACTCGCGTGTTGGCCTGGCGGGGCTGTGAGGGGAGGACGGAGCCACGGTTAAATGGAATAAGAAATGAGCTAAAACAGTATGAGAAAGCCGCGCTAGGTGCTCGACCAGTTATAACTGAGCCGAGCTATAGCCGCCCTTACTCAGCGGGAACTCGGGGAGGCTCAGTCCACCCGCCCCGTCTCCTGTACCCTCGCCGGTGCCCCCATCTGCAGTGACGCCACGTGAGGACCAGCCCACAGGTTTGGTGGGACGCCACTGCAAGGGGAGAGGCGAGGGTAAGAGGAACCGAGCGGGCCTCCCTCGCCCTCAGCCTGTGCACCTGCCAGCCCTCCTCCCTTGCACAGCCCGTCCTGCTGCCCCCACCTGGCTGGTGGGGGCGGGGGGGGGGCCCGCACACGCGCACTTGCACCCAGGCCTGAGCCCTGCGTGTCTGGCGGTCCCGTGGCCGGTGTAACCGCAGCAGCACGAGGCTCGGGGGCCTTTGCACGAGCTCGGACGCCAGGCCGGCCGTGCCACCTCACTCCTTGTGAGTCCTGTTCAGCCGCCGGTCCTGACCCCCACTTATGCTCAAGTATTTTGCAGCGGAACGTATGACCCTGTGGATGAAAGCATCTCGTGTGCTGTTTGGGAGGGAGAACTGCTCCTGTGTCCCTGAAGATGCCGCGCTTGGAGTATAAATATTTTGTCACTCAACTTCCTTCGCGTCCGACCCGGTGTTGTCCCCTGTGGTCCGTGACACCACGCCTGGTGCTTCCGGATGATCTGGAGCAACGCAGACGCGCAGGGACCGTGAGAGGCAGACCGTGACGCAGACACGAGCATATTTACTGAGCTTGCAAACCCCCAAATAGCTTTGAAATGAAGTTTCCTGAAGCCATTAGAAGCTGAAGTAGACAGAATCCCTCTTCCGTGTGTGTCTGCGTTTGAAAAACAAAACAAACAAACAAACAAGATCCCCAAATCTACACAACACCCAAAGTTTGGAGCAGAAAACTTAGCCCTGGGAAAGTCGGGGAAAGCCTAAGATTATACAAGACATTCATCCTCAAGCTGATTTTTTTTTTTTTTTTTTTTTGGTACAATCCTGTGTTGTGCTCAAAACAAAAATCTGAGCATACTTCTTAGACAGAAAACAAAGCCCGGCCCGGCCACACATCTGTGAGTTTTGAAACAAAGGCTTGTTTGTGTGTCTCCCTCACTCCTACCCATGAAAGCAGACACTTACTTGAAAAACTTTTCAGGGAAGCACTCTAAAACCAACATCCTGGTATAAATTTGCAAAACGCAATACAGGCCTGATTGTTTTTGGAGTGGATGCAGGCCGCATACGAATAGCTCTTTCTGAAACGTAATGTTCTTTGCACGGCTCAGTGGCTAATGTACAATAAATCAACAAAAGAGCGCTTCAGTAAAGCTGGTGGGCGGCCGCAAGGCCACTGTTATTTTATCTTTTTACAGTATTTAATTGGAAGGTTTTTCCTGAAACTTTAGCCAGCCTTCAAATTACTGGACTCCATATAAGACGAGATTGATAAGAGACAATTTTTTTTTTTCCAGGATTTTTCCCTCACAAGAGAGCAAGTTTTTGCAGAGGGAGAATAAAGTTACAAGTGTCTAGCATTTTGCTGAGGGAGAATGAAATCAGATGCTGAATGGGGCGGATAGGAAACGCTGGGAAAATGCGGAGCTGGCAGCCAGCGCTGCCAGGTCAGCGCAGAGCCCCCACTGTCCCTCGCTGTGCCAGGTGTCCACCGCATTCAAATGATACTATTATTCATAGACGGGAACAGAGTATTAAAACTCCCCCCAAAAATCATTTGCAACTGAATAAAGATATAATCCTGGAAATATAACTCTCCATTAAGGGTCCCCATTAGCAACACAAGGGCCCCATTGTGAAGGGGCTATGTATATTTATCAAGTTAAAAAAAAAAAAAACTTGTCTTGGTGCTTCCATGTTAATAGAAAACTTTTATAGCCCTGGTCTCAGAACTAGTTATGCATAAAATGTAAAGTATCTATTATTCTTTGGCGAACTCTTTGCCGTTTGACAGTGAATTGCTGATGCGTGAATAGCCTCCTGGCTCTGGATGGGTGAGTCGCCCTGGCCGGGCCCAGGGGCTGCGTGCGTGGGCCGGGGCGCGGGGTCCCACGTTCTGAAGGCTGGTCGGTCCCGCCGGGGACCCGGGTTTCCCTTCCGAGGGCCGTGTCGGCGCTGTTCCGGAATACCCGGAGCGCTTCCCAGGTGACGGGCCCGCAGTAAGGGACAGCCGTGTGTCCTCTGCCCCTCTTCTCCTCCGTGTCTGGGGAGGAGTCCCGGCCTTCCCCGCCGAATGCGTCAGGAGCTGTCAGGCAGCTCCTCGCTTGGAGCCCTGGGCTGCGCGCGGGGGGGACGCCCACGCGCCCGGCAAACCCACGCCGGCACAGAGGGAATCGGGACGGGGCCGGGTCCGGGGGGGCAGGTGGGGTAAAGACGGCGAGAAGGGGCAGCTCGTGAAGGAAGGACCCCCTTCCTCCCCGGGTGCGGCCACCTTCCCGCCAGAAACGTCATAAACAGCAAGTGGTGTCGAGGTGGGGGTGTCGTCCCTTTGGAGTCCGGGCCCCGTGGCGGCCGTGCCCGGAGCATCTGACGCGGGGTTGTGGGCCGGTTGTGTTCCCTTTGGATCTGCTGCCCCAGCCGGGCGCTGTTGCAACGGGGGCCGCGCTGTGAGCCAGCTGGCAAACCGAGGCCTGCAGGATCCTAGGGCTCAGACCTTGAGTGTAGACAGGCGAGCCTTCTCGGGGCGAGGCCCCTCAGCCCCTTCCGGGGAGCCCCGGAGTGGAATTCCCTCGACCGCCTCCCTGTTCCTTCCCGGCTCCCGGCGTCTTGGGGCCACTTCCCGCCCAGGTTGAGTTGAGCCTCCTACGTGGGCCTGTCACAAGTCCGGGCCTCCAGCCCCCAGGCCTGTGATGTGACCTCCTTTGGAAATAGCAGGCCACAGGTGGTTCGGTTCAGATGAGGCCAATGCGGTGGGCCTGAGTCCTGTCCCGCTGTGTCCTTGTGGGGAAAGGAAGTGGGACACAGGGTCTGACACGCACACAGGGAGATGCCCTGCGTCCACGAAGGCAGGGACAGGAATGGTGCATCCACCTGCCACGTGACGCCGAGGATGGCCGGAAGCCCAGGAGGGAGGGGAGCCCGGGACAGGTCCTCCGTCGGCCCCCGGGAGCACCCCCGGGGGGAAGCGGTGCCCCCCAACAGCTGGGTCTCAGTCTCCTGGCCCCGGAGCCGTGAGGAAGTCAATTTCGGTGTGTACGCCGCCCCGTCTGTGCTGGTTTGTTAGCGTGGCGCCAGCAGACGCAAACACGGACACAAGTGGTCGGGTCCCAGATCGAGGGATTTACGCGGAAGCCTCCGTGGCAGCTCACGTCCCGATGTGGGCAGAGCACAGGGCTCCTCCCGGGAGCGTCTTTGTGCTGCGCCAGCATCCGTGTTCCAGGCGGAGCACGC
>NW_024412397.1:1299419-1308725 GCF_014898765.1 Herpailurus yagouaroundi
CATGGAGGATTCTTGCTGCACAGGGAGTACCTTCGCTGTGCATGGAGCACCCATGCTCTACACAGAGCACCCTCGCTACACACGGAGCACCCTCGCTACACATGGAGCACCCTCGCTATACACGGAGCATCTTCGCTGCACACGGAGCACCCTCAATATACATGGAGCACTCTTGCTGCACAGGGAGTACCCTCAGTGTGCATGGAGCACCCATGCTCTACACAGAGCACCCTCGCTGCACATGGAGCACCCTCGCTGCACACGGAGCACCCTCACTATACATGGAGCACTCTCGCTGCACAGGGAGTACCCTCGCTATGCACAGAGCACCCATGCTCTACACAGAGCACCTTAGCTGCACATGGAGTACCCTCACTGCACATGGAGCACCCTCGCTGCACACAGAGCGCCCTCACTCTACACAGAGCACCCTCACTCTACACGGAGGACCTTTGCTGCACACACAGCACTCATACTGTACATGGAGCACCCTCGCTGCACACGGAGCACCCTCGCTATACATGGAGCACTCATGGTCTACACGGAGCATCCTTGCTGCACATGGAGCACCCTCGCTGCACACGGAGCGCCCTCGCTCTACACAGAGCACCCTCGCTCTACACGGAGCACCTTTGCTGCACACGGAGCACCCATGCTCTACATGGAGCACCCTTGCTGCACACGGAGCACCCTCGCTGTACTCAGAGCACCCTCGCTCTACACGGAGCACCTTTGCTGCACACGGAGCACCCTTGCTCTATAAGGAGCATCTACGCTGCACTCGGAGCACCCTCGCTCTACAAAGAGCACGCTTGTATTATAGGAAGTATCCCACAGTGCAGGGTCACGCTCCTAGCAGCAGGCAGAAGTGCTTAACCAAAATTTTCATTACAACCATTTAAATTTCAGGGAGACTGCAAACCATGCCGGACCTGGTATCTGAATTACTGAGGCTGCCGAGGATTGTCGTGTCCGGGCACACGATGGAGGGAGACCCCACCAGTGGGCTTGTTGTCTACCGGTGTTTTCACTTACATGTAGATGCGGGCAGCATAGAAGAGAAGCAGCGCTCTGGACTTGGCGCCACGGCTGCTTAACTCGGCTGGTGCACCGTGTGCATGAAGAACGTTCCCTGGCAGGGCTGAAGTTGCACCGGCTGCCTTCACCACGCTTCGGCATGCAGCACGAAGGAGGTGCAAAGCCACCGGAATGTTCCTGCTGCTCGAAAGCCACTGGAGTGATTTGTAGTGTGAGGGCGGCCTTAGCTCCTCTAGACGGCCCTGTGGAGCTTCAGGAGGGCAGAACTGGCCTGTACGCCCACGGGCCCATGTTGGCTGTGGGGGCAGCACCCACACGGGAACCCTGTGCCCCTTCAGGACAAGTTCTCTGTTCTGGGAGGTGACACCATCTTGCCCTGTTAACTGGGTCTGTCTGTTACTTACTTCATGGGGGCAGGTGGTGCAGGGAGGCCTGGAGGGACCCCTTTGCTGCAGCGGGTGACAGGGTCTGAGCCTGGAAGGCCGCCATGTGGGGGTGAAGCCAGGATTTGAGTGAGGTGGTCTCACACATCCCGATCGAGGCCTTTTTTGTTTTGACTTGTTGCCAGAGCGTTATTTAGCCATCCAGAGGCTCAACTCCTTCATTTGCAAGTGCCAATAATAACACATCTGAAAAGTGACAAAAATATCCAACACAGAACAGTGGCCTGTCTCCAGGGTGCGCCCTCATCACCCCCCCCCCCCGGTTGTTCTTCCTCCCCCCTCCCTCCCTTTCTGCCCAGTGGAGACTTTGGCCAAGGCGATAATGTGAAGGTAAAGACCAGTTTTCGTTTCATTCTTGTTGCTCAAAATTCTACAAGGCGAGGCCAGGAGATTTCCGTGGAAATAGTATTAAATACGCGTGTCATTGCCGTGTCATACAACGCAGCGTGCAGCAGCAAAACAGTTCCTCAGCCTTCTTACTTCCAAATACGACCCAGAGTAGAGAATAGTGCTAGTTTCCTGGTAAAATTATTCTCATCCGTGTGTAACTCTACGCAGAAGGCAGAACCGATAAGGAGCACCTACTATGTGCCAGGCAGTACGTATTTAATCTCCAATTTTCCCCTTAGACCATTGTTCACTCAAAGTAACTAAACGTTTTTTGGTGGTCATTTAAAAGGGTGCACTCAGGATATCTTCCCTGATTTTACTTTGCTTTAATGAGCAGATCAATTTTATTGAATGCCAGCAGCATTATGGGAAGGCTATCCTTACCTGATTCTGTCTGGGGGGAATCTTGCCCCAGTCTGACCCAGCGGCCCCCCCAGGCGGCCCCCGTGGTCAAGGTGAAAGGAAACGTTCGCTGGCGACACCTCCCCTGAAAACCAGGATTGTTTTGTTAACGTCCCTTATGTCCCCTGCGGCAGTGGGAATGGGGATGTCACAGGGAGAGGAGCCGGGAGAAGCAGGCACGGTGCAGGTGGTGGAGGTGCCACCGTGGTTCCACTGTCCTTATGCCCCTCACTCCTCAGGGCCGCGAGTTGCCGGGGGCCCATCTTTCATTTGCACCCCTCATCGACGTACAACTGTGTCGACCGGAGCCCTGTCCCTGAAAGAACAGATTTGCAGACATCCCATTGTTTGATCTTTGCTTATTTTATGATTACTTTGTGATTTTTTTACTGAAGCGACGTTGACACACAATGTTCCGTTAGTTCCAGGTGGCTCTCCAGTCTGTTCTTTTCAATTGTAGCTGGACTGAAAATCTCTTTTGCTGACAAGTAAAACAATTTTTGGCAATGCATACCAGAAATATACTTATTAACTTGAAAAAGGGATCAGCAAATACATTTATTATAGCCTACCTCCTAGTGCTGCGTCAGAGGAGCGTTTCAATGTCGTTATTATTGTCCTGTGCTCTTTAATGCACTAAAAACACAACGAAGAATTTCCCGGTCATTTGACTATGAAGCGCAGGTATTTTTTAATTTAATCATTTTGCAGTAGAACACAGAGATACAACTAGACACATCTAAATATCCTCTTCTGTAAATTTAGGTCTAATACCATACTTTTGAGATGGGAAGATATCAGGTTACCATTTTTTGGAAAAAGTTCCTTTTGATCACATTGACAATAACATCTCTAAATACAGCAGATTACTTTCTGAAAAGATCCAAATAATTTCAAATAGCTCAAATAAACCATCTAGGTGTGACGAATAAATTTGGTCTGGGTTCTCTGCCATGAGCACCCCTGCCTGGCAAGCGTGTGCCCCGTCGTCCCAGAGAAGATGTGGGTTCCAGCCTCCCCTCCCTGTATCTGATGGTCTACAAGTGGTCACTGCATTCTCAAACTTTGCAGATAGTCTTCCTGATCTATTTCTCCCTATTTCTGTTCTTTGATTGCTCTCTGCCTTGTGGAAGGAATACTTTTAGGATTTTTCCATTTAAAATGACTGCTTGGAGTAGAATTATTTCTTCCTTTAGGAAATAATACCTCTCTACCCAAAGTGGATGTTTTCCACTGGAAGTACATTCGGGGAACATTGGCCACCAGCAGCAGCCAGCCCTTGGGAACCGTGCAGTTTCCCTGTGTCCTCACAGCCCTGATCAAATAAAACAGGCAGGTGCATGTTAGAGGAGTGCCCGATTATTTATGGCTTTTAGATACTTTGTGGGTTTAGCTGGTGAGAAAAGTTTTATTCCACTCACATGGACAAAACCCAACCAACCGTCTGGGCTGATTAAATTCACATTGTTGCATGAGCACATGGCAGGCAGGAGCAAAGTTATGAAATCTCACTGCCTGTGCCATGGCAACTGGGCAAACAGTTCATGGGAAGAATGTGGATAATAGGAAATAGCAATATTTCTCTTTGTGTTTTCACTGCTGACAGCTTTATCCGTACATCTGCCCAATGTCCAGCACACAAGCAGCGGGCCGTCTGGGGGCTCTTGCTGTCTTTTCTGGCTCCCTCTCCCCACTTCTCTGCTCAGCGAGCTGCCCAGGAGGTAACGCAGCACACTTAAGTTTCAAGGACACAGACAAGGAAAGTTTACCTTTCGTGTAACTGGAGATGGAGTGAAAAGCAGTAATGCAGGCAAAATGGCTGCAATCAGCCATTTGAATGAACCTGATGTGGTGTTATTATGGCTTTTTATTTACTAGGACGATCCGTGTCAAAGGCAATGCGTGCTTGAGAGACCAGCACCCAGGAGCTTGGACCTAATGTGAAAAGCTAGGAAATTTGCACAAATGCAGTTCTTAAAGTGCTGTGCGAATTCCTTCTTTTGAGAGTGAAATTGAAGAAGATGGACTCTTTCCATTCCCCCCCCAGAAACAAATAGTATGTGTGGTTATTTGAAAATAAGCTGTCTTTCTCCTTTGTAATCTGTCAGTGGCCATGACATTCCAGAAGGTTCCTTCTGCTTCCACATTTCCCACCAGTGGCTCTTCCTCCTGCCCATGTGGTTCCGTGTTCCTGTGGGGGAAGATGGGCAGGACCCCAGTCATCCAGGTCTGGGAGTCATGGGCAATTGCTGCTTTGCGGCAATTCTCCAGGACCATGGACAGCAATGCAATGGGGGTTGGGGGGGCATAGTCCAGAAGTTGTGGTTTTTTTCTTAAATACTTATTTATTTTTTGGGAGAGCACAAGTGGGAGGTGGCAGATGGAGGGGGACAGAGGATCTGAAGCGGGCTCTGCACTGACAGGTTGACAGTAGTGAGCCCAACGCGGGACTTGAACTCAAGGAACCTCAAGACCATGACCTGAGCTGAAGTTGGATGCTCAACCGACTGAGCTGTCCAGGTGCCCAGCTAGGTATCTGTTTTTAATTCCACACACCCTTGGATGCTGCTGGTTTGATTCTCTGTTGTCCTCTTCTCTTGCAAAGTTTTCCCAGTGTGCGTGTACGTTTGTGTGTCTGAGCATGGGTGGGACTGTTGATATGTTCGGCAAAAGTCCCTGCTGTGCCAGCTAACTGACTTTGTGTGACCTTGGGCAACTACTCAGCATGTTTGTTAGTTTTCTTGTTTGTAAAATGAGAATAATAATATCCTGTGGGTGTGTTGTGAGCATTCGATGAGATAATCCACGAAGGCACTTGGACACGCACCTGACACACAGGAAATGCTTAATGAAGTAAGCTGCTGTGGTCACTGTGTCCGTGTGGCTGAGGTTCTGGGTTGAGTGACTGTCTATAGAGCGGGTTTTAGAGCCATCCACCTCCGCGGGTGTGCGATGCCCTTGAGCCACCAGCACACGAGGATGCGCTTGTCCATTAAGGCAGCCGAACCCTCCAGGTGTTTCATGAACTGACATTTCCCCCTCTAAATGTGTGTGCACCCACTCAAATTCCGATGCCAAACTCCTGGACCTACTCCTCACATGTAGTTTCCTGCCCTGACTCCTGAATTTGCACTGGGATCTGGTGTCCCTGATACCTCAGGTTCAGGCTTCTGAGAACACTAACTTTGCTGCCTCTGGTTTTTGTCACCATGTGTTTTGTCTGGTGAGAACTTGTGTTTCACTTTGCACACCCAACCGCATGGACAACATCTTTTCCGGGCTAGTTCTGGTCCTGTGTTTTTGGGACAGAGAGGATGGGGGAGCTTAGGACTCTGGTTTGTCTTGTTTTGTTTGTTTTTGTTTTTGTTTTTGGGTCCTCATGTCCTGTGACCCTTCATGCTACTTGCTGTTTTTAATCTGGGCTCTTCTGTAGCTGCTGAGACCCTGGCATATTCTCACTCCCTCCTCTCCCTTCTCTCCTCTGCTTCCTACAAACAAGGTTTATCTGTTTATCAGTCAGCCAATCAGTCAATCAGTCAAATTAGTCAGTGGTTCCATATTTATTGAATACCTTCTACGTTTACATATTTTATTTGGTTCTCATCTACCCAGATGACCTTTCCCTCTATATTCACCTGCCTACACTCTATTTGTATTTGGAGCCTTGCTTGTTACAGGAAACCTTCCCTGACTCCCTGGGGCTGGGGTATGTCCTCATGCCTGGCACTCCTACAATACTTACCATGCCATCCCGCTCACATGGCGTGCTCACCAGACTGCACTCCTCTACTGCTCTGTAAGCTCCTTGAGGGGAGGGCTGTCTTGATCACTGTCGCATGTATCCTCAGCACCTGGACAGTGCTTCAGAGAAGTAAATAATAATGGATTATAATAACGCTCAGTGAATACTGTAAATAAGACAGCAAATAATACAGTAAATAATACTGTAAATAATACAGTAAATAATAACGCTCAGTGAATACTGGTTCGAGAAAGTAAGTGAGTGGTCATGGACTTCTTGAGACCAGTGGCCGTGACTTATTTAACTTTCTATCTCCAAACCTGGCAATCATCTCGACACAAAGTCTCTCCACCTGAAACATTAAAAGTGTAGTTTGGGTGACGTTACTAAGTAGTTAGTTAATTAATGTATGCATCAATGAGTTACAATATAATAATGTGTCTTAGTAATCTATATGCTGCAACTCTAAAGGTATAGGAATTTTGAGAAGGGTGAGAGGTAATAACACATTTGAACAACTCTATATGGTTTAGAACATATAAACCTGTTATTCAATTTAAACTTAGCTGTAGTCCGGAAGTATGATTATGCTCATTTACATATGAAGAAAATGGGGCTTGTGGAAGAAGCTGTCATACAGTTAGGGGTAAAGACACAAATGCTGGTCTTCTGGTCCCAGATGAAAGGCTCATTCTTCCTCATCACCACGGCTCTCACTAGCCTGGAGATACAGTTCCTTAGGCTCTGGCTCTTATGATGTGAGAGAAGGGACTCTGGTAGCTAATTCGATAATGGGTGACCATGTGTTTTCTTTCCATGAACGTAACATGTTTACGTTCCATGAATGTAGACCAGAGGTCTTCTGGAAACTCACTGCTTTGAATAAATGACCGCGTAGAAATCTCTTCCATGGTGGCAGGCCTGTATGGAAAATGTTTGGAGGCAGGCACACCTCCAGACATCCCATGCGGGATGGTCCCATTTGCAGAGATGCCGCGAGTGGGGGTGAACTTGGACGCAAGGAGACAGAGAGGTGGGGTGGGCAATGGGCTGGGGGCACCAATGGCAAGACTTTTGTTACTGTTTATGCCAAGGGGAAAGTCAAACTCACTGCTTGGATACACAAGGAAACCTATTACCTGTCAGGTGAGCATCTCACCTAATGTTGTGCATGTTTTAGGGCCCCTGGTGGGTGTCACTACCTTAAGGGCAGCCGGCGGAGAGCTCTTGGGTCATACAACATCTTTCAGATGCATTGTGGACCCATTATGTGCTGGCAAGATATCTGTTTATCACAAACTTTTAGTAATTTTGAGAAATTTTCCATAATTCGATACATTTCCAGGAGAATAAAATGCCCTGGACATACATAAATCTGGATGTATATAAAGCATTTTCAATGGATCAAGAGCCGGGATTGTCAACGGGAAGTGTTCTCATTCCATGGGTGACACTTGGCGATGTCTGGAGACATGGCTGGTCATCTCCGCTGGAGGAGAGGCGCTGTCACCATCGAGGGGGTGGGGCCAGGGCAGGCCAACACTGAGATGCATCACCCATTAATACACGTGACAAGCATTTGTCATAGGTATTTAACATGTGACAATAATTTTAAAGCAACTGTCATAAAAATGCTTGAACAAAGAATTATAACCTTTTTCTGGATGAAAATAAAAAGTAGAAAATCTCAGCAAAGAAGTAGTAGTTATAGGAAAGAACCACATGGAAAAATAGGACTGGACAATACAATCACCTAAATAATAACAATAACAATAACAATAACAATAACAATAACAATAATAAATCCAGCTGTGTGGGCTCAGCAGATAGAGATGACAGTCAGTGGACTTAAAGACAGAGAGATAGACTTTGTCCAAACTGAAAAAACTTAAAAATCTCAGGCACCTATGGGTAGATGACAAAATTGCCAACATTTCATTGATTCCCAGAGGAGAAGAAGGAGGGAACAGGGCTTAGCAAGTATTTGAAGAAACAATTGCTGGCAACCTTCCAAATTTGGCAAGACACAAATCTACAGATCCAAGAAGCTAAACAAGTCCTAAATTAGACAAATGCAAGAAAACTACACCAAGAGACATTGTGCGCAATCTTGAAACTCAACAAAAAGAAGAAAATGTTGAAATCATCCAGGGAAATGATACTGCTTACAGGGGCCCCAGATCCCGCCGAGCCGTTGTCCTGTCTGGACCCGGGACGCTGGAAGGAAGAGGCTTGGTATTTTTCAGATGCTGGGAAAATAGCTGTGGATCCAGAATTCTAGATCCCATGAAAATACCCTTCAACAATGAAGGGGAAATCAAGGTATTCTCAGATGAAGAAAATCTAAAAGAGTTTGTTGCTAGAAGACTGTCCTTGAAGGAGGGCTGAGGGAGGGTCTCCAAACAGAAGGGAAATGGTGGCAGAAGAAGGTGTGGGGCTTCAGAAAAGGAGGAAATGGAGGTTACTCTGATACGGTGTCTCTTGATGATGAAAGCAAGAATGGGAACAGCATATGACGACGGACACAGAGGAAATGGCACCATCGTGAAGGGACCCAGATGGAACGAAGGCTTCAGTACTCAAGTCTAAGTAGCAAAATGTTGATACTGTGGACTGTGATAAACTCTCTGTTTATGTTGAAATACTAAATAAAAAATAAAACTATATAAATAATTTTCCAAAAGACACCATCAGTAAATCAGGAAGAACTCCTAAAAGATGCGGAGGTAGCTCAGAGGAGAGCAAGAGAAGAGAAACAGAGGGTGAGGAAGAGAAGAAGCAAACAGAAAACAAACTGACTTGTGCCCAGACATGTCAGTAATTGCCTGAAGTGTAAGTGGGCTAATACACCACTTAAAATGAGAGAGTGGAAAAGATTAAAAAAATAAAACATCGTGACCCAACGATAGCCCGTCTATGAGAAACTCACTTCGAACACAACGACGTGGGTCGGGTGAAATAAAAGAGATGATGGTTTCATAGCACAGTAAAAGTGGGCTTATCGTGTGCCCAGCCTCTTGGGCACGCATCCCAGAGAAGGCTCTCCCATCCACCCCCACGCGGGTATTTACAGCAGCTTTATCTTTAACAGCAAAAACTAGAAACGACCAGTGACCCTCCGCAGATGGATGGCTCTGAGCAAACTCTGGAGTCGGCGGTCAGAAGGCGGATCTCGTGGACCCACGTGGATGGCCTCAACGGTGCCCTCCTGAGTGAAAAAGGCAATCCCAGAAGTTTACAAACCATAGGATTCCATCCAGAGAGCATTTCTGAGAAGGCCGAATTACAGAG
>NW_024412397.1:1308825-1343735 GCF_014898765.1 Herpailurus yagouaroundi
GGGGACCCTGAAGACGGGGTGGCTCTGTGTCCTGGCTGTGCTGGTGGTCGCAGGAATGTGCTCATATGATACAAGTGCATGCACACGTAAGTCGTGTAAACCCGGGGAAATCTAGAAAAGGGTTGACGGGTTATATCGGTGTTCATTTCCTGGTTGTGATGTTCTACGGCTTTACAAGGTGTCATCGTTGGGGGAAACTGGGTGAAGGGGGTTCAGGATCTCTACTATTTTTGACAACGGCGTGTGAAGGACAGTGGTCTTAATGTAAACATTTGAAAGTTGTAAGAAAAGCAAACTTCTAGTTTCGCAGTTAAACTATCTGGGAGCTTCTGAGTAATGCGCTACGCTTTGGCCGTCCTGCCACCACCCTTTCTTTCCTTCCCCTAACAGGACGCCCCCATGTCTCCCCGGGGCGGGGGGTGGGGGGGAGAGGGGTGACTCTCATGCCACCTGAGCCACGGCCTCACTGACCGGAGCTGCGTGGTGGCATCCGCGTTCAACGAGCTGCTTCTTCCGGAGGCAGAGACGGGACACCCTCTCTTTGTCTCCGTGCTCACGAGGGCCTCCGCCACCCTGCGCCCGAGGACCACCTCTGGTTTCTACACACATCCCAAGGTGGGACTGCAAAATGCCTGTCTCGATAAAGCTGTTGGTTCTTTAATCAAAGCTCGCCCCCAGCCGACACGCTCCAGCTCTGGTGTGCGTTCTCCAGGTTTGCACCGCCAGCCCTCCTATTGCTCACAGCCAGAATACAATATGGTCTGCAGTGGCCAGCAATCAATTGTTCTATTCCGACCTTAAATTTTTAAAGTCTTGGCAGAAGACGTGATGAAGCAGCTTTGCAAGGCAAAACCTGTGAAGAAAGTCACCAGCTTCGCCAAGAGGGCAGGCGATCACAAAGTCCCTGCAGCAACACGAGGCAGGATGTCACCGCTGAACCCCAGGACCTCGGGTCTAGTTTTGCGGGCCGCTAACGGGGTGTCCTTGGGCAAGGCGCGCACCCGTCTGGGTCTTTGTTTCCTCGTCTGTAAGACAAAGCAGTGGGGCTCCAAGGATCATGCTCTTCCCTTCCTTCCAGCAAAAACGGTCTCGGGTTCTGCAAGTCCTTGAGATGTCTCTCCAGTGACGCGTCGTTCTCATGAGCTCATCCTTGCCGTCGGTACCCTTGGCCTAAGGAGAGAGCAGAATTTCCAGTCACCCCACTTTCCGTGCACGTAAAGTTGCTAGAACATGATGCACTCATTTCCGGCAAGATCTGACCTCAGCATTAGCGTCGTTTTGATTGCGGGGAAGCAGATACGTGAAGGCCGTTCACAGAAGTCACTGTAGGTTCCAGGTTTTCGAGCCACGTCCTGGAGGCATAAAGGAAGGTCCCCACCATCGGCCCCGCCGCTCCCTCTGGGCCCCTTCTGACTTCTGGGCTGTGAGGTCTTCAGTTTTCCTGGCCCTGGAGCCCGGGGCCGCGTGGCTCTCGCCATCCACACGCCTTCCCTGCTTTCCCCCCTGCGGGTGCCATGCTGACGGCCCCTCTCCCCCCTCTCCCCTCCATGCCCTCCTAGCTTCGCTCCTGCTCCGGGCCTCCTGGGCATCGGAGGCCCCGGGTGGGCCTCCCAGTGCTACCGGCTGCAGCCGACAGCGCTGTGCCACCGGCACGCCCAGCCCGTGGCCGAGGCCACCCCGTCAGCGGCCGCTCCGGTCAGCTCTTCCTCGAGCTCGAGGTCTCTCTAAAAAGTGCTATTTCTTCTGATACTTTTGTTGGTGGTCTTGTTAGACTTTCATTCTCTGTCTCCAGCTCACCACTCAGTCTGGCAACTTTAAATATCTTTTGAGAACAAAGCAAACCCATTTTCTCTTGATTGAGTTTTAATTTACTGCATTGTTTTAATGTTTTGTTCTGGTAACCGATAACTTGAGGTGTCAGGAAGTGGCCTCAAAGTTCATGAATATTTGTCACCGTGGCAAAGAGATGGGTGGCTCATCAGTGACATTTATGACGGTTTTTGCTATTTGGGAAAGATAATCATGCCGTCTTTCCCGCAGTCTGCTCTGAGGACTCTTCTTCCCGTATTACAGAGGAACGACTGCGTTCACACGGCCAGGCTCTGTGTTCATCTCTGTGACGACTGTCAGTCCTGGACCTCGTCTGTACTTGAGATCCACTTGGATTCGTGATGTTAATTCTTCTGGGGACTGAGTTTAGGAGCGAATTGAGGGACATACTTCACATTTCATCTCAAAACTTCTTTTATAGCAAAGCCACACACACACACACACACACACACACACACACACACACTTGACTTCCTTGAGGAAATCCAGAAATGTAGAGATAGAGGTTCTGAACGGACGTGACCCGATCCCGCCTCTGTCCCGTCGGCAGGGAGCCAGCGCAGACAACTTCAGTGTCCAAAATCAAACCTTATTGAGAATCTGTGGTCTCATACTTAAAATTCATGTTAGCTCTCGGTCCCTGAATACGGAGGTCTGAGGTTAGGGCCCAAGCCCTTCTGTGAACCACGCAGTAAACACGAACGGAGGCAGATGTGCAGGACTCCAAGAGCCAAAAAGGCTGTCGAGAGGGTGGGCTGTTGAGGAGGGAGAGTCCGGGGGTATTTCCTGCAGCTTGGGAAGATTCTAGGCAACGGATTCTTGAAACAGAAAGGTAGGTCAGCCCGGTGGCCCCTCGGCTCTTTGTTCCAGGTAAGCAGCAGCGGGCGTTTGTCTGTGTAAAGGTCGTATATCTTGAATTGTGCTTTCTCGACAAAAATTACCCCAGAAGCACACTTTTAAAAGTTCCCACACTAAAAAAAATTCAGGAGAAGCTGTCTACGAGAAAAAAAATCTCTTTCGTGGCTCAAAAGCACTTTTTTTTTTTGGTAATTTACACTAAGCCCTTTAGAATGTCATATTGGTCCTTTATTAGTAACCTGGACAATATGATTAGGCTCCAAAAAATGTCTACTTGTTAGTGACTGCATTCACGCTCTGAACTTTAAAGAGGCTGCTTGGCTGTGGTCAAAGCATGCTTCAGTTTTTAATTTTTTGCAACCAAAAAAAGGCAGATGATAATAAACTATGTGTTGAGATCAGGCATTCGATGGAACATATGTGGTAACTGTTATATGTGCTGCAGAAGTATAGATTTATGTTAGCAGACTATTTAGATGCCATCATTTGGAAGGGACTCTAACTTTCATTTTCTGGATTCGAGTTAACTTTAAATTATAATTGCAAAAATGATTTTGTGAAAATGCAGAGAAGTGTGCTTTTTTCGAAACATTCATTTTGCAGTGACAAAAGCATTTTTCCTCTCAAATGCCATTTCCTCCTTATTATGTGTGGAGTCGCATTTGTGTTTTGTTTAGATGTTGCCACAAATAGCGTAAACTAAGTTGCTAAGTTAAAATAAGCGAGAGAAGCCTGCGCTTGTATCCGGGGGGGGGGGGAAGCCAATGAGAGCATTAGCTACATTAATTGAGAAGCATTTTGACAACACTGATCAGGACCGAGGAGCAAGGAAGAAAAAAAAAGAAAAAAAGAAAGAAACCAAAAAAAACCCAAAGCCAATCCGCCAGACAACAAGCACCAACACACGGAAATCCAAAGCGAGACTTTAACCTTCACGGAGAGATCTTGTTGTGCTGTTAAGAAGTCCCTAATATTTTTCTGTCTCTCCCCCCCAAGTCACTTCACTGCCCATATGTTATTTAAATGCCGATAATCTTGTTCATGGTAATTTCAATGAGCCACGGCAGACATATAATGCTTCCTCTTTTAATAGGTGCAAAGTGAGTTATTGTCACCAAGCAGATATGAAAACAGGATGTGAAAAGAGAATCTTGCCTAATCTCTGTGATGCGGGTGTGTGAGGGCGCTAACATGGTCACCTGAATTATGCATGTCTATTGTGCTCGAATATCATAAATCTGTGCATGAATACCCTCCCAATCATTTTCAGTTCGTGAACATTTATATACAGAGCTCTCGAACGCTGCAAAGACAATTAGTCATATTTGTATGCCGGAATTAATTGAGAGTGAGACGCGGTAGGCAGAACAAGAGAACAAAGAATGCTTTTTGTCAGTTCTTCCAACTGACAGGGATAATTAGCTATATGAAATTGAAATTCCTCAGCAGGGGGCTTCTGTTGACAATGAAGTTTCTTTTGATTCCATTCTGTTATTCTTTTACGCTGTCATCTGTGGTAATTTGTTATTCAGCTTGAAGCTTAAAAAAGCAAAGCATTCCGCTTTTATGAGTAGATGATGTCAGTTTGTACACTGCTGGGAAATAGATATTAAATGTAATCTTTAAACTAAAAAAAAAAAAAAAAAAAAGGAAGAAAGAAAAGAAAAGGAAAAAAAAAAAAAACAACAAAAAACAACTCCGTTAAAGAGACAGTGTGCTGTTATCCTGGCCTGCGGAGGAGAAACTTCCCGAGACGCTGTCAGAACTTGCTCGGTGGTGTTTGCAGTTGCTCAGGTTCCGTTAATCCGGGGCCTTCACCGAGGCTCCAACTGTTCTTCTGAGCAGATGCGATTTCGCGCAGGGACTTGAGTGCGCGAGGCCCAGGCGGCACTGGGCGCGGGCCGCGCGGGGCTGGGCTGCTCTCTTGCTTCTTCTCGTTTCCTCGTTTCCATGCCCCCCACGGACATGAGCATTACTCACAGCTCCTCTCCCGTTTTGCTCTCCTCCGCGTCAGGCGTCTTCTTCAGAAGGGAACCCGAAGAAACCCGTACGGCACCCCGTCCCCCGGACTGTGGCCCCGTCTGTGATGCGCCCGCGCTCATGGGTAGACCGACTCTGGGCGTCCTTGCCGCCCCGGGGCTTCAAGAGGACGGCCGTCGGCGGGCGGCACTTTGGGCCCCTCCGTCTGCAGAGGGATGGCGCCTCGGTGTGGCGCGGACCAGGGTCCGCGTCTTGTCCCTCCAAGGCCAGCTACCTCGTGACTTTTTCAGCCGAGCTTCCCTGAGCCCGCCATCCTCATCTGCAGAGAGGGGTCAGCGCACCTGCCCAGGCCCCCTTTCTGTGGCGAAGGGCTTAGCGGGAAGGCCGGCACCGAGGGGCGCCTCTGGCGGGCCAGGTCCCTGCTCGGCTCTTGACGCCTGCTGAGGGTCTTGGGCCGAGGTGCCGGGCGCCTCCCCGGTGCCGCGTGGGGTGCACAGGGGTGGCACGGTGTGCTCCCAGGGCGGGGCGTGGTGACCTCGGCACAGCGTGTTCGCATGGGCTTTGTGAGCCCTTCACCAGATGTACGAGTGGGACACTTGGCGAGGGCTGTGGGGCTCTGGCCGCTCAGGTGGTTCTTACTCCGAGGACGAGTCTGGAAAGCACCGGGGCCGTGGGGGGGGGGGTGCCGGGGGGCGTCTCCCCACCGGTCACCCGCAGCGCAAAGTCTCAGACCCCCACTCTTCTCGCTTCAGCCTGAGCACGCGGAACGTTCACGCCGGAGGTGACGTTCGCGGGCGCCTTGAGTGTCCTCGGGCACAGGTGCCGCGGGAGGAACGTGCCTTCAGAGCAAGGTGCTTCCAGGACCGCAACTTGGCTGCTGCCCTTGGTGACAAGACCCCCGCCGAGGCGGCTCCCAGGGCTTTACCTGTGCCGAGGACAGAGCGGAGCGTGGAGACAGGAGCTTAGGATACGGGCTGAGGATGCACACAGGGTGCGTGTGCGCGGACACACTGTGCGCCCGACGGGGAATGAAGTCCGGGAAGCCCAACGTAACTTCTGTTAATTCTCGCGTCCGAGTCATGATCGTAGAGCAGATGGTCCCCCGAGCCAGAACTGTCTGCCCCCCTCTTACGTCCGTGTCCGCTCACACTCCTCGGACTCCGGGGATACAGTGCAGACACTTTCCTCCTCTTTTCATTCGGACCGGCTTCCTTTCCTTTCCTTCTTGAAAGTTCCCATCAAGCACTCGCCACTTTCCTCTGCCTGTTTCTCCATTTCCTCCCTCTCCGGTCTCCTCAGGGTTTGGAAGGCTTCTTTCCTCAAACTGCAAGTCCCTTAGTCAAAACAGCATCCTGGTGACTGAATGAAAGGAAACAACAACACAAAAATCGAACCTTGGCGAACCGAAAATCTCACGAGCTGTCGGCCGACACCAGGCTCCAGCTTACCACGGCGCACGTAAATGCACCACAGAGCCTGGCCCAACGAGAGGGTGCTGAGGGCAAAGAGCCATATTTAACTAAAGAAACATTTTATGCAGATTTAGGGAGGAAATGGCAAGAAGAAGAAAAGGTGGCTCATCGATGTAAGAAACGGTGGCGACAGGAAAACGTGGCTGAACACACACCCATCCGGGAAAGTATTGTAGGGAGCAACTCAATGAACTTAAAACCAAAGCACGACCATACGTTTTTCCCAGGGCTGGATCAAAGTGAAGGTCCAGGCCTGTTTCCCCACTGCGAATGTCTGAGGTGTCTAATGAACGTCTTTGACTTCTTTAGAAAAGGGTTATTGTAGTTTATAGCCTCAAGAGCTGGAGCCTGAGAATTGTTTGCCGTTTTCTGGGTGGATATAGCTGATCGAGGGGTGGGGGGCAGGCAGCATGCCCGAAGACCACGGAGCACCTGTATGCTGGGCTGCCGCGGCACCGCCATGTTATGCGCGGGAACTTCCTGTGGACCCACCATTCGCTCTCAGGCACCTGCTGTGTGCGCAGTGGCCGGGAGACTCAGGACAGTCGGACTGGTCCGTTGCAGACTGAGCTTGAGGGAGTGTCTGAAGAAAGTCATCGTGAGGCAAGTCTTACCTTTAAACCCCTCCAAGACAGCCAGTATAGCCTGGGTCTAGAACAGGTAGCATGGGATTCTGAAGTTGTTTCTATCCGCTCAATGTTTGTCAGATTTTTGACATCTTGCCCATTTATTTGACCTCTCAGATAGTTGGGATGAAGACAACATTTAGGAGATAAAGGTCTGAGCCATGCATATGTCTGATCGATAGAAATAAATAATTGGGTTATTCACCCTGGAGAACAGAAAGCTAACTAATGATTAAGTGATACTCATTCATAAATTATAGAGAACAGTTTTATAACCATCTCTCTACCATAAAACAGGAAATATTTTACTTAAATTTCAGCCAGAAAATGTATACTGAGGGATTTCCTGGTGGCAAGGCTCGCTGATGCGAGAATGGTCACCGAGGGTGTGCGGACCCTGTCCCAAGTTGCATTGTCAGGTGCTGCCGACTCACAGATACCCGAGAAGAGCCTTTGTCCTTTGTGCACAGTCTAGTGGGAACGGAAAAAACAGACAGCGCGTGACCAGTTTTGGGTGGCTGTGTACATGCCCAGTGGTCTTGGGGAACACAGTGAAGCTTCCTGAAGGAACAGGTATGTAGGACTCACTGGATTTGTTGGAATCAGAGGTTCAAAAGTTTTAACGTAGACAGAAAGTGATCAGACTGTCCCCAGGGGTCAGCAAAAAGTAACTGGCACATAGTAGGTCCTCCACAGACGACTACCAAATGGCCCTGGTTCACACTGTCCCCTGTCACGCATCAGATGCTGTGGAGGGCTGCCCGTCGCCAGGCCTGAGGGAGGACCAGGACGGTGCGGGGCTGTGGAGGTCCTCGGCCCGGGTCTGAGGTAGCGCAGTGACTGTCCGGACTCCTGAGCACTCCTCCCTTTGCTGACACCCCCTGAAGGGCTTGCTCTTGTCCTTTCGAGATCCCGTCCTTTCTACGTTGAGGCAGGCGGAGTTGCGTGTCAAATGGGCAAAATGGTGAACGGGACCTGGCATGGGAGCCCGTGGCCATGCGCCGGCTTCCAGGAGGGTCTGAGGGCACTCTGGGGGCTTTTCTTTGTTAACACCTTTGCTCTCAGGGGCTCATCTTGTAATTCTTGCATGGAGCTGAGGAGGCTAAGTGTAGGGAATGGTGGTGATGGTGACGGTGGTGACAAGAAGGCGAAAGTGCCAAAAGACATCGGCACGTGGCACCGGGCGCTTCGCATGGGCGGTCTACCGTGATTCCAAGAGCAACCCTATACTGTGGGGTTACGTATATGTATGCACATGCACACACATGGACACGTGCACACACACAGTGCTCACGCACACACTTGCACGTATACACACACATACGCACATGCACTTGTATGTATATTCACACACTCATGTATGTATACATATATACTCATGTATACGAATATGCATGCACTCATATGTATATATGCCTATGTACATGCATATACTCGTATAGACACATGTGCTCATATGTATATACACCTACGTACACACTCATGTATATACACACATGCTCATATGTATATACGCCTATGTACACACATGTACTCGTATATACACACGTGCTCATATGCATATACACCTATGTTTGCATGTACTCATGTATATATACACACATGCTCATATGTATATACGCCTATGTACACGCATATACTCATGTATATACACACAGATGCTCGTATGTATATACATACGTACACACACATACTCATGTATATATACGCACACACATATGTATGTACATTATACACAAATACTGTTTTATCGACACACACAATATAGGCCACTGACCCTCATTATTCGTGGATTCTCTGTGTGAGAACTCATTTGCTCACTGTTTGTGACCAAGTCAACACTCACAGGACTCCTGTGGTCATCTGTGGATGTGCACAGAGGGGCCAAAGTGTGGTTTTCTGACGTGTTTGTTCCCAACGGAGGCGGGACAGGTTGATGCTCTGCCTTCCTGTGTCAGCTTTCCTGCTGTAAACACGTGCCCTTTCCATGGTCTCTTTAGTGCATGTTCTTCATACTTTCGTGTGTTTTGCTGGTGATTCATCACGTAAAACCGTCACCAAGGGTGGTGCTGAAGAACCCCATTCAGGCATGCGGTACATTGAGCACATCAGCAGTAGTGTGAGATGCGGTGTCCTTGGGCGGAAACGCACACGAGGTGAGGTGAGGTATTGGCTGATAGATTAAAGCGTTGGGACTAGAGGAGTCTAATCCTGTGTCTCCTTAGAAGCAAAGTGCAGCATTCACCAACTCAGTGCTGTGCGACTCTGTAGAGCCTAATGCCGCCAATGTCAGAGAACCCATCCCGGTATGTGGGTGTCAGACCCACGAGTGTCAGAGAACCCATCCCGGTACGTGGATGCCGGACCCGCCAACGTCAGAGAACCCCTCCGGGTACGTGGGTGTCAGACCCGCCAAGGGTCTTTGAAACTCCTGTCCTCTCATCCAGGTGAGGAGCTGGTGTCGGAATCAGGGTAAGAAGAGACTCCCAGGACTCCCACACATTTGCTGGCCATTCCCTGGAACATCTCTGGAAGGGGGCACAGGAAACTGTCCCCACAGGTTTTCTCTTGGGAGGTGGGAGGGGGCCGCTCTCGGCGGGGAGGGAAATACCCGGCTTGTAATTTTAAAAACTGAATAAAAGATTAAAAATGGTAATAAATGATATCGTTCAGAACAGCTTATTGTAAACAGTGGAGCCCAATGATGTCCTTTGTGGGCGGACACGTTTATAGCCCGGGCAGCTCGGGCAGTTCATGGAGCTCAGGGAATGAGCCAGACTAGTTTTTTTGTTGATTTGGGCTCATCAGACAGTTGTTAACAATCACATCGTCGCTGTGTGACGTTCTTCTAAAAATCGTTCAAATGGTTTTACCTTTTTTCCTTCTCAGTGTTTCTTATACTTTTAGTGGTGAAAATTCTACACGAGTAAAGAAAATTGCATTAAAGTATACTTTTCTTGGTCTAGAGTTTGTTCATTATGGAAAAGTTAGCCAGTGTTTTCACTCCTAATACTTTTGTTTATATCCCTGCCTGTAGCGCCTTGGACCCTCGGCAGGGTGTCCCGGTGCTCAAGATTGGTCCTGAGTGGCGTTGTAACGCCCTCGCAAAGCACATTTGCTCAGGCAGCTGAACTTGAAATAGAAAGCGAACGGAGGCCTATGGGGCACCTTTCCTGGGTCCCTCCTCCGCATTTGCAGTTTTCTCCGGTTTCTCAGTGATGATGAAGCCACACAGACACGGGTCTCAGGCACGCGGCGGGCTCTGTGACGAGGAGCCAGGCCTCCGCACCCCCCAGACACCCGGCCCGGGCCTCGCACACGAGTCAGGCAAGTGGAGAAATGAGCAGATTCCTCGCTTGCATGTACCTCGGCCTCAGAAGTCTCCAGTGGCTCGTGGGCACGTCAGTGTCGAACAAAGACGTTGCCGTCTCCTGGTCTGACATGCACTTCACTTACCGCTAAGCACCTACTGTGCGCTGGCCCTTGGGGAGTGGACGCCGTCAGCAGACCCAGATTCGAGTCCAGGCCGCTCAAAGGGCGAGCCGTGGAGCTGGGGCAAGCGGGGCGGCTTGGCCTCCAGCTCCCCCTCACGCTGGGACACGAGACCTGGGTCCGTGCCATGTCGCGTCTTGCCGTGACGGAGGTCGTGGTGCAGTAGAACAGGGCCCTTGGGAGGCTCCAGGGGAAACCCTACGCAGCATTATCCCTACACGTTCCCAAGGCCTGTAATCCGGGAAGAGGCCCGCGTGTTCCGAGGTGGGGCATTGGGCCATTGGGGTTTCTGGAAGAGGAGAGGAAGAACTTTCCCCTTTACGTGTCCTTCCTACAACTATGGGCCGGGTCGCTACAGTGCACGCACGTGTGCACACGTGTGTGTTCGCACGACAGCGTCACACCAGGCTGTAAGGGGCCTGCAGCCGCCCAGCGTCAGAATCCTGTGTACTGAGGGCCTGACGTGCGGAACAGCCACACGGGACACTCCGGGTACACATCTGCGGTGATAGCCTGGCCGTGTGCGGGCGCTGTTTTAGTTAAATGCGAGCACAGTCTTACCGACCAAGCAGTTAAATGCTGTTTAAACTCTGTCCCAAGACTTCTGTTCAGAGGTTGGGAGTTTTCTTTTGGGAAATTAACAGCTCCTGATAATCAGACTGTTTGTACTCGAGTCCAGCTGGGGGTCTCGCTGCGCCCTGCGTCGTCTCTGGCCGGCCGCTCGGCGGCATCGGGGGACGGCGTCGTCGCCGTCCCAGGCCTCGCGCCCTACGCTGCAGCTGTTGGCGGCTCCCTTGGTCCCGCGATCTGAGCCCGAGCCTGGGTGCTGCGTCAGAGCCTCTGTTAGCCTTCCGACGGTGGCCACGGCGCTCGGGAAAGAAGCAAGCTGCGCCCAAAATCTGTGTCTGTCACGTCTCGGGTGGAACGCGGCCTTTCCCGGGTGGAGGGGGCCCCTCAGACCTGCGGAGGAGGGGCTGGCTGGCCTCCTCCACGGATGGTCCCTCCCGGGGCTCAGCACCGGCCCCGCGGCTGGCCGGCTGGAGTCCTGCCCCGCTGGCGTGTGGGTGCCCTCGCTGCAGGGCCCACGGAGGGCCACTCCGCCCACGGCCATTGCCACGCAGGCTGACGCTTCCCAGCCCGGTTGTTCCGAGTCTGACCTCTGGACGCACCGGGGTGGGTCTCTTGCTACAGAGCCGAGGGACACAGCTCTGACTCCTACTTTGATTCCGAACCCGTGTCTTTGTCTCTGCAGGGTCAGCAGCTCCGAACTGCCTTCTCCACGCCGAGGCCCTCGTCACAGCTACTTGCTCGTGCTTCTCAGGGGCCGAGATGCTGCCAGCAGGTGCACGCTGTTTGCCTCCAGCCCCAGCCGTGCCCGCGGGGGCAGGTCCCCCTTGCTGTCCAGCCGCCCCGTCCCGGAGCCTGTTTCCGGCCTTTAGGAAGGAGACAACCCACTTCCGGTGATTTGTGGAGGGTGCGTTCTCAGGTGGAGGGAGGGAGGGAAGCGCTCGGGGCCGGTGGAATGAGCGGGAAGGGGTCCAGCTCCCAAGGGGAGGGGAGCCCGGAGACATGAGACTCAGAGGCACCGGGCCTCTGAGGCAGGGGGCTGCCCTCCTGTGCTGTGACGGAGTCATCGCTGGTGCTGGCTCACGTGGCCGTTTGGGGGTGGAGGCTCCCGGCTGAGCCGGAGAGCCGCTCGGAGGCCCCACATCCCAGCAGCCGGGGAGCCACTCGGTCAGCACCTGCTCCTCCGGGAACACTGGCCGGGACACGCCCGCTTCCCCAGCCGAGTGTTTTACGAAAGGTGGACAGCGTGGCCGGATGCGGAGCGGTTGTGAGCCGGGCACGAAGGCCCAGGAGGGTCTGTGTGTGAGGACAGACTGTGCGGGCACACGGGGTCACCACGGCCATCCCAACACCGACGGCCCTGCCTGTCTCCAGTAGGTCAGGACCCGAGAAGAACTGCAAAGGAGCATTTAAGTCGTGGTCACGTTTGTGAAGGTAGTTATGGGAAGATGCAGGTGATGGGAGGTGCATCTGCAGGAGGCTTTAGCCTGTGGCTCACGCCCTTGTGTCTGACCGGGACTGTGGAGAGGGGGACTCGGGGTCAGTGGTCCTGCTGGCTGTGGGCCCGGCTCCCTTCTCTGAACATCATGATCATTGTTGGCACTTGATCCACGGTCAGCAGAGAGCAGAGAGTCGGGACGGGGTTCCTCGGGGGCGAACCAACAAATATCCCCTCAAAGTTTAAACCCGGTTCTCCAGGATTGAAGGAAGGACGGCGAATGTTTCTGTGTACGTGACATAGTCTATCTGGAAGACATACAAAGAGGTCAAAAGCACCTCATTAAAAATATATTGTCAGAAGAAAAGAGCCAATTATGGTGCACATGATATGAGTGATCAATATAATTAAGAAATGAATTCTCAATAAAAAGACTGACGGAGGCTGTATTTGGGCAGAATTGATATCGTACGGACTAATTAAATATTTATCGAGTGTCAGCACAGTGCGGTGCTGGATGCTACGGGGACGCAGAATATATTTCTGTTTCTAAGGAATGCTCGTGCGACACAGTCATGCATAATGGAAGCAGGACGTGGTCAGTGTCACCCAGTGGGCGGGACGGTGAGGCTTCCCAGCATGCTGCATTTTCTGCACCCTCTGTTCAAGCTGAAATCGACAAAATTCGGTTCATTAAAATCTCAGGAGCGCCTGGGAGGCTCAGTTGCTTAAGCATCGACTCTCGTTTCAGGCTTGGGTTATGATCTTGTGGTTTCGTGAGTTCGAGCCCTCCCTCAGACTCTTCTGACAGCACGGAGCCTGCTGGGGATTCTCTCTGTCTGTCTGTCTGTCTGTCTCTCCTCCTCCCGTGCTCATTCTGCCCCCCACCCCACGTCTCCCCCACTGTCTCTGTTTCTCTCAAAATTAATAAATAAACTTAAAAAATATCAGTCATATTATATTATAGCTTAACTTCTTTGGTCAAAACTATAGATTCTGTGCTCTTTGGGAGCAATGCTGGCTGGGGTGACCAAACACACATTCGCCGTCTTGGTCTGAAAACGGAAACGGAAAGAAGAAGTGAATTAGATTTTTGGAAAACACACAAAACTGTTTCAGTAACAGGGAGTGTGATGCAAAGCGTGTGTCCTGGGTTAGTCGGGGCACCTGCTGTCGGCAGCTGTCTCGGCGGCGAGGCTCTGTCGGGTGAGATCTTACCGTCCTCCCCGGCCAGCGCAGGTGCAGGCGCTGGGCCCCTCCATCTGGGGGCCTCATCTCCAATTCGGGGGGTCAGAGCCCTGCCGGGTCCTTTCCGTGGGGCCCGTGGCGAACACAAGAGTGTGAGGTTCACACACACTCTTTGCATCAACTCGTCCACGCTCCATGAGCGAAACCCAGTTCACACGGTTCCGGCGAGAGGCTGTGTCCCAGAAGGAGGGAAACGGATTGGTAAGACTCATGCGGATCCATGTTGGTCTTGGTTGTAGAGGCCGCCCAGTGCTGGTGTGAACGTTTTCCTAGAGGGAGGATACGGCACTTGTGAGAATCAGTCATGGGCAGAGCGGCTGTGTGGGCCGTGTTCCCTCTGTAGTATTCCTTCCACGGCCACAGTCCCCCACTCAGCATAACCGGGATCCAGCGGCTGCCTCGGACCAGAATGATGTGATGAGGGGGCCGTAGAGACGGCTGTTAGTGAACCGTGGCCAGGGGCACAGCGCACCGTGGGACAGACCCTTCTGGGAGCAGGAGAGGTCTGCCTTCTGTGAGCGGACGCCCGCAGCCCCAAGGTCAGTGCATCACGCGGGTATGGGTAGAGGGAGACTGGCGTCACCAGCGGTGGGCACAGGCTGGGGACCTCGGGCCGGTCACCTGGACGTTGCCTGGGGAGGGCCTCTGCGGGAGGTTTCCCAGCCCGGGGCTCCCTGCTCCCAGTGTGGCCCCTGGGCCTCCCCAGGCCAGTGACTCAGAGCCGTGTCCCCTGACAAGTATGTCGGTGACGGTGATTGGGTGTGAGCAGGTGAGAAACCCAGGCCCAGAGCCAGGCTTTCTGGACCCATGGAACTGGGGGTGCGATTCAGGAGCCCGTTTCTGGAGTAAGACAGACAGAGGTTTGCTCACTGAGGGTTTGCACACTGCTCTTTTCCATGGAGACAACATGGGGAAGGTCTCAGACTTGAAAGGGGCAATGTCTTTTTTAACACAGTAAGACATGTGTGTGAGGGGGGCAAACAGTGCCCTAGCCCGTGGGCTCCTCCCCAGACGCCAGTCCCCAGAACTGGCAGCCGGCCATAGGCACCGGCACCCTGAGTTCTCATGCGTTCTCTTCATTGCTAAGTCACCAGCTCTGTTTTCCCTCTGCAGCCCCCTCGACGGAGGAGACCTGACTTCAGGGTCGTGTGCATTGTGTTTGACACGATCCGCATTGTATTATCTGGGATATCGAGGTTAATACGGAGACGTTTTATGAGTGTTGTCCTCCAGGGACGGTTATGGAAATAAGATGCCTCTTTCACAGGGTTCTCTCAGCGAGGGGAAAAAAATGTTAAATAAATAGAAATAAATAAATAAATCTGAAAAAGTAACTCACAAACATTTTTGCAAATATAAAGTGCGTGAGCTATTGTGTCCTGAGGGTATAGAATTAACTCGCATGATGATAATTTATATTTTATGTGAGTTTTATTTTTATACACCTGCTTTTCTTTGCAATTCGTGAAAAAACATATTGATATCAAGGCAATTGTGCTGTCACGGAATTCATAATCCTAACTGGGAGACTTCACATCAACATGACACGTCTCTTTTATGCTAACTCTAGCAATTTAGAAAAAAATACAGGTTATAAACAGCTAATAAAACTTGCCCATTTGTTCATCTGATACATTTTCTTTCTGTTCAGCCGAGTCACAGAGCTCCCGTTGGCTCTGAAGAAGTGTGTGGTTGCAGGAGGGGAAGGGCTCGTGGCTCCGACGGGAGGAGCTGTCTGACCGCCACCTGCTCCGTTAACTGCGGGCGCGTCTTGCCGGATGGCTCAGTGTCTGGGTCTCAGGACCAGAGGCTTTACGGATGCTTAGAGGACAACCACAGGAGTCTGATTCCAAATCTGGAACGAGTTTGGGTGGCACAAGGTAGTGCTTCGGAGGAGGGTCGCGGTACCTGACCGTCGTACAGTCTGTGGGTCGGGGGTGTCGGTCCCAACAGCTCGGCTCGGTGCCATGCGGCGGGAGCTGCCGATAAAGCTTGGTGTATGGAAGTGGGTTTTCGATCTCCTATGATTTTCACGTGTTATGAAGTCTGATTCTCTGCATCCTTTCGACTACTTAGAGATCACTCTCGGTTCACAGGCTGCATGGAGAGGTCGCCAGGCTTCGGCGTGGGGGCCACGGCGGGCCGACCCCCAGGCGGAACGTGGACTCCAGACCCAGGCTGCGGGGGTTCCGGTCGGCCTCTGCGGGTCTGTGCTCACGTGACCCCCTCGCGATGCCGAGGCTTCGTGTGGGGAGGTCTGGTGTCGATCCCCAGGGTTGCTCTGACAGTCAGCGGAGGCGTATGTGCAGGTGACCCGCAGGTAGGTGTGAGCTCTCTCCATGGTCGTTACTATGAGCCCAGTGGATTCATTTGTTCCCCGACTCGCTGAGAAATTAACGGGTTCCCCAGATTCACATAACGGGGCTACCAGCAACCGGAGATGAACCAGGAGAGGAGCCAGGCAGGACCGCGGTGAGTCTTTTCTCTTTCGTATCTGCACTGCCGGCCTCCCAGGGCCTGCGTGGGCCTGCCCTGCACGCGAGTCTCCGTGCTCGCAGGTCTCCCGTGCACACGGGTCTGCCCCGCACACGGGTCTGGCTGTGCGCACGGGTCTCCCGTGCCCCGTGGCCTCCTGCGGTGGTTTGCTCGTGCTGGGTCTTCATTTCTGAGGCTTGTCTGGGTGCGATGCTTTGTGTTCAGGAGCGTGCGGGTGTGGTGCAATCCTCCCCCCCCCCCCAAACAGCATGCACGCACACACATACGCACACGCACACACTCAGGCACACGTACACACAGAACCCCCCACGGACACACACTCCAGAGACACGTGTGCACACACCCGCACCGTCCCTCTCTCTCTCGGGTCATTTTTAGTATTTCTCTCTTAAAGAGAACAGCTCTGCAGTGAAGACGGGACTTGGCTGGACCCTGCCTTCCACGTGTCCTGCACACAATTTGCCGTGTGTCTCTCAAGGCCCATGGCTTGGCTGGCCCTGTGTGTGAGCACGGCTGGTCGTGGGCTCAGGTGGCCCCGCGGGTGGCCGTGGTGGGAGGAGGAGGAGCACCGTGAGGTGTGGGTAGGGGGCAGAGGACGCCGTGTGCTGAGACGCCGGGAGCAGGGCAAAGCCAGAAGCAGTGTCAGAATCGGTGAGGGTTCCGTGCGGGGAGTCACTTGCAGGCCTGAGGACCACCCCCCAGCTCGACTGAGACCCCGTCCCTCTGCGGACGTGGCCCGAGGGAGCCTGGGGTAGATAATCAAACACCCCTATGTTAGCATTCTGGTGCAAGACTTGGACTGTCCAGCAGACAGAAGACAAGCTCGACCTTCCGGAAGCCGGACGAGGCGCGTCGGGCGGATGGGAGACTGGACAGAGCCCAGTGTCCGGCTGAGCTCTGGAGGAAGACGGACCACGACCAGCTGGTTCAGATCCGGGGTCCCCCACACTCCAGCACCCAGCAGCCGGGGACCCGGGTCGGAGGTCGGCTGCGTGCTCCTGTCCCGGGCCGTGCAGAGGGCTCACGCGGGCCCCGGGCGGACGTGAATTCCCACCCGCCTGCTGCCCCAGGACCCCAACTTTTCCCCTTCCCGAGAAAAAAACAGTGTTATTATTATATTTTTAATTCCCTGATGTGCGACCCAGCAGCCAGTATCGTCTTACAGAGGATGAATAGAAGGGTGGGGGGCAGGCTGTGTGGCCTGGTTTCAATATCCCCCCTGCGAGCCATTACGTCATCCGGCTACTCTCTAAGAGGATTTTCAGCAGGCTTGGCTTCGTTATTAAAATAGTAATTAATTTTTTCCTCTTCACAAAACCCAGGGACCTTCAGACGGAGGCCTCGGGAGCGAGGGCAATCTCCTTTTGAAAGTGGCCTTTCTGGAAACGGTAATCGGCTCTCCAGCCCCACGGTACACATGTTCCCCAGTAAATGTGATTAAAGACCCGCACAAAACCCCCTTGCAGAAAATTAATTCAGTTTCCAGAATAAAAAGTTTGATAAAGTTGTGCAATGCTCCAGTGACAGCACACAATGGAAGGGTGAGTTTTATCCCCTTGAAGGATAAGTGAGCGGCCAGAAAGGTCTGGTAGTTCCCAGAGTAAAAACATCTGCTACAGCGAACTCACTTTAGCTTTTGATTGTGAGATTCATTAGTCATATGGGACAGTGGTGGTTCCCAACGTGCTGCGGGAAGGGCCGCCCCACGGGCTGGGGTGCCCGGTGCTCCCGGCCCCGCGTCAGGGCCCGCCCGCTCCAAGCTGGTGACCCGTGGGCACTGGAGTTGACCCGAATTTCCCTTCCAAGGGGGCTGCGCGGGGCAGGGGTGAGGACCGGTGAAGCCCCGTCTGCTACTTACTAGCTACTTGATTTCTCTAAATCTCCCTTTTCTGCTCTGCAAAATGAGAGTAATTGTGTCTCCTTTTGGGTTATCATGAGGATTAGATGAAATAAAAATCGAAAGCATTTAGCCCTGTTCCCAGAAACCGGTGGAGTCAATAATTGTAGGAAGTCTTTCCTCGTTCAGGTGCTCGGCGCCGGAGGCGGGTGGGGGGGGCGGAACAGGAGCTCAGGGGCGGCTCCTTCGGGAACAGACTGTGCCTGGCGGGCTGTCGTGGGTTGAATAGGGTCTCCCGAAATGCACGTCCCTGGGGAACTTCAGAATATGACCTTGTTTGGAAATAAGGTCTTTGCAGATTTAGTTAAGGATCTCGGGATGAAAATGTCTATCCTTCGGGTTTGCCCTGATCTGATGGCCGCGTCCCCCCAGGAGAGGGGAGCACGTGGACACGCCGGAGGCTGGCAGAGGCAGGAGGGGGGGGGCTCCTGTCGAGGCCCCGGGGTGGGGGGGAGGCTGGCTCTGCCCGAACTGGATTTCCGAATTCCAGGCTCCAGAACCGAGAGGGGAGATTTCTGCTGCTGTCGGCCTCCACGTCTGTGGTGACACCGTGGAATCTCTCCTTCTTTCTCCTCTTGCAGACGGAGCGGCCACGGGCAGGGCTGAGAGGCTGTGGCCCGGGACCGTCGGCCGCTGTGTATGTGTAGACAAGGCTCAGCAAACCCTCTGTCCTGCCCCAACCGAGTGGGTGCCCCAGGCCGGCTCTTCCCACGGTGCCCACGGGCTGTGCCGGGCCCAGACCTCGGCGTCTACACCGCTTCCCACCCCTTTCTGTGAACTGCCCAGCACATCAGCTACATGTTCAAGTAGCTGTTGAAAAGGGGACATAGAGAAATAGTTCATATTCCGCACCCTTTCCCACTAAAAAGACATTTCCCTCTTGTACATGTGTACAAACGTGCGCTCACTTCTCAGGCAGAATGTGTTCTCGGGGAAAGTCAGGACTGCCAGGCCCGACGGCTGTATGTGCGGCTGTCCGTGCGGCTGTCCGTGGGGCTGTCCGTGAGGCTCGCCGTGTCCCCTGAGCTGGACAGAGGAGCCCTGCACACCGAGTCTCACTGTTCTCTTTCTCCCGAGGCGAGGGGACCACCTGTGTCCTCGAACACGGAAGGCACTGCGATGACTCACCCTGGCGGCTTCTGAGCTGAAACAAGAGTTAATGTCAGTGAGTGACAAGCCTCACGCGTGGACACAAAGTGACCACCTGTCACCGCGTGCGGTCGGTCCCCGAGGCCCTGGCGAGTGTGACGCACGCGGGTGGCCCACAAGGGGCGTGGTGCTTCTAGTTCAGCTCTAGCATCTGAATCGGCCACCGGGGAAGGACGGGCGAGCCGTCAATGCCGGTTTCGCGTGCGGCTTTGTGGACCATCGGTGTGGCGAGCGTCACCCGGCGAGTGCTGTCGGGAGCAGCCGAGACAGTCGACTACGACACAAATGCTAGAAACAGCGTCTTTCCTTCTTTGCTTTTCCAGAGGGTGCTCACGGGCCCCAACCTTCCGAGGCGTGACGGAAGCGTCCTGGGCCCCCCACGTGGGCGTGGCCCCCGCTGCCCCTGCGCGATCCTGGTGCCCCCGCCAGGGTGCTTGTCCCCAGGCACAGGGCGATGCCATCGCGCACGACAGTTACGTGGTTAAAGTGCTTCTGGGAGCTTCTTCATCTCTGCCACACTTGCGTGTCGTGCCTCCACCCCGCGGGCGTCCCGGTGCGCTTTCCGCAAGCCTCACACGGGGGTGGAGGGCGGTGCCCAGTACACAGTAAGCACTTAATTAGTGTTACGGTTCTAATTTACTGTCACTGCTTGTGCCACGAGCGCTCCAGTCTTCCAAAGCGGAAAACCCTCGAGCTTCCCTTCCTTAACAGCCTGCCGCGTGCAAAATTAATTTTTATATCTTGCAATATTTTATTCCTTTTATTAAAACGATGTTAACCCAGTTCAAACTCTCTTTTCCTGCCGTGAGCTCGGAGGCAGGCACAGCGTGTGCCGTTTAAAGCCCGGGTCCTCCTACGAGCAGTTCCTCCCGGGCTCCTGCAGGTGCGGGCGGCCAGGGGTCCAATTACTTGTGGGACATTAAAGGACAGGAAATGGCTGTCAGGCCCCAGAGGAAATATCTGTAGAAAAAGGAGCACAGCAGCAAATAAAGTGCTAATTAATGTCCAGTTCCAGCGCTGAGAAACGGACCACAGTCGGAGGCAGAACCCGCTCTGCTTTCTGGGGCTCTGGGCCTTGTGAGTTAGCGGAGAACAGAGCTCCCCATGCGCTGGGACGGAGGCTTCGGAGGGATGGGGCTTCCTGCGGTGGCTCACTGTCACCTTCAGGGTTTCTGTCTCAGGTTCACCCTCTCCGGGGACGATCTCTGAACGCCCTTGATCCCTCTGGAAACGTCTGCCCTGCTCCCCGCCGACCCGCAACTGCGGCTGGGAGCCGTGGGGAGCGCTGGTCTGTAGGATCAGGGCTCCTGCCTGCACACTCAGCTTGAAGTCCCTGGGACACCTTGGCACGCACGAGGGACGTTTGTATTCTAAAGGGGGGTACAACAAGTGTTCGTAACTTGGCTCTCCCGGCTTTGTCATTGTACGTGCATGGGCGTGCAGGCTGGGGTGGTGACTGGGTCCGGAGAAGGAGCGAAGGTCGGGCTGGATGGTCTGCTTTTCCACAATACGCTGTTTGCTTTGTATTCTGGTGGCCTTTGTTTTTTTTAATTTTTTCATGTTTATTTATTTTTTTGTGGGGGAGGGGCAGAGACAGAGGGAGACACAGAACCGGAAGCAGGCTCCAGGCTCCGAGCTGTCAGCACAGAGCCCGACGCGGGGCTCGAACTCACGGACCGTGAGATCATGACCTGAGCCGAAGTCGGACGCTTCACCGACTGAGCCCCCAGGCACCCCTGTGTTCCGGTGGTCTTAAATCACTCAGGTGGGAGAGACGGCATCTGAAAAGACCACACTCCTGGGAATCAGTCGTTTCTGCAGCACCCCGAGTCCTGCCTCGCACGTGATGTGACCCGGAAGGACGGGGTGCTCGATGCCAGCCTGTAGGGTGTTCCCTTCTTCCCTTCCTTCTGGGAGAGACCCGGTGCAGCCACAGGCAGCGGTTAGGATCTGGGGGACAGTGACAGCACCACTATGTAACAGAGACTAGTGGGCTGAAGGGGCAAGTGGGGTTTTATCTCCTGAAACGCTAAATCCTCCCTACTGTTGACCAAGAATAGTCCTTCCAGCTCAGTGGAAACACTCACGGCTTATGTGAGGCACTATTGTGCCCGTATCTGACTAAATGTTGCTGAAAGAACAAAATGAAAACCTCCATTAGCCAGGCAATGTCACGGTGATCAATTATTTCTAGTTGTAGCGTCTGAGAATCACATCCCAAGGCGGATTTTTGGGAGGTGCTGATGAGTGAGTGCCAGAAATAATCATCTGACATTAGGCTTTTGTGAATCTGACCGAATGACTGTGTGAGAGAAAATTTATGAGAAGTCGGATTGTGTGCTAGATCACGAAGGCACTTCTTGGAGAATGTAAATGACAGAACAATTATTCATTATACCTATAATCAAACTTCGAGTTTAATAGATGCTGAGAATGCACACGGAAACTGCAAGGATGACACCAACAATATACCTTCAGTCAAGAGGCAAGGCAGCCAGAGTGAGTCTTGAAAACTAACTGCTTTCACAGCGCCGGATCCGGAGGCTCTGAAACGCAGGTGGGGGTGGGGCGGGTGCGGGTGTACGTCCGGAGCTCTGGGGGTGCCGCACGTCCTCTCGAGAGAAAATCGTCCCGTGCGGAAGCGTTTTGAGGCGCTGTGTTCTCATGGCCCGAGTGTGCAGAGACATAGACATTAACGAGAACGAACGGGTCTCTGGGTTGAGCCGAGAAATCTGGAGCAGAGAGGGGGCAGCCGGGACGGGGGCTCCCGTGGTGCAGGAGGCTGAGTGCAGTCTGGGTGACTGACTGTGTCCCCCTGGCTTCGTCACAGCTCTGCTCCCGCGGAACTCGTTTCTGACCCATCTCCTCCCAGCGCCAAAGCGCCCGAGCGGGTCCTGGTTGAGAGGACCGTTCTCTCCTTTAGCATTTGTTGCCCAGTGACTTTTGAAAGACGTGCAAGGGAGTGAACGGTGTTCCCTGGTCTCCACCACAGGAAACCGGTGAGGAGCTGGCCGCTCGGTGTGAGGGTCTCTTCTCCAGGTCCCTCTTGGACGTGCAAGGAGCACTTCACAGTTAACGTGGCCACAACAGAAGGTTTGCTGTCCCTTCCCACACCCGACTCTGCTCTTTTGCCCCACCCCCCCAGTCTGTCCACCACTGTCCCCCCGGCTGCTCACATCAAACTCTTCGAGGCTGTGGTGGATGGAATGATGGCCCCACAGATATGTTCACGTCCCGACGCTTGGAACCAGTGGCTTGACCTTATCCGGAAGAGGGTCTTTGCGGAGCTGAGCTTTCCCAAGCCCATGTTCGCTGGCCGCCTCCTCCTTCCCCCGAGTGCTTCACTCACTCCCTGATTCCCTTCGTGTGAACTCAAATCCTTGTCTCAGGCTCTGCATGTAGGAAACACGCCAAAGACAGGAATTTCTTTTGGATTACTATTACTGATCTCAAAACTCTCTTAGGAAACTGGATGAAGGTTTTATCAAGGTGAGACTAATTTTTTTTGGTAATTAAAAAAAAATCAGCTTTGGATCTAGGTAAATAACAGACACATTCCCATCTAGATTTTCTGAGAAGCTGTGATGGCGGACCTACATGAAAAGATGCAGATTTGACAGTTATTTAGTGTGCCCACTCATTGTAAAGGAATTCATCAAATAATTCGGGGAGAAAATTTTGAAGTCTGAGTTATTTTAGCTGACTTCTACATTTACATTGTGTATAAATATTCACTACGTCTCCATTTCAGGCTTTAAAAAATTGATATTTTATTAAAAAGTGTGCTTGAAATACTATATTTACTTACAAATTTGAGAATAAATACTTGAAGGGTGAGTGGGGATTTAAGTTTGAGTCATCCAAATTAAAACGTATTTATGCTTTATTTTCCCAAACATGATGCATCGATTTTCAGTTGGCTCTATACGTCATAACTTCTTTTTAAAGGAGAAATCTGGTGGTTATTTTATAGTTTCGTCTCTACAGACTGGCTTAAACAGGAGCTACACATTGAAAAATGTAGTCTGTGACTTTGTCTTGGACAAACTGTATTCCATTTCTCAGTCACCACAACCACCACCCCCCCCCCGCCCCCGCCTGGTGACAACGCCTGTCCACCGGTCTCTGTCGTGCAAGGAGAACGCATCCAGAGATGACCTGATTTAATGGACTTCCCGACAGGCCTCCTCGCACGGAACCGGTTTGTGGGAAATCTCAAGTGCGAGAGAGGGCGGCCGTGAAAGCAGTCCTGTGCCTGGGGATAATGCTGTGTTTCTCACATGCACGTCCTTCTAACTCTGTCAGTGTGACTGCAGGAACAGAGTTATTTAAATCTCCGGGTGGGAGATTGCCGACCCCAGCAGTCATGGGGCAGAACCCTAGAGCAAATAGAAGCAAACACACCGTATGTCTAAATTTTAATGCAAATCCAGCTGAAGTGCCATTGAAACGTCTCCCGGTATTTTCTACCTTGGCCAGGATTCCCTCATAATGACAAAATAGGAAAATAAATGTAAGGGTATATGCCCAGAACAGAACGGTATCGAGGGTGGCTGAAATGAACGAGAGTGGAGCATGTCTGGATGTTTTGTTGATGGGTCAGCAGTTTTGGGTAAATAATACCACAAAGACAACAGAGTCCACGAGTCATTTCATGTCTAATGCATGAAAGTTATATTTCAGGTCTTGATTTTAACATCATCACTTATTATAAGCAAGATTGTTCGTTACGTAGTTTCCTTTGTATTGGCCGACGATTAAAGCAGGGGCCAATTCCCCTCCTGCCGGTTGTATAAATAAAGTTTTATTGGAACACAGCTGTGCCTGTTTTGTAACAAGATTATCTGTGGCATCTTTGAAGCTTGTCAGCACCCGCGGGCACAACCCAGGGGCCTGCAGACCCTACCTATCGTTTGTCCTGTTGTAGCCGATGTGGGCCAACCCCTGATGTAGGAGACAAAAAAATAAAAAGTTCTTTTACTTTTTGTTTTTTTATACTGGATCCAACGTACGTGACATTTTAATGCAGCTTTTATCAAAAACAAAGCAGATATCAAAGATAAAAATTGCTACATTCAAATACATTTCACAGTCATTTTTCTTTTAATACATTTCAAAATACAAGTTAAAAAGTACAAACGAGGGGCGCCTGGGTGGCTCCGTCGGTTAAGCGGCTGACTTCAGCCGGGTCACGATCTCGCGGTCCGTGAGTTCGAGCCCCGCGTCAGGCTCTGGGCTGACGGCTCAGACCCTGGAGCCTGTTTCCGATTCTGTGTCTCCCTCTCTCTCTGCCCCTCGCCCGTTCATGCTCTGTCTCTCTCTGTCCCAAAAATAAATAGGGGCGCCTGGGTGGCGCAGTCGGTTAAGCGTCCGACTTCAGCCAGGTCACGATCCCGCGGTCCGTGAGTTTGAGCCCCGCGTCAGGCTCTGGGCTGATGGCTCAGAGCCTGAAGCCTGTTTCCAATTCTGTGTCTCCCTCTCTCTCTGCCCCTCCCCCGTTCATGCTCTGTCTCTCTCTGTCCCAAAAATAAATAAACATTGAAAAAAAAATTTAAAAAAGTACAAACGAGTTGCAGGTAGTAGTTAAATACTTAAATATTCTTGAAATAAAGCTGAAGTTTTTGGAAATATTTAAACCTGGGGAAAGTCAATCAAGCATCACTAAGTATTTGACTAAGAAACAGCTCTCATTCTGGCATTCAGGGCCCCCCGTGTGGCCGGCACGAGCGGCGGCTGCAGGTAACTGGGGACAGTGCGCTAACTGGGGAGCTCACGCATCACGGGCGTGGCTTTCCGCTTCAGCTCCCGTCCTCCGGTCCTGGTTGAAACACGGCCGGGTCCCCCTCGGAGCATCTGCTGAGCTGGTGCCGACCCCCGCCTCTGGGTTGCTGGCTGTGAGACCGCGTGCAGCCCGCCGGGCCCTCCTCGCCGCGGTCCGCGAGGACGGGGACGACAGCCCGTGACCGACGGCCCGGATGACTCGGAACAGCCGCCGAGCGGCACCTTCAGTCGCGCTCTTCCCCAGGCTGAGTCACGGCCCGCAAGGGCGCCCCGGGAGCAAGCAAGCCAGCACACACACGAGCGCCTGGCTTCCGGGCTTGGAGAGCGCGGGGTCTGTCCCGGGTCTGCAGCGCGGTCAGGACACAGGCGACGAGGACGCTTCTCCCAGGCGTGGGGAGAACTGTTGCAGCTGGTTACGACGGTGGCTCTTGGAACGTTTTAATCGTTTCCGCAATTGCACGGGAATTAAAAAGTGGAAATGGAGGCGAACACACATGGTGGCTTGTCCACGGCACAGGCGTGGCCGCTGTCATTCGGGAGCGATACCGAAACACTTGGCGAAAATAGATTTTGCAGCTCTCAGCCCCAGAAGTCACAGGGTAAACCTAGTTCATACCCTTTTCTTCTGTCATTGACACCTCAGCCCCTCCCCCAGGAAGAGTGGTGACCAGGTCCTGACAGCTGACGTTTAAACACAAGGGTTTAAGTAAAGTAAAGCACCAGTTTTCCCCGGGATCTTCCTCAGGTATCGGACGCCGCCTGTCAAACAGCCTTCGGCAGGCGGGGCCGATGTTGGTCTCCGTTTGCAGAAACAGAGGCCCGGGAGGGCTGAGGGGTTGGCCCAGGGCCACGGCGTGAGTAGTGGGACAGTAGTGAGACACGGCGAGACAGCACAGCGCCGAGGGCTGGCGTTCCTGCCTCAGTCTCCATCCGGGGAACCGAGCACCTCCCGGACTGGCTGGCGAGCTCAGGGCGAGCTGTGAAGGGGACCAGCTCTCTGGGTGACGTTGACACGGACTGTCACCAGAGACACCACGCAGACTCGCGGTTCAGCTCGGACCCGTGCGTGTTCACTGTGGTCTGCGTCCTTCAAGGTAAAGCCACGTCTAAAGAGTATTTCTCTGTGCCTTCATTTCGGGGCGCTAATTCCTGTAACCGTGCGGACGGTGACAGGAAGGACCCGCGTGACCGCAGTCCACGTCGCCCGATGACGAATGACATCACTGAACCGGACGGAAAGGGTTTGCTGCTTTGCTGTCCGATGCCGACGGACGGAAGCTCGCCGACCCAACGCCGGGGCGGGGACGCGGCGCCCGTGGCCTGCAGGAAGGAGGGAGACCCCCGGCTCGCGGTGACGGGGCTCCGGGAGAAGGAATGTACAGCCGCGGGCACCAGGAAGGCTGCCGGGGACACTCTGGGCAGGAGGAACCAGACGGGTGAAGACTCAGGCGGTGCGTCAGCCACACAGTGGGGACGTCGCTGTCCCGCCTGAGCCGGGCGGGCAGGCTTTCCCGGGAAGCAGGGGAACAGGCTCCATCAGAGCCGGAGGACCCGGCGACTTTCTGCCGGCCTCAGCTGAGCTCGGCACCATTCTGGCTTTTGGAAACGTTTGTCATGGAAGAATTGGAAAAACCAGACGCACGGGAGGTGCTTTAAGTCAGCACAGAGTTTCCCCACGCCTCGCGAGTGGGTGTGTCCATCCTGCGGGGGCGGGGGGCTCAGGCCTGCGGTGTGGCCGGACCTGCCCCCGGGTATGCCACTTCCGCTGTACGGACGGGGGTTCCTGAGGGACTGGGCTCTGCTGACCCCCCGGCGCGCTCCGTCCACACCGCGCGTGGGCTCCAGGCGGCAAGGGGCGGCCAGGTGAGCTCCGAGGACCAGCTCCCGGCTGAGCCCCACAGGCCCCGTGCAGGTGACCGGAGAAGCCTAAAGACAGCAGCGCCACCACCTGGCCCGGGGCGAGCCCAGCACACGTGCCCGCGGACCGCTGCCTGAGCTTCCCCGGGCCGCTCCTGTGGTGTCGGGTGGCCCGGAGCAGGTCCTGGTCACCCAGGCGACCCAGGTGAGGTGCAGAACGGCGAGAAGACTGGCAGGTAACAGCCGGTGGGGGCGGCATCTGGAGGGGAGTCCTGGGCGGTCAGCTGAGGGCCGGCCGAGGCAGGAGAACGGCTGAGGGGCTCGCAGAGGCGCGGGTCCACGTAACCGGGCCCAGGGCCCTGGAGAGGCCGGGCCGCAGGACGCTGGGGGACAGCTTTCTGTCTTCGCCGTGACTCCCGGGGACCCCTCCGATGCTGCTGCATGTTCAGAGTGCCCGGACGCAGCCCCCAACCCAGGCTCCGTCCTCCAAGGTCCCCGACGTGAGCAGCTTTGTGGCTTCACAGGGGTGACCCTTGCTCGCAGCCCCTGTGCGGTCTCCGTTCCCCGTGCAGGACCCGGTTCTGCACACCCACGCGGTAGAGTCTTTCTTGCCGCGCAGGATGGACACGTGCGTGCCTCCGTGAGCTGCAGACAGCCATCTGTGCCCGTTTTGCCTGTGCCGGGGCCTCCCCTGGGCCACCCGGGACGTGTCGTGTGTGTCCCTTCCTGGTGGTGCGTGGGCACGGCGGTCCTGGTGCCGTGGGGTTGGCCCCGTGGAGTCAGGCTGTGTCTGCACAGAGGCCACCTCACTTTCCCCGCCTGCCGGCCGCCTTGTTTCCGTGATGCCAGACGCGGCTTTCTCCCCAAGTGCTGCCATTCCTTGGAGAGCGGGTGGCCACGCTTCTCTGGTGGCCCGCTACACTCAGAGTCCACGTCTTTCGTGGCAGAAGGTCACGTCCTTTGTCTCTTTCCGTCTCTGGCTTCCTTTTTGTCCCCCCACCCCAGCCCCGGCAAACACATTTTCCATGTGTCCAGCTACTTAGAAGAGGTTTTATTAATATCAGTTGTTAATTACACTTGTTATCATTGTTTTGTGCTCTGGACGCATCAGCCATTTGAACCTTATTCTTCTTAGCAGCAGAAGGAGACCAAAGGAGTGGACATGGTTCCTCCCATCAATTACCAAAAGGCTCAGGAGGAGGTATAGACGAAGCAGTGTTATGGAAAACACAGTAAGGTGCCCATCTGTGTTGGCGGGGTAACCGTAAGAGGCAAGAGTCCATGAGGATGTTTTTGTATGGCGATGAAAGTCTCCTTGAGTGTCGCGGCTCGCACGCAGGCTGTGGGCAGTGGGGACCCCGTCACCACGCCGGCATAGTGGCTCTTGGAGCTGGTGCATAGACCCCTGCCTCATATTTTCTCCTCGTTCCTGTGTGAAGCCCTTTTTCTAACAGATAAGCTCCTTTTAAAAATAGCTTTCCTGAGGTATAGTTGACATTAAATGACACATATTAAAAGCGTGTAATTTGGTAAATTTTGTCATAAGTATGTCTGTGAAGCTATCGTCGCAATCAAGACCATGAACGCGTCTGGTCATCTGCAAGTTTCCTTCTGGCCCTTTGCAAACCAGACCCCTCTGACCCCTCCATTCCCGACTCTCATCCCCAAGTGACTCTTGATCCAAAGATGTGGACACGTTAGTTTTCACGCCCTTTAATTTTACGCGAATGGAATTAGAAAGTGTGCACTTTGGGGGGGTATGGTTTTCATTCAGCAAGATTATTTTGCGGCTCATCCGTGCGGTGGCACATCTCCACAGCTCGGTGCCACTGCAGGGCAACGTTCTACCGCGTGGATGGGCCCGTCTGCCTCTCCTGTCACCCGCCGATGGCTACCTTGGCTGTTACAAATAAAAATGGAAATGAACATCTGTGTGCGAGTCTTTGTCTGGACATATGTTCTCACTTCTCTTGGGTGGACACCTGCGGTGGAGGAACCAGATCGCATGTAGCTGGATGTTCAGTTTCTTAGGGCACCACCAAAGCGTTTTCCGCGAAGGGTGCACGTTTTACGTTTCCATCGACAATGCAGGAGAACTCCATTTTCTCCTTACCCTCAGCAGCGCTTAGCACAACTGTCTTAATTTTAGCTGTTCCAGAGCTGTGTCACTGTGCCTCATTGTGCACGTTTGCACCGCCTGATGACCGGCGATGCTGAGCATTGTGCGTCACCTGGGGCGAAGTGCCTGTTGAAATATCTTGCCCATTTAAAAAATTGGGTCGCTTCTTTTCTTAATACTGACTTGAGAGGTCTTTATTCAGGGTACAAGTTCTGTACCGGATACATAATTTGCGAATATTTTCTCCCAGTTTTTATAAAAGCTGTAAAGTCGTAGTTTCTAGTTTTACATCTTTGTGAATATTCAGTAGGTGTTGCATAGTATCTAATAAGGACAGGGCAGCATCCAGTGTGCACTATGACATCCAGTTTGCACACACAGTATCCAGCGTGCCCCGATAGTATCCAGTGTGCACAGGGCAGCATCAGTGTGCTCACACAACATCCAGCTGCACAGGGCAGTACCTGTTTTCTTAATTCTGCTATTAACACAAATATGTGGAAGGTAACACGTTTGAGTTTTAATTCTCCATTATGTTTAATTCTCTAAAATAAAATACAAACTCAACACAATGAGAAAAAGAACATTAATCTCCCTCTTCATAATGTAAAATAAATGAGAGATCGATAGGGAACACTTTAGAAAAATTCTAAATAATCCCAGTTAATCCCGAGCTTAATAATGCTGGTGTCTCCCTGTGTGCATAATGTGGACATCTTAGTCTGGTAGTAAATGTCCGCAGAGTCCAAATAATTCCCATTTCCAGTTATCGCAAAATTTTTCCCTGAACAGATTTATAATGATTTCTGTAACATTTTCCTCTTCTTGAATTTTCCCTTTGTAGTTAAAAGGGCCATAAACAGTTTTGTTCTTTTATCAAGCATTCCTGATAATGCATCTGGAGTAGAATTACAGGGAAAAACATATAAGCAGATACAGGACTTTTTTTTAAAGTTTTTTTTAATGTTTATTTATTTTTGAGCGAGAGCGCGCGCGCGCGCGAGAGAGAGAGCGAGCGAGCATGAGTGGGGGAGGGGCAGAGAGAGAGGGAGACACAGAATCCAAAGCAGGTTCCAGGCTCTCAGCTGTCAGCACAGAGCCCGATGCGGGGTTCGAACTCACGCACCGTGAGATCGTGACCTGAGCCGAAGTTGGACCCTTAACCTCCTGAGCCACCCAGGTGCCCCTAGATAGGGCTTTTTTGATTTGAAATGAGAGAAGAATAACTTGTAGAAAAATTGCACTTAAACTTAGAGATACATGTACTAAGTAGCATGAGATACCATTTCATTTTTCCGTGGTATTTATTCTGTACCTAGTAGAGGTAAGGACTTCTGCCTTCCACCCAGAATAAAGCCCCAGGGCCCACAGGGAGACACAGCCTGGGTGGGGCTGGATCCCTGTGTGAGGGGCCCCCCTGGTCTGGTCCCCTCCAGGGATGCGTGGCTCACGTGCAGATGTGGGTTTCCTCGGAAGCATCACACCAGCCCGGCCTGCGGGAGGACGGGCTCGAGGGCAGAGCCTCCAGACTTTGCTTTTCGTCCCTGGGAGAAGGATGGTTGCAGAGAGCGAGATTTCCGTGCTAGGAAGGCTTTGGGGTCCAGCAGGGGCAGCGAGGGGAGCCAAGGATGCAGGGTCATGAGCCGACCGGACCCAGGTGGCAAGTGGGGATGAGGCTCTGGGGCAGGAAGAGCCCGTGCAGGGGGGAGGGGACGCGGGTCTGAGCAGCGAAGGGTCGGCGGGGACCAGCGCGGTCACAGCGGGGACGCGGTCTCCCGGAGCTGGGTTGAGGTTGGGCCGGGCCTTGGCCGCGCCCCTCTCGCTGATCCGGCTCCGGGGCCCGGGATCATTCTGGGGGCGGGCGTTGCCGACCGGGCTGCAGGGCATGGGCCCCGAGGGAGAAAAGCTGTCTACGGGCCGAGGGGGCGAGGATGGGAAAGGGCAACTGGCGGGCTAGCGACCGATGGGGCCGCCCCCGGACGTCCCCTGGGGCTGTGATGCCGTCCTCTCCCCGGATGGGCCCTGGAGGGCGTCAGAGGCTCACCGAGGCCTCTCCAGTCCCTGGGGCTCCCGGCTGAGATGCGGACTCCACTCATCCTCTGGGCCAACAGCGGTTCCGCGGGCCCAGCGTCTCCCCGGGGCCTCCGAGCCCACTCGGCGGGGCTCGACTGCGCAGCCCGTCAGGCCCTGTGCGTGTCTGCAGTCGAAGACGTTGGCGGGGGTGGGGGGGGGGGGTCGGCAGGGGCGTTCCAGAAGCGGCGATGAATAAAGAGCAGCTACCGTGAGCTTGTCGGGCAGGACTGCTCAGGGCCCGACCCCCGGGCACCAGGGCCTGTACCCGCCGTTCTCCATCGAGAGCCACCTTCCCTGGCAGCTCACTGGGGCCGGGCTTCCCGGGACGTGGGGCTTCGGGCCCAGCCGGGAAAGTCCCCGGCAAAGCGGGGCAGGTGGTCCCGCTCTTCCTCAGCCCCCGCTCTGCGCTCTCACACCTCCCCTCCCAGCTGCGCTCCTACTCCCCGGTCCTGCCCTGGCGCTTGACATTGGCCAACACACTGTGCACGTGGCAGGGGGGGGGGGTGTGTGTGTCTTCCTCCATGGAGTGAAGCTCCCGCAGAGTGGGGGTCTGCGTGCTGTGCTCGGGTCTGCACCCCCAGCCCCCAGGGGGCCCGTGAAACTTGGCACGTGGGTCCCGTCTCCCCAGGCTGCACTCAGGGCACCAGGAGCCAGGCGGTGGCCACTCCGGGCCAAACCGAGGCAGCTCTGGGCTTGTCCTTCTTCCCGGCCTCCTCGCGTCCGAGCCTCGGTCTCGAGGCACGGTCCATCCTGGAGCTCGTGAGGAGGGACCAGTCAGGTCCCGGGGTCCCGTGGTCAGCTGCTGACCCCGGGGGTCCCGGTTCTAAGGTGTCCTCAGAGCCTCCCCGGGGGGATTTGCGGACAGGAGTGTCCAAAAAGAGCCCATTTTGAACAGAAACAGCTGAAACATGCTATTTCCTTATTCGCCGGTCATTCATGAATTGGTATTTGAGAAACTGTCTTTGGAGAAGGACGTCTCTGACTCTTCGGACATTGTATTCAGTGGTTGTCGGTCTGTTCAGAGAGCAGCCTGGGGTGTGAGATTCCTTGCGAATCAATAAAAATCAGCCTCGTTCTGGAAGAAGCATCAGGTCCCACCTGGCCTGGTCTCAACCGCCCGGGAAAGACGCTTCCAGGCCCACACGCTCTGGCCTGTGAGGGGCCAGTGCAGTGTGACTGAGGTGGGGGTGGCCCTGGGCACCCCTTGTGCTGCAGATGGGCTCAGATGCGGCTCGCACACGCCATCATCCAGCCATCTGTGTGCACAGACATGTGCGCTTCGAGGAGAAGCGGGAAGGTGGGAGCGTCCTGGGACTCACTCGTCTGTGGGACTCGGCCTCGCCCGGTGAGGTTGGAGTCTACGTCAGGCTTCCCACGCTGCCGCCAGGAGACCCCACTCCTGCTGAGAGAACCAGACTTCAAACAGGCTTTGAGCCCAGAACTTGCCTCTCTGCTCCCTGGATTGGCAGCCCAGGGTGCATGTCCCTGCCGTGTCTGCCCGCAGCCGGGGTCCGGGGGCAGGAGGAGCTGTGACATCGTCTGTGTATCTAGAGACAGGAGGCAGCCATTGGGGGGGGGGCGGTGACAGGAGCCCCGTCCTCAGGGGTTTCATCAGCTGGCAGACAGGGAGAGCGCACCTGACGGAGCAGGAGCTGCTTCTCTTCTAGATGGGGTCACGTGGCTGGGTGACAACCGGCTCCTTTTCTGGGTCGGCAAACAGCTTGGGGGCATGGACACTGTTAGCCTCATGGGACACAGACAGGATCCTGTGACCCCAAGTGTCCAAGGAAGCAGCTCCAGCTCCCCCGAAAGCCAGCCACGGCCATGGTCTCGCGCTCTGGTGGCAAACACGGGGGCGCTGGGTCCTCTGCTGACTGCGGCTCGCGAGTGGCAGCCTGGTGTTGCACAAATAAGGGGACGGAGCCCCAAACAGCTGCCAACCACTCTAAGCTTCTACGAGCGACACCATGCAGACAGAGTGCCAGCCTCACCCCACGGGATGGACTGTTTGGCGGTGCTTTTCTGAAGAATAACAATGCGGCCTCTCGCGCGTGCACTTTCAGGAACTGTGTCCCCAAGCTTCGCTCACAGCACCGGAGCCAAGACAGAAAATGCAGGACACGGTCCCGCCTCCAACACCTGCCGTGCGCCCCGACATGTCCCGTTGTGCAGAGCGTGCCTGAGAACGCACCGATGTCAGGGACGTTTGCGGGCGTGCAAAGCGCCACGTGGCAGATGAGCAAGAGCTGCCCCTGGAAGCCGGCTTGCCACGCTCCGCCAGTGTGGACACGGTCGGGTGGAGCGGATCCGCCGTGGCGCCCAGCGCACAGGCTGGTAGTTGGGCAGGACCCCGGTTGGGTGTGTCTTAAACGCAACGGACCGTGTGGCCCCGTGTGGCCGTGGGCACTTGTGGACTCTCCAACACCCGCGGGATAACACTCGCTGTGGGGGGTCGCTGAGAAGATTCCGCCGGATCCTGTGGGCCTGCCACGCAGGACAGCCCCTCGCGTGTGCTAGCCGTTATGACCACGTAACCAGGTTGACTGCCATTCTGCTCACACGATGATGTGCTACGTGGTTTCCGGCACGAGAATCGGGCTGTTCCACTCAGCACGGAAGGCCGGGCCCGGGGAGGTGCTGTGGGTGGAGGGGTCACATCTGACCCCGCGGGGCTCCGTGCAGGGGCGCCGGTCTCCCGGGGCTCCGGGCGGGGTCTCTGTTTTGGCGAAGGCGCCGAGGCGCACCTCCCAGCCGCAGGTGAGGAGTGTGCCCCTGGTGGAGTTGACAGAGGAGATGTCACGGAGAGGGACGGACAAACAACAGAGAAACGCCCGCAGGAAACGAATCCATACCTAAAACGCCCTGGTGCCTGTGCCCTGCACACACACTAGCTCCCGTGGAGACCCCTTTCATGCAGTGGGCAGAAGCCCCACGTCCCCCCCTTGCACACTGCCGGGTGCCCCCTGAGAGGTGGCCGTGCTCAGCGGGCTTGGTGTCTGACGCAAGGGGCGGGGCGCCCAGGGGGCGAGAGTCCCAGCCTCTTGCCACCTCTCTGGCTGTCTTGCGTCAGGCTCAGACAGATGTCCAGGGGAGACAGTCCTCGTGCCTCTGTGGCCACTCAACGTGCCCTTGTACGTGTGGCGTGTAAGTGTACGTGTGGCGGCACACTCAGGGATTCTTTTGGGTCGACTGTGACTTTCTGGGACAAACTCGTGCAGGTTTCCCACAGTGTTCCTCTTACTGATGAGCACACACTTCCCTAATTCCAGGGAGAAAACGAACAAAAGTCGAGGAGGGGTTAGCACCGGTGAAGGGACACTGGTTCCCAGGGCACGTTGAGCAATGAAGACTGTATCTTTCTTGGTCTATCAAGGAATAGGCTTTGATACGCCTGATACTATAAATTTATCCCAAGAGGGAACCTCTTACCAAGTGGTTTTAACCTACAGGCAGAATTTCTGGAAGATTCTTCACTGACCAGGTGGCATGGGGTAAGAATGAAATGGTGTCTCTTGTTGTCCATCAGCAAACGTGGCCACAAAAACATGAGTGCAGGGGGCAGCACTGAGACCTCTCTGCCAAGTCTAGGACCTCAGTCCCCTACCCAAGTCCTGTCTTTCAGTTCTTACTGTGCCTTTTAGAGGAGTCTTATGGCTGTGGTCTCAGAACTATGGCCTCAGGGCCATGGTCTCAGGACAGTGGTCTCAGAACTGGGCTCTCAGGGCCACAGTCTCAGGACTGTGGGCTCACAGCTATGGCCTCAGGACCGTGGTCTTAGGATTAGTCTCAGGGTTGTGGTCTCAGGACTGTGGTCTTAGGACTGTGGTCTCAGGGCTGTGGTCTCAGGACTGTGGTCTCAGAACTGTGGTCTCAGGACTGTGGTCTCAGGGTTGTGGTTTCAGGACTGTGGTCTCAGGGTTGTGGTCTCAGGGCTGTGGTCTCAGGACTGTGGTCTCAGAACTGTGGTCTCAGGACTGTGGTCTCAGGGTTGTGGTCTCAGGACTGTGGTCTCAGGACTGTGGTCTCA
>NW_024412397.1:1343745-1353111 GCF_014898765.1 Herpailurus yagouaroundi
GCTGTGGTCTCAGGACCATGATCTCGGGGCTGCGGTCTCAAGGGCCATGGTCTCATAGCCGTGGTATCTAGGAAGCCACGCTCTTTCTTTTTCTCTCGTCCCCGCTGCCATATCTGCTCCCATTGGTGGCCTTGCCCATACTGGGGTGCTGAGTCCCAGTAACCCCCCAGCGTCCCGTCTGCAGGGAGCGCCAGGGGTGGGTGCTGAGCTCCTACAATAGGAAGGGCCCCTCTTCACCTCTGCACCACACATGCAGCACGATGCAGAGTCTGACCTTGGATCTGACTCCTGAAGACCCATGTTTCTTAGACTCGGCTCAGGCTCAGTGTGGCAGGTAAGAACTGACCCGAAGCCGAGGCCTGTCCTGACATCTCACCGAGTTGTCACCTTGGCAGGTTAATGACCCTGCTCTGTTGTTTCTTAGGTCTAATGGGATCTACAAGAGTAACGGCCTCTGGGGGTGTCGTGGGGACGAGGTGGGGGGTCGTTCTCCGCTCGGCACAGGTGGGACAGTAAAGTCCGTGAGCATGTGGTCGTGTCACTGCTCACTTTTATTGTAAAGTGGTACCCAGGGTGTCTCCGGGGAGCAGCCTGCACCTGTGGGGTGTCATCCGGGGTGCCCCCCACCCGGGCAGGGGGAGGCATGCCTGGCCTGTGCCATCTAATCTGCTACCCATTCCAGCGTTTTTGAAACAAACAACCACAAAAAAAATGAAGCAAAGTGTCCTCCAATAAAAAGGTTGAAAAAGGAAGCCACCCTGTGTCCTGGCGGCTCCCGCTCATGCCTGGAGGTTTCCGTGGGGCAAGGTGGTCCTCCGCAGGTGCCCTGTCCTCCACGAGGCAGGGATGAGGCTGGATCAAGGGTATCAGCCCAGCAAAGAGGGATTAAGGGAAGAGCCACGGGCCGCAGGCCACGCAGGAGCCGGGCGGGGACATTGGGACCCCTGCTCATGGAGGTGCTGAAGTTAAGGAGAGTGGCGCCTACCCCCGAGAACAGGCCTGGGGGGCTGCTGGGTGTTGGGGGTCAGTGAGGACGAAGGCAAAGACACCCTCCAGTGTCTCTTTGGTGGCTGCCACGGTGCAGGTGGGAGGCCGATGTCCCATGTCCCCAGGAGCACCGTTGGGAGAGGGTCCGTGGGTGCGGCCCAGATGGCGGTCCTCTCCCTGCTGGGGAACCTGCTTATGGGCCTGGGGGCTGCGGAAGGCACCGAGCTGGGGAGGATACTGCTGAGCCCTGGAAGGGGGCCTCCGGACGAGCCACCGGGGGGCACAGACCCGAGAGCCCAGGCCAGTGCGGGGGTATCTGAGGCCCCCCACCACTGCTCCGCGGCCAGTCCTGTGCACGGGGGACGGCTCCCCAGGGCGACTGCAGGAGGGGATGCCCTTGTGATGCCCTGGGGTCGGGCCCGGAGGAGCGCGTGGGATTCTGGCCAGGTGCTCAGTCTTCAAGGCCCGGATCACAGACACCTGAAGCTCGTGGGGCCGACAGCTGCATGCACTCCTGCTTCGTGGTGGCCAGCGGCTTGGGTCCTCCTTAAACCATGTCTATTATGCAAGGAGATGTCGGGAGCCGGTGAGTGTTACAGCATGGGGCCATCGGCCATGCTGCAGCTCCCGAACGACGGCAGCCCCTCCTCCCTCCATCCCTCCAGAGAGCGGAAAGCAAGCCCGTGGATGCTGGTGACGGGACACGGAAGGAACAGGCTCTCAGAGATCCCCAGGCCGATGCACCCCTTCCCACATTCCCACATGAGATGGGGCCCGTCCAGAGCCGTGGGTCCCCCCAGAGGGGCTTCGTGAGCTTCGTGAGCAGACCCACCATCCACAGCTGTGGGATCCACGCCAAACTCCACCTGCTACTTGTCCCCAGCATCCCTGGCACGTCCGGGCACGCTCCGTGTGACGTCACAGGGAAGCAGCAGTCTGGAAAGCCCTGAGAGTGACGGCTCCCGTGCCCGGCGCTCACTGGGCATTCCCACCGGCCAGGAGACGCCAGGGGCAGCGTGGCCTGCGTGAGCCGGTGTGGTCAGAGTCCGTGGTCTCGCCACCGGCCCCCTGAGGTGTGGCTCTGTGTGCTGTCTCCCAGGTGCAGTCACAGGGACCCGGGAGGAGCCCTTGAGGATGTTTGCAGGGTGGTGGGCTGGAGCAGCTCCAGGGAGAAGGTGGTCGGGGACAGAGAAAGGCGAGTGTGTCGTCCGAAGTTGGCCAGCTGGGCTGCGGCCATGCTGGACGGAGGCCGTGTGGCTCCCCGGGCCGTGGCCGTGCTGGACGGAGTTCACGTGCTCCTGGGCCGTGGGGATCAGGAGGCTCACGGGTGCCGAGGACGGGTTAATACTTGTCATGTTCCTCATCTTCTTAGCCAGACGTCTTCCATGGCTACTGGGCTGGAAACATGGGGCAAAAATTTACTGAGCTAAGTTCCTCCCCCGGAACTCGAACCCGGGACTCAGACATCTTCCAGCAAAGTTACGTCCTTGCCTTGCAAAATGCTGCATTGAACACCACCTTTCCTCCCAGTACAGGAGCCTGATCGCTGCACTTGAATGCGAGTTTAGTGGACTCAGAACCTGAGGGTTCTGAAACATCGGCTTGTCAACTTGAAAACCAGCTACGCTTTTCTTAGCCCAGATTATATTGGATGTAAAATGTATTGACCACAGTTGAAAATATGATATCTAAGCCTCCATGTAACATGTTACTATTATTTACAGACTTCAGGTACTCGGGGGAGTGGCACAAAGCTACCTAATTCGCTTGGTGACACAGGTGGTTTCATGTCCTTAAACTCACAGACAGGTGTGCAGGAGCCCCGTGGCCACACGCCCCCCAAAAGCCCCCTGAACGCCCCACAGCCGTGGGTTCTTTCTGCTGCTTTCAACTTCCTCTTGAAATAGTTCCTTCTTGACTGAGTTCTTCCCTGAATATGTAACATACGACTTTAGAAAAGTGTTCCATTTATGGTCAAGCTTTTTTGTCTGTTACACGGGGGAGGTGGTGTAGAGACAGAGAAGTTCAACTTTCCGTGACGAGGGGGCAGGGGAGGAAGCAGACAGGGGCCAGTCTTGCAGCCAGGGAGCCGGAGGGCAGGTGGGCTCCCCAGGAGCGGACACTGCAGGACGGAGGGCAGGTGGTGACTGGGGAGCTGGGGCTGAGCCACCTGGTTCCCGCCCACAGGGTCCAGGGAGTCTTGGGTTTGGCTCTATTTGAGGAGAAGGCAACATGACCCTACCGACCCACCAGACCCAGGACCATTCCTTTGGGATTTTTTTTATTATTTATTTTTTTATTTAATTCATTTATAAAAATTTTTTTTTTTTTTTTTTTTTTTTTGAGAGAGAGACACACACACAGCATGAGTGGGTGAGGAACAGAGAGAGAGACACACAGAATCCAAAGCAGGCTCCAGGCCCTGAGCTTTTAGCACAGAGCCCCACGCGAGGTTCGAACTCGCGACTGGTGAGATCATAACCTGGGCCGTGATCATGGCCTGAGCCGAAGTCGGACACCCAGCCGACTGAGCCACCCAGGTGCCCCTAGAATTCTTTCTTTCTTTCTTTCTTTCTTTCTTTCTTTCTTTCTTTTTATTTATTTTTTTTTTAATTTTTTTTTCCAATGTTTTTATTTATTTTTGGGACAGAGAGAGACGGAGCATGAACAGGGGAGGGGCAGAGAGAGAGGGAGACACAGAATCGGAAACAGGCTCCAGGCTCCGAGCCATCAGCCCAGAGCCCGACGCGGGGCTCGAACTCCCGGACCGCGAGATTGTGACCTGGCTGAAGTCGGACGCTTAACCGACTGCGCCACCCAGGCGCCCCTAGAATTTTTTCTTTAAACCAAAGGGAGGATTCCCATATCGGACCCAAAACCTGCTTTTATAGGTTTTGTGTCTAATTGGCAAGTTGTTACAGAAAAGGACCTTCTCGTTTATCTGACACTGTCCGTGTAGACAACCATGGAAAGGGGCCCATTTCTTTCTCTCTTCTTTTTTTTTTTCTTTTTTTTTTCTTTGCACCAGTATACTTTATTTATTTACTTTAATTTTAATTTCATTTTTTAAATTTACATCCAAATTAGCTTATTGTACAACAATGATTTCAGGAGTAGTTTCCTTAATGCCCCTTACCCATTTAGCCCATCCCCCCTCCCACCTCAAAATGTAACCCTCAGTTTTTTCTCCATATTTATGAGTCTCTTCTGTTTTGTCCCCCTCCCTGTTTTTATATTATTTTTGCTTCCCTTCCCTTGTGTTCATCTGTTCTGTGTCTTAAAGTCCTTACATGAATGAAGTCATATGATATTTGTCTTTCTCTGATTAATTCCACTTAGCATAATACCCTCTAGTTCCACCCATGCAGTTGTGAATGGCAAGATTTTGTTCTTTTTGATTGCCAAGTAATACTCCAGTGTGTGTGTGTGTGTGTGTGTGTGTGTGTGTGTGTGTGTATAATATCTTCTTTATCCATTCATCCAGCGATGGACACTTGGGCTCTTTCCATACTTTGGCTATTGTTGATAGTGCTGCTATAAACATTGGGGTGAATGCGCCCCTTTGAAACAGCATACCTGTATCCCTTGGGTAAATACCTTGTAGTGTAATTGCTGGGTCATAGGGTAGTTCTATTTTTAATTTTTTGAGGACCCTCCATACTGTTTTCCAGAGTGGCTGCACCAGTTTGCATTTCCACCAGCAGTGCAAAAGAGATCCTCTTTCTCTGCATCCTCGCCAACATCTGTTGTTGCCTGAGTTGTTAATTTAGCCACTCTGACAGGTGTGAGGTGGTATCTCATTGTGGTTTGATTTGTATTTCCCTGATGATAAGTGATGTTGAGCATTTTTTCCTGTGTCGGTGGCCATCTGGATGTCTTCTTTGGAGAAGTGTCTATTCATGTCTTTTGCCCATTTCTTCACTGGATTATTTATTTTTTTGCGTGTTGAGTTTGATAAGTTCTTTTTTTTTTTTTTAAATTTTTTTTCAACGTTTATTTATTTTTGGGACAGAGAGAGACAGAGCATGAACAGGGGAGGGGCAGAGAGAGAGGGAGACACAGAATCGGAAGCAGGCTCCAGGCTCCGAGCCATCAGCCCAGAGCCTGACGCGGGGCTCGAACTCACGGACCGTGAGATCGTGACCTGGCTGAAGTCGGACGCTTAACCGACTGCGCCACCCAGGCGCCCCTAGTTTGATAAGTTCTTTATAGATTTTGGATACTAACACTTTATCTGGTATGTCATTTGCAAATATCTTCTCCCATTCCATTGGTTGCCAAAAGTTTTGCTGATTGTTTCCTTCACTGTCCCGAAGATTTTATTTTGATGAGGTCCCAGTAGTTCATTTTTTCTTTTGTTTCCCTTACCTCTGGAGACATGTTGAGTAAGAAGTTGTTGCAGCCAAGATCAAAGAGGTTTTTTCCTGCTTTCTCCTCAAGGATTTTGATGTCTTACATTGAGGTCTTTCATCCATTTTGAGTTTATTTTTGTGTCTGGTGTAAGAAAGTGGCCCAGGTTCACTCTTCTGCATGTCGCTGTCCAGTTTTCCCAGCACCACTTGCTGAAGGGACTGTCTTTATTCCATTGGATATTCTTTCCTGGCTTGTCAAAGATTAGTTGGCCGTACGTTTGTGGGTCCATTTCTGGGTTCTCTATTTTGTTCCCTTGATCTGAGTGTCTGTTTTTGTGCCAAAAAGGAGCCTATTTCAAAGGCAGAGGGGGCGTGTGCGAGACCACGTGCACGTGAGTCTCCTGCATGGACTCTGAGGTTCCCCTCCCCCCCGAACTCTGCCCACCTCTGCGCCTCTTTGCATCTGGCTGCACTTGACCCAGACCAAGCCACCTGCTGACAGCGGCAGAGGTCTATGGAGACTCGGTGCCTATCTTTAGCTGGGTCCCAACTCCAGTAGGATGGTGACCTGAGCCACAAGTTCTGCATCAGGAGTGCGGGGCACACAGAGCTCCCAAGACGCCTGTTCTCTGTCACTGGGGCCAGAGTGCCTGTGCCCCGAGGCACGTTTCCCCTCGAACTCCGTACCCTGTCACCCATTCAGCAGGTGCTTGCGGAGGGCCCACAGTGGGGCAGTCACCCCCTGGGCTTGGTTCACAAGGCTGATGCCAGTGACCCAGACAGCCCGCTGGCCACGGAAGTTCCCGTCCTGGGCCTCTGCCCTGGTCCCCAGCGTAGCAGGTGCACTGCAGCCAGTCCTGTGTGAAGGCAGAGTGCGGGCACACACACTGGCTTCCCCTGTCAAAGCTCAGAGTCCTGGCTCCCAAGCCCAGACAAACCAAGAACCTGGATTCTCATTCCTGGGGCCACTTCCCGGGACCTGCCCCAGGGAGCTGGCTGGAACCCTCGGTGCTGCCCGGCCTGCACCATCTCAGAACCTGCCCCCTCTTGGGCGATGCCGCTCCCCTGCTCCCCTCTCCCTAAGAGTCACCTCTGCCATTGGGCCACTTTCCTGGTGTCTGTGTCGTCCAAGATGGAAATCATGGACATTGTGTGGATCTGTCCTGGCTCCCCACCTTCCTTTCCTGCCTCATTTTGAGGAACAATAAACTTTCACACCTGGAGCACGAATTAGGGTGTGAAAGGTGTTACGACGTTTATTTTAACTGCGAGGTTAATGTGGAATTATGGTTGTAATTAATCCACACTTAGTTGGGTGAAGATCCCGACAGATGGAAGTTTAGAAGCAAAGATAATATCGGTTCCTTTGCAGGACATATTACCAGAGAATTTTGGAAGCAGAAGATTCTCGCACGCAAGGATTGTTCAGGGGATTGCCATTAAAATATAATCTATATGAGGAATTAATGACATAATATGTAATTTGGAGCACCTAGTTAATTTGGTGGCATCGTTTTGTCAGAATTTGAAGGAAAATAATGCTTTCAATCTTTTTAAACGATCAAAACACTTTAAAATATTTGAGAAACACCCAGCTGTGTGGAGATTGCACTAAGAAATGAGGCTCTCCCGTCGCTCCTGCCTCCCGTCCCTACGTGCGGGAGCACCGCGCTCCCCGAGTCTCAGGAGCTGTGGGAAGTGAGTTATGTAGCTATCGCCGTCAAACAGCACGCTGGCTTTGTCAGCCCTGAAAGGTCAGATATACTTTTCACTGTGGTTACCGTCCCTGCTTTCAGACACACAGACACTTGCTAATAGAATTTCTACCTCCTTTTTAACCTCACAGGTTTCTCTAAATTCTGTTAGAACGTCTAGTAGTGAGATTGCTGCCAGATCGTTTGCCAAGGAAACTGTTCCTTAGGCCAACGATTTCTGCCACTGACCACTTATCGGGAGGGCCTGTGCTACAGGACGGTCACTGCTGCTTTGTCGGGGTGAGCCCCCGGCCACCAGGAGCCGAGGGGGCTGTGGGGCGGCCCTTCCCCCACCCCCACATCCCTCCCTATGTGTCCCGCCACACGCCCCACCCTTCCCCCCACAGCCCCCCAAGTTCTCCCCCACGTCCCTGCCCCCATTCCCCCTTGGCCCCCCACCACTCCCCTCCCCCGACTCCCTCTCCATTTTCTGCCCCACATCCCGCGGCGTTTCTGCCCAGGCCGACCCTGGCCCCTCAGAGGTGACCCCCCGGAGGGCGTTCCCTGCTGCATTGATTATGATGCTGGGTTGTTTACACTGATATCACATTTCCGTGGTGAGTCAGCTGGTTACCCTGCAAATTAGGAACAGATACGGTACCTGTTTCTGCAGAGAGCAGGAAAAGTGACTATTTAGATCGGCTTTATTTTCCCCCTTGAACTTGTAAACAGCTGCTAAGATCATAAACTGCGTTCTAAGCCTTTGTTATTGGTTAACGAGCGCCGGGCTGGTCAACAGAAAGCTTTGTTAATGTCTCACTCATAACTTATAAACAAATTCCGCTACGAGAATGTTTTCTTTAACACGTGGATGCCAGACATTTGAAAGGTTCCCAAGGGTTCTGGACTGGGAACGCTTGCCGTGGCCCTTGTCAACGTCAAACCCGTGTGACGATTACAGGGGGACAGCACTCTCGGTTCTCTGCCGGCACACTTCACGGGGGGCAGGAAACCACTCCCCTGCTCCAGCACCGACCCTCCTTCATCAGCCACCAAGCTCTGTGCCAGCGCTCTGCATCCGTACCGTCTTCCCGACGGGAGCTGCAGAGCATCTATAGGCCGTCCAGCGGACTCAGAAGCTTGTCTCGTGTTTGTTAACCACGAGTGGGAAAAAATACTAATAGAGCTCCATTAATTTGCGGCCGGAACTCTTGGGCAGACAGTGAGAACTGGAGAAATGAAGCATGGCTCCTCAGACTCCAGTACCTTCCGCGTCCACACCTCTGTTCTCGACGGGCTGTCGTCCGCCAGTCACACCGCGTCTCGCTGTCTAGCCGCCTCGGGGCATCCCGTGTTAGGGACAGGATGCCCCTCCCGAGGCCGGCCCAACACACAGACGGCAAATGTGGCTGTCCACACACTGCCACTTAATGAGGCCTTAATTACTCACAAGCCCAAATCTCTCTCTCATTAGCCTGCCGGGTTATCAAATTTCACTGCTGTAGGTAAAGTCATTATTCCGGGAGACCCTATTTAAAAACATAACTACTAATTAGGATGAGAGATAAATTAACCCACTGGTATCTAATATTACATTAGCTTGAAATAGCCCTGAGATAATGAGATGTTGTAGTTTGGTTTACCTACAGCTTTATGATGATTATGATAGAATACAAAATTTTATGTCCATTGTCTTCCTGAGATTAAAAAATACAATGTGCCATTTAGAAATTGTAGAATTGGCTGTCGCAGAATAGCAGAGACCCGAAATAACCACGGGTGAAGTAAATTAAGGATTTGTTTTTCTGTGGATGGGCAGTTCAAGGCTGGTGTGGTGGGTCCATGATATCACAGGATGCTTTTATCTTTCTGTTCTGTCACCCTTAACACACACTCGCCTTCCATCTTCCACGTTGCCTCCTGTTCACAAGATGGTTGCTGATTTCCGGCCGTCACTTTTATATCCCAGTTCAGAAGAGAAAGATTTAGAGAAAAGCAAAAGGGGAATGAACCCCAGTTAAGTAAATTCTTTTTTGAGAAATTCTACAAATGACTGAAAATTACATCTTACTGGAAATTCCTACCCAGGTGCAAGAGAGGCCGGAGATAAAATATTAGGCTGGGCATATTGCCATGCCAAATAAAATCAGGAAAGAGAGAGGAAGTGGATGTTGGTTGGGCAACGGACATTTTCTGCCACAAGAGGCAAGTGAGAATTGGCCCGAGTTTGCAACTGCTTCCGACGGGGTGGGGGTGGGGGCGGGGGAGCGTCGTGGAGAGCGGACACGGAGCGAGTGTACCTGGATCAGCACCAGGGCTCCTGCTTGAACTGC
>NW_024412397.1:1353121-1362146 GCF_014898765.1 Herpailurus yagouaroundi
CGGAGCGAGTGTACCTGGATCAGCACCAGGGCTCCTGCTTGAACTGCGTGCGGGGGAAGTTCCCGCCTTCTGGAATGTCAGAGCACTTCCTCTCCTACCGGGAGGTGCCTAGACCCCACTCAGCTCACGTTCAGCTGAAAACCACATCAGAGCATCGCGAAGCCTGGCTCCTTGCGGCACCGGGGGGAGTTCTGACCCTGCCTGCGGTCCGGGAGCTCTGTGGGAGCCCTGTGCGCTGCTGTCCTTGTGCTCTGGCTGTAGAATTCTTGCCGTGCTTGAATTCTGTCACTTGTGACTATCGTGCAGTTTCTGAGTTCATGGGTGAGACGTACAGCTGGCAAAGAGTAGCGAGGGAAAAAGCCCGTGGCGTGGGTTGCTGGGGACTGGCCGGCCCCTCCCCCCTCCGCTGGCCGGGTTGCTTTCTCCTCACACCAGACTCGATCAGGGGGTGACCTGTGATGAGATGACCCGGAAGCTCGGCAGTGCCCACAATTCCTGGAAACGACGTGTCCTTATCCACGGGCTGGGAGCCCACCGCGTTGTTTCGTTTTCCATCTTAAACGAAAAATGCTTAACTGGCATTTGTTCTTTTAAATGGAATCTGAATGCTCTTGCCTGTCTACACTGCAGAGCTGAGCTCGCTGCCCGTCTCACCTGTCTACACCGCAGAGCGCGCCTCACTGCCCAGCAGCACTAGCACCCAGAAACACGGATGGGGTGCGCGAGGGCAGGGCGGCGATCTTGAACTATAAAGGAGCTCCGGGTGGTGTGCAAGCCTGTAGCACCATGGGGATGATCCCGCACATTTCCTGCACAAACAGGTGAGCGGTGATGAAGAGGAAGCGGGCAGTGTGCCCACGCGACTGTGTGTGGAGCCATCTGACAAACGCCCAAGCCTGACGGAGGTGCAGGGGCGAGCTCGGGCGGGGGGCTGGGGGCCTGGTGGGTGGACACAGGGAGGAGGTCTGGGGGCTTGGTGGGGCGAGCGCGGGGCAGGGGGGCCGGGGGCTTGGTGGGGTGAGGGTGGGGCAGGGGCTGGGGTCTTGGGTGAATGTGGGCGGGGGGCTGGGGTTCACGGGAGGACTCGTGGTAGCCTCGGGCACTGCGTCCTTCACCCGCCCAGCACGCAGCTGGCCGTGCAGTCAGGAGAGGCCCCGTTGTGGGCGCATTTGGCCCCTGGCAGTGCTGGGAAGCTGCGGTCCCGGGGGGTTGTGTTCTTATCCACGGGTCCATGTTAGGGCAGGAGACGGCGGCTTTCTGGCCAAGACCGTTCCAGTGACCCGACCGCAGAACCCTCCGGCTTGGGGACTGGGGTCATGATTTCCAAAACTTGGGTCTCCCCCCACACCCCCAGCTAAGCAAACTTTGGTTTTCCTTCCTTGTCAGTATATCATGCTTTTATAGCACATTACATGATTAAAGAGAGAGAGAGAGAAACATCCAGAGCACGAGCCCGCTGTGTGGTCTCATAAAATATTAATGGATTCAGAAAGGAAATGGGAAATCAAAATCCTCTGCTGTGCTCGGGCCGGCGGGGCCCGCGTGTGCTGTGGGATCCGATTTCAGTGCGGGCTGGCCGCGTGTGCTCAGAGGCAGCAGGGCCCCGGGCGCTGGGCCGTTACCCGGCTGAGTCGCGGTGGCCGGTCAGCAGGGAAGGTCACCAGGAGAAGTCGCTAATCCGGAAAACGCTCCTGCGTTGGCTGCCCCCCTGCTTTTCTGGTGGAGACACCGTGGAGGGCGGACGGGTCCTTTCCACGCAGCACAGGGTGAAGCGGGGCACGGGTGCCTGGGGTCACGAGACCCCGCGGCTCCCACCTGGCGGGGGCTCCCCAAGAGCTGACCGCCTCCTTCGCCGCGCTTGGGGCCCCTGGGGGGGTCCGGCCTCTCCGCTCTTCCTCTGTGGTCTCTGCACCTGTTTGTCAGATGCCGTGTGACGTGAGGACGCGAGGGCTTCCAAGTGAGCAAGGACGCTCCGTTCTGTAGGGCCCCCGGACACTCCTCCCAAAGCCCCTCCGGCTCTGGTCTGTGTGGGACACGCCACCTTTCCCGTGAAACTGGCCCGTCCGCTGTTCGTGGGCCCCACCAGTGCCCTCTGGGACTCTGCCGACGAGCCCACATCTGAAGACAGAGAGCGTCTCTGACGTTCATTAGCCACTTACAATGTGTAAAAGGAGCCCAACCTTTTTTTAAGCTTCTGAAATAGTGGTGTGGACTTCAGGGCAGTGAGGAGAAGCGAACTGAACACACAGGGCACGTTGCCCCCCCAGTAAAGCCCCGCGCGCTGGGATCTGGACGCATGAGGAGTACCGACATTTCAAGTGAAACACTGGTGGGAAAGTGGCCGTCGAAAGTGGTTACCAGACATCTGCAAGAGAGCGGCTCGAAGGCTGGAGGTCTTTCTTGCGTTTCGTGGCGAGGCCAGTCTCTATCCACAGCGCGGCCGCCGAGGCCCGTCTGCAGCTGTTTGTAGCGAGGCGGGTGACGTGACATTGGTGGCTTAAATGCTTCATCAATCAATGCCTCGCCCGCATGCCGCCCAGTGATCGCTGGGAAATTCAAGCCATCCGTCTTACCCCTCACCCTGCTCTCCGTGCTCTTCAGGTATTTCCAGGTCCCCCCCCCCCCGCCCCGTTTGTTCCCTTTGTCCGCTGCTGGGCAGCCGGGGCCGGTGCGGTCCCCACCGGCCGGGCCCCCCGGGCACCGCGGCGACCCGCACCCCCCAATGTGGCAGCACCCAGGGCCGGGGGGGGAGGGCGTGCCCTCCGGTCCCAGACAGCCCCTCGCCCCCCAAAGCGTTTACCCGCCTGTGGGAGGCGCCTTCCGTAAGGACAGAGTCAGGTCCACAGTTGCACGGGGTCAGGGACGGGAGGGTGTGGGATTCCGAGATCCTTCCTTGGACCAGGAACACTGCAAATTTGTCGGCCTCTGTTTTCTCACACAAACGTCTTCGTCGGAATCCAGGCCTCCAGGGAGCTTGAGGGGGCAGCACTGGGTGCCCAGAGGCCGGCGTGGCCTTGGAGGTGGAGGTCTGAAGGCCGAGGCCAGGCAGAGCGGTCCCCATACCCCCAGGGGCTCCCTGGGGGTCTCCGGCTACCGGCCCCAGGGCCCGCACTGGCCTGGGGGCATCTCAGATGCGGGCCTTTGAGCCGACCCAGGGAGGAAGTCCTGAATTGAGCGGGAAAAGAAATAATTCATGATTTCAAGAAATAATTTATGACTTCGAAGAATCCTGACTCTTTCGTAGGTAGCTTTTCTCTGAAAAGGCTGCAAATACCTAATCCCACGTGGGGCCTTTTCCTGCAGGCATCCCAGCAGGCTGCCTGTGTGGACCTACTTAGTACCTGTGACACCACCCGGGCCTGGTGGCCCCAGCGTCTCCCAGCTCTGCCTTGTGCCCTGGGCTCTGCGGGCCATTTCCTTGGGCTTCCTACCTCGCTGCGCCTTGCCCTGGTGTGGACGGGCCGCTGGGGCCGTGCCAACGCCCCGGGGAGGGACAGGGGCTTGGCCTGTGCAGGAGGTGGCCGGCTCCTGCTGTGAAGGGACAGGTCAGCCACGTGCATGGAAGGCTGCACCTTCTCCAGAAGGTTGAGAAACCTTGGGAGGGGGTGGGGGACACAGTCATCACTCCTGCATTTGGAAAAGCAATGGGGCTTGAAAAAAATAATCCTTTACAGAGGTCTGTGATGTCTGAGGACATCGAGGACGTGGGCGTGGGTGGCGCACGGCCCCCAGGCAGCGCTGGGGTCTGCGTGCACGGAGGGAGCAGGTCTGCTTCCCAAGCCGATGGGGACGTGGGTCCACTCCGCCGGGAATCGGAGCGGCTCCTTCTTAGTGTAAAAGGAAGGCTGTTTCAGGACTTGGTTGAATTGAAGTTTCAGGGTTTTATTAAAAAAAAAAAGTTTTTTTTTAATGTTTATTTATTTCTGAGACAGAGAGAGACAGAGCATGAGTAGGGGAGGGGCAGAGAGAGAGGGAGACACGGAATCTGAAACAGGCTCCAGGCTCTGAGCGGTCAGCACAGAGCCTGACGTGGGGCTCGAACTCACGGACTGTGAGATCATGACTGGAGCCGAAGTTGGCCGCTCAGCCGACTGAGCCACCCAGGCGCCCTGAAGTTTCAGGGTTTTAAACGTCAGTGCTGAGAAGTGGCGGCCAGGGAGGACTGCTGGAACCGACCGAGCCACACTTCCCCATATTGGTTTTGACGGTTTAGGGAGAGAAGTGCGTCCACTGTGTGTAAACCTTGCACCAGCCACTTCCGTCAGCGTGGGCGGGTGAGCTGGGGGGGCCTGGGGCCCGCGGGTGAGAGTCACAGCGTGGACGGACGGGTCCTCCATCACAAGGTGCGACATCGCTGTTCCGTTTAGTCCACGTTCACTGGGGAGCCCCTAACGTCCAGGCTCCGCGCTCTGTGCTGAAAACAGGCACAACGCAGTCCCTCTGTGCAGAGAAGGTGGGGTCCGGGGCGGGGTGGACGGCGGGGAGCAGGTGCCGCCAGAGCCCCGGTGCGGAGACGGGGCTGTGTGTGGTGCAGGGCACAGGAGGGCAAAGCCCCGACCCCCTCTGGGAAGGACCAGGTTCCAGGTGAAGGAAGGGCAGCCTTTGGTCGCAGATGGGCAGAGAATCTGAGACTCAACCCCGGAGGCTGGGAAGGCAGCCTGGGACTCGGCTGGCAGGGATGCGGTGGCAGATGAAGGCGCAGGGGTGCAGGGGGTGCAGAGGGGGCAGGGGGTGCAGGGGTGCAGGGGTGATGGGGGTGTGGGGGCGCGGGGGTGCAGTGGGTGCAGGGTTGCAAGGGGTACAGGGGTGATGGGGCTGCGGGGGTGCAGGGGTGCGGGGCAGGGAGCACCTGAGCCTGGGCGGCTTGCGGGCGGGGTGTGGTGGGGTGTGCCAAGCAGGGAAGGGCGCACCCCACGGGCGCTGGGTCCTGCCTGCAGGACGCCTTCTCCGCGTCTCTCTGTTGGCTCCCGACGTGGCCCAGGTGGGAGCCGGTGCCCAGAGAGGGTGGCCGAGCTCACGCCCAGGTCCGCGGAGGGGCAGGCAGCCGGGGCGGCGGGTCTGACCCAGGAACGGAAACCAGAGCGTGAGCAAGTTCTAGCTGCTTAAGTTGCCTGGGCCGCCCGAACAGGAAATGCCGTGACGCTGGGCATCTTCCCCACTTTGTGAGGAGAGAGGACGCATCCCGGCTCGTCGGCCACTGGCTCCTCGGCCAACAGAAGAGCGTCTGCATAGATCTAGCCCCTGGGGGGCGTCCTGCCAGCGGGAGCTGGTGCTGACCACACCGCCCCACGTTCTTGGACCCTCCCACCTGGATTACTCACCACCCACGGCCACAACGAACTGACCACATGAAGGAAGAGGAGATGGGGAAACCGAGGCACACGTGGCCAAATGCCCTGCGTGAAGAGGAGGAAGCAAGTGAGGATTCTGGCCTCCAGATGTGTGGACGTCACCGAGAGGTGTCGCTGTCCCCAGCCAGCCTGCAGAGACGACACTTCTGCCCCTGCCAAGGTGACAGTGGCGCCCGCGTGTTGACACAGGCTCAGCCTCGGTGTGGACGGAGGCCGTGATGGCGCAGGAGCCCCGACAGAGTCACTGACACCCTGGCCGCTCTTGGGGAGAAAGGACTCTGCCAAGCCGTTGCCTGAGAGTCAGGGATGCGTCCGTGTTGGGGACGATTACGTGTAACTAGGACACGCACAGCGTTCGTGCCCCGATGCCGGTAAGAACTGACGCGGGACGGTGGAGCTCACAGGCGCTGTGGGCAGGTTGGCGTGGCGGGGCCGCCTGTGATGCCGGGAGCTTTCCCGGCCGTGTTTGGCGGGCGTGGGGCCACTGACACCCGTCCCGTAAGTATTGCGCGTTGGCGGGGCTTCGTAAGATTAGTGTGCACCTCCCTTTCTCTGCACTCGGCCCCCGGGAGCCCCCGGGAGCCCCCAGGAGCCCCCAGGAACCACTGCTCTGTGTGTGTTTGAGGAGAGGCGGCAGCGCTATTCGGGGCCCCGCTCACCTGCTACCCACTGGGCCACGTGCCCGACACACTTTAGCTGCACGTCTAAAGGGAAGTTGGATGGAATCACAGATGATGCAGAAACATTAACGAAAAATATATTTTTTTTTAATTTGGCAAACATTTGTTCACAAGCATTCATGTTTAGCAGCTTTTTCTGAAAGGGCTAATGCTCGTCTTGCTATAACAATAAAACCTACAAGACGCACATCCTCTGTCTTGCAATGTGATAAGACCAGTATCTCCCCCTTGAGGGCTGGGTCTGTGATGGCCAGGTTGTGGATCGTGGAAACTTCCTCCCTAACTCAGCTGGAGAGTCGAACAGTACTTTCACACTTACACAGTTTACTTAGGGGTGCACCCACCTGAATGGCTCTGGGCATTATGGGCCTCGTAGGTTGGCTTTGGGGGGTACTCAGAAGGAGCAGGTCGTAGAGCAACTCTTCCAGCTTCTGGGGAAGAAACACACATATAAACCTTTCACAGAAGAGCAGCTGGGGTCCAGACCCGCCTAGCCCCTTCTACTGCATTCTGGGAAACCCCTTCCATCTCCCCCTTCACTGCCGTGACCCTGGGGTCACCCCAATGCTTCAGAGAACGGACAAGGGGCTGCGTGCTCATATGCATCCACCACTAACCACTAAATGAGGTAATTCTATTCGATTCCGGTGGAAAATGTGGAATTTGCACTTGCCACGAACTCTGTCTCATTTAGAAAGAACGACTGATTTTTTTTTGGTCAAGTGACTCTGAATAAAATGTTGAGCCGATTTGGGAAAAATCTGTTAAGCTATATGGAGCTCCAGTGCCTGAACTATAAACTCATAAGTTTTTTAAGCCAAAAATTCAATTCAATTCTATTCAATTCTATTCTATTGTATTCTATTCTACTCATTCTATTCATTTTTTTCTCTTCTCTCCTATTCATAGCCAAGTGCTAAAACAAATATACTTTTATTACATGATTACATGAAGGTCTGACTTACTGACACTTCCATAGCACATATAAAACAATGTATTTAATGTTTTGGTATTATACCAAAAGTTATTGAAACGTTTCACTAGGGTGCTGGTTCAGTTCATATCAGTCTTAGAAAGGCATCTCTGTGCTGTGCTCAGATGTTTCCTAGTTAATAACTGGTGAGGAACACTCAGTGAGTTCAAAACGGTCAACTCATTTCCGCGTGTGTGTGGCCATATTGATATTTAGGGAGCAAGTGACATTTCCAAGCAGGGTCATTTTTCCTGCATTGATTTTAGCACAGTCCTACATCTATGCTAGTTTACGATATGATGATGATTAATAACACGCACTTTTGTGTGAAGTCTACACAGCGTTAACATGCACCACTTGGTTTGACCCTCACGGTCCTTGGGGACAGCGGGGAACCAGGCATGTCCGTCCCGCAGGCAGGAGACTGAAGCTAACACCACACAAACACTGAGCGGGGACAGACCTGGACCTTCTTCCTGTGGCGGGCTCCCTGTCAGAGTGCCAACACCTCCACTCCCAAACGGTACCTCACTAGAAGGTGCAACACGCAAACCCCCTTGTGTTCTGGGATGGCGTTTGCTGTGCTGGTTGAATCCAGTCCCAGATTGAATCCAGATTGGATCCAGTCCCACCAAATGCCCGCGCCTTCTCCAAGGCTTTTGGTCTTATTATGGTATTGGGTGTGTTGTGGTCATGAGAGGCAAGATGCCCTTTTCCAAGATGCCTTAACACAAACTTTGGGGTCTACTGGGAAAAGTACCCGTGAAAATGCTTTATGTTCTATAAATACAAAATGGCAGCATCATTATTATCAGGCTCATCGAATCCTTCGCAGCTCGGACAGGCATCGGCGAACCCGTTCCGACAGTGAGGCCCCTTTGGCTGAGCGACGCATCGGGGATTTAGTGCCTTGGCGGGGTCCTCCCAGGACATGTGGGGTCATCGTGGTTCCTTCTCACGTGAGCCCAGATGTGGTAGATCCCACGGTTCATAAGACACCCGGTTACCACACGTGTCACTTCAACTGAAGAGACAGGGTCAGCGTTACCGCATCAGTGTTCACGGGTGTCTTACTCCCTTGTCTGGAGCTACATGATTTCAATTTTTACTTAATAGTTTCAGGAAACCCCAGGACCCGTCCGAAGAGGCTGGCCTCCTGCTACCGCGACTGCAAAGATCCACACAAACGGAGCCCCTCCCGGGACCTCGGAGGCCCGACACGGCACACGTGGGTCCCCAGACCCGGCAGCAGCCTCCCCGTGGCGGCGTGGGTGCCAGTTGTATGCGGTGCTTCCTCCCCATCCTCTGCACCTGCCGCCTCAACCCCGGCCTCAGAGTCACTCACCTACTCACCACAGCGGCTGACCGGCCAACAGCCTTCCGGCCGCCTTTCCAGGGTGCATCTGACTGTTCCTTGTTCGCATTAAAGTCCTCCAGTCGCCTGTCGTGTTCCCTCCACGAGGGCCCTTCTTCCTTCCGGCCTCTCCCCTCTGAGGTTCTTGGTGTGAGGAGTTACTACAGCCCTTGAATGAAGGGTCGTGGCACTGCTGACCCCAAGCTGCCTTCCCCCCTTTCCGTTCTGTCTTTCAGAAGCCCTTTGAGGCTTCCCGTGTCTGCTCCTGTCCGCCGCCTGTGGCGGACCTTGCTTCCTTGTGCGCATCAGCCAGCAGAGAGGGTGCGTCGTGCAACATGGAGCCTGGTGCCCCCTGGGGGTAGAAGCCCCACCCTCCACCTTGTCCCTGTGGTCCCCCAGAAGGCTGCTCGGGACTGAGTGGGGGCGCTTGTCCCTGTGGTCTCTCGGACAGCTGCTTGGGGACCGAGTGGGCACCTGTCCCTGTGGTCCCCGAGCGGGCGCCTGTCCCTGTGGTCTCCCAGATGGCTGCTTGGGGACTGAGTGGGGGCGCCTGTCCCTGTGGTCTCTCGGACAGCTGCTCAGGGACCGAGTGTGCACCTGTCCCTGTGGTCCCTTGGAAGGCTGCTCCAGGACTCAGTGGAGGTGCCTGTCCCTGTGGTCTCCCAGA
>NW_024412397.1:1362156-1398203 GCF_014898765.1 Herpailurus yagouaroundi
GGTCTCCCAGACGGCTGCTCGGGGACTGAGTGGCTCTCAGTGGTCATGGGTGGAGCTGGCTCCCACGGTCAGAGCCCTCCCTGAGGACAGGACGGCCAATGGTGACTGTGGGCAAAGGACACAGAACCTGGTTTCTTGATGGCTGGGAACCCCTGAACGAGCCATCGTTGAGGGTCACCTTGGGGCCCCACACGATGTTCAGTTTACAGTGCTCGATTCACAGTCCACACGACATGCTGAAGACAATGGCTATAGGTTTTCAAGATTCAGCGGCGTGCATCTTCCCGTCCGTGTCAGTGCCCTCGCGTTGGCGCCCACACTGGCCTTCGGGGGAGTTTGTGCACTGAGGAAGATGGCAAACGCCGCAGGGCAGGTTGTGCGCGTGTGTGTTTCCAGAGGGCTTGGTTTAACCACTTACCCGCACGTTTGGGTTCAGGACTCCTTGTTAGACGTGGTCCAAAGGATCCAGGGGCCGTGGCGCGGGCTGGCCGCCCAGCGCTGCGGGTAACGGTTTCTCCCGGAATGCCGTTCCTTACACAGCGCGTGTCCCACCAAGGTAGCCGCGGAGCTGGGCGGCCAGTACGGGTGCGCGGTCGGCCGCTCATCAAACCGGAGTCTACGCGGAGGGTGGTTAGGCTCACGCCTGATGAGCAGATCCTGCTCCGGGGGGAGGGAGGCTCAGCGACCCCGTCGGCTCTGACGCCTCCCGTGGGTGCCCCGGCCGCAGGGACGGACGGCCCCTTCCCCCTGCTTCTGCGCTGATTGAACACTTGGTTTGGTAGCAGATTTCCCAGAATATCCCTTCTGCTTTCAAAATATGATCCTACATCGTGCTCGAGGAAAACAGCAACAAATGGCAAAAAAAGTTGACATTTGAAAAAAACGAACACTTCTGACGTTGTTTGCATTCGTTATTGCTTCGTTTTAGCAGTGCTTGCAGCCAAGGGTAACTGCTAATTTTAACAGTTAAATTTACAGTTTTAAACAGTCTTTATGATGCCCAGCTACATCAACATGACAAGTCTGCTGTTGAAATAACTGTTTGAACACTGCATTTATATTTGAAAACATTCTTTGTCACTGCTAAATTGACTCAACTGCTGTTTATCGTCAAAAACATTTTTTTTTAAATTATGGAGTGAGAACATAGCAGTTTCTGTAACTTTGAAATTAAGTCACTCAAACTGTTGGGAATACATAGAAATATTGCATTTTAAACTGCCCCTATTAAAAACTGGGGAAATCAGGTATTCCATTTACACTGGAAACTATTAAACTGATTTATAGTGGGAATGAAGCTTTATTACACGCATAGTCATGCCCCCAGACGCCGGGGCTCTGACCTGAAGCTCCAGGGAACTTTCTCCTCCACTCCAGACTATTCCTGGAAAGTGCAGACTTTGTTTTTCTTACAGTTAAGTAGATTTATCTTCAGAGGGGAAAATTAATTCTAAAAATCGGCATCATCGATAATGAATGTCAAAAATCAAACATCATCGGATCATTGGGGAAATGTTCACATTTAATTCGCAGTGATTGTATGTTATTTGTTTATGCAAGAAGTAATTTGGAAAATTTCTAAGAAGGTACACTTTAAGTGTGTTCTAAGAAAAACTCAGGATCTTTGATTATGTAACCTGTCATACATTTTTCACACACAGGCCATAGATGTATCCTTTTCAAGAACTTGTGTTTTTTTTCTGTGACACTCACATCGCTCGTGTGAATATGTGCAACTTTCTGCGATCAGGTTTCTTTCTTCTCTTTTTAGAGCCTGTAAAACTTTGAATTACTAAATAATTTTAATTTTAATTCATTTCTTTCCCCACTTGCCAACTTGGTTGTTCTGATTTTACTAACCTGCATTTTTGGGGGAGATTCCAAGCAATTATGTGATTTTTAACAATGGAAAATAATGTCATTGACCATTAGATTAGCGTGTAACCGATCAAGTCCCAAACGCACGTTCTCTTTAGCGCCGAGATGAGGAAATATGAGTGCGCCCGACTCCAGGCACCCGTCTGGCCTCAGGGAGGAGCTCCCGCCCGCTGTGTCCCCACCCCGCGACAGCCCAGCTCGTGTCCACGTGGCTTCCGTGCTGGCTTTGTGCTCTGTGCACACGGTTCTAGTTTCGGGGCCCCGAGCGCTGCCGCTGGGAGGGACAGGCGGCCTCCTCAGCACCATCGCGGGACCCTTTGTTGGGTTGGAGGGACACGCCTGAGGCTGGGAGGTGGGGGGGTCGTGTGCGGGAGCGAAGCGCAGACCAAGCCGGCTTTGGTCAACGGGCGACCATATCATTCCCCACCATTCAGGGCAGAGGTAAGGACAAAAAAACCCCAGTGATCGAACAGGAGAGTGGAAGCACCAGCAAAATTGTCAAAAGTTCTTATTGGGCAAAACTAGAGATCCTTCCCTGGGAAGATGTGGCTTTTAGGGAAAGCCGCGGCTTCTGTTGCTGTTTGTGCGTTAATGGGAAGTGAAGAAGGAACCTTCGGGTGTGCGGCGGGCGGTTCTGAGCGAGAACTTGTGGGTGGTCGTATGAACCCATGTGTGTTTACAGCACGTGGCTGGTCCCGACGGTCTCTGAACAAAACGTGGGTTTGGAATGCATACTCCGATGATGTGTCACCAGTTGGATCCAACTTCGCTTTGTAACCAGAAAGCAAGCACCCCAGTAGCCGCGTTCCTTTGCGGAGAGGTGAACCTGTGCTGCGTAGACGGGCACGGCGTGGTTCTGCACGGTGGCGGCTGTCCCTCGGGCTGAGGCACAGGGGCACCCGTTTCCCTGGACGCCCTCGCAGGGGGGTGGTCCGCCGTGCGAGCGCTTACGTGCTCCTGTAGACCTGCCTCCTCCCTCTCCCGCCGCCTCCTGAGAGTCCTGACGACGGCGCTCCTCTGCCCCGCGCCCCTCCCGCCGTGTCTCCTGGCCCTGGCCCTCCAGGCTGCGGAGCTCTGCTCAGAGCCCTAACCCGGCATCGGCCCCCCATCGTGGCTCGGCGCGATGTCACTGAGGCCGCTTTGAGTAAACCGGCTGGGGGTTGTTGACGCCAGTCCGCTCCTTGTCCTTGCAACACCGTGAAAGCCGTGACGGGACCGGGCTCGTGTTGTCCCTGTTCTGGCTTCCCCAAAACGCTAACACACTGACCTCCAGCAACCTGCTGGCAATCAAAGCACCCGCTCCTGTTTGGGCCAACATCAGTCCTCTTCAGGAAAAACACGCCTACTGTTTCCAACACTCAGTTCCTGCCATTCACCTGCCTCGCTGGCCCGACTGCCGTTTTCCTGTCTCCCGCCTGCCCGAAGGGCTCGGTCACACGCGCTGCGCGTAGCTGTGCAGAACCTACAGATGAACTCCAACTCGGCTTGTGGATCCATATTTGAAAAAGTAGCAGATCTTTATAAACTTTTACACGCGAGCTGAAACAAAGCAAGTCGCTAGCTGTTTCCATCTGCCCACCTGTTCAAATTACCCACCACAATGCGGTTGTCACTCAGACTTTCCGTCTCTACTTTTTGTGTCATTGTTGCGATTCAACAATAGATGCAAGTTAAGAAAACCCAATTAAAGACAAGGGGAAGCAGTTTGTAATGGTTCAGACAGAATATCTGCTCACGGATAATTAGCATAAAGGAGACAAACGTTCCGCGAAGATTCAAGATGCCTCCGCAGTTCCCGTGTCTCAGTGGGCGTCCTAACCGAGGTGCGGGCCACTCTCTAATCACAGTTTCAAATATGTCCGCGGAAAGATTGAAATACAAATGTTGTTCTGCATTTGCATTGTGGTTCACAGCGTTTGCAAGTGTGCTTGAAACTTCTCAGCTAGAAAACCGGTCGGGACCTGGCTGTTGGAGTGAAGGGCGGGTTCCCGGCTCCGTCCGCCTCCCGACTCCATCTCGGTCAAACACCTGGTTGGTGCCCAGCCAATTAGTCCAAACAATTGCATCGGTTGTGGTGTGTGTAGACACAGCCCAAAGTTCCGCTGGAAGACTGGGCGTTCAGGATCCAGATAATCTCAAACAGACCCCTACACACTGCTCCTTTGAGTAAACGCTTCCCCCAAACACTTCCAGAACTAATTGAGCAATTAAAAAATATTCAGGAAGAGTGAGTGCTTGATCTAAAACTTTCTGACAAGGCTGTTTTGCGCTCTTTTGTTTAATAGGCTTCCAAACATATGTTCCGCACACATGGGCGAAGCCATCGGGGTCCCCTTAAATGTTTTCCCTGCAGATGTTGGCTTGCACCCGGGCTCCGGCAGGAGAGAGGACGCCTAGAGACTGGCACGTTCACCTCGCCACGGGCCCCGCACAGTTACGTAATCAGAAGACCGATATTACCAAATATGCGGTATCTCCATATACTCCACAGTGCTCAGACGTAATTTCCACGGAGGCCACCCCAGGCAGGGGGTGGGTGGGTGTTGTCTGAGAAAATGGCATGCGGGTGCTTCCTTTCCAGGGGCTGTGTGCTCATTCCCCCCCCCCCCCAGAGCCGGGGGCAGTGGGCATCGTCCACTCGAGGACCCATCATCTTTGCGGGTTATCTCCATCCTTCCCACGCACTTGGACGCCAGCGTGGCTCTCCCGCCCCACATCAGGAAGACAGCGATGGCCATGGCCATGCCAGCATCTCGAGACTTGAGAGGGCGGCCCAGGGCCTGGAGCCCAGCACCCCCTGAAGGCCTCCCTCCCTGTTGTCTACACCGCCTCCCCCAGGCCCGGGCGGGAGCTGCCCTGGACACCCTGCCTTGGTCGTGGCCTGGAGTGGACATCACGGCTGAAGGCAGTGGGGTGTCTCTGGCCTCGCACCCTGTTTACACCCGGTGCTGCCAGCTTCGTGCACGAGGGGAAGAACGCAGGAACGCGCTGGCCTCGTTTCCGACCTTTCTGGCCACGGCCCCCCATAGGCGGTGATGCAGCCTGAGCCTGATGGGAACTGGCAAAGAAAGGGGAAGAAGTTCTAGCAAAGACGGGTGTGGGGGGGAGGGAAAGAAGGTGAGTAAGGCTTCCAGATCTTCTGTCCAGCTCTTGGAATTCGCTTTCGTTCAAATAGCGGCCGGGCTGGGCACACACCCGGAGCCTTCTGGAACTCCATCCTCCCAGCACCAGGCACGGGTTTGATGAGAGACCCGAAATGGGGATCTTGTTGCTCTGCCCCAAGGTTGGCTGACCGACTCGGTGCCGGTCGAGGAGACCGGCGTCCCTCAAGCTCTCACTTTTGGGTGAACAAACCAGCCTAGTCCTTGTCACCCAGGGCCTCTGGCGTCACTGGAACGGTGGCCTGGGTGTGGGGTGTGGACGGAGCTGGGCTCATTGTGCAGCTTCTCGGGAAGCCCCCCCCCCCCCCAGGGAGCGGACAGGCTTTGGGCGCCGCGGAGAGCACCCCCACCCCCACGTGTCACCCAGGGGACGACCGCGAGGGGCCCGCGCTCACCTTAGCTGGCTCCGTACCCAGTCGGGTGACGCTGGCCGCCTGCCGCGCGCAGGCTGGACGGCGGAGGGGGGTTTCCCAGGGTTACTTCAAATGCCACCCAAGTTTTCTTTAGTGCCTGGGACTGCAGCGCTTCCGGGGGGGGGGGTTAAGAAAACAGGAGACACCACCGCCCCGACCCTTGGCCTCCACACGCTGCCCGCCGCCCAGGAGATGGAGCACAGCCGGCTGCCTTCCCGGGATGGCTTCAGGGGACGGTACAAGGACACCGGCTCCCCTGCCGGCCGGCCGGGGTCACAGAGCAGAGCCGGGGTCAGTGGGCGGCGGGCTACCCGCACCAGGGGCCACCGTGCCCCAGACTAGGTGATTCCCGGAGGCCCAGGTGCTCGAGGGTGTGGGTGCCAGGACACCGATGCCTGGGGGGGCCGGACAGCCTCTCGGACGCCATCATCACACGGGGCGTCCTAATGAGGCACCGAGTGTTGCATTTTCTGAGGCTGGCCGTGTGGAAATACAGCTTCTCTTTCTCTGGCTGAGGGTCAGACTCGGCTGCTCACCGCCTCCTGGAGTCCCAGCTACTGACTCGTGCAGGGGTTTCCCCGTCTCCGAGCGGGACCAGCCAGGCTCTGCTCACAAGTCTTTTCCAGACTTCTCTTAAACCCAAGATGCTGTCCCTGTGGTTTGATAGGCTGAGACCAAGGGCATTCTATGCTGTCCCCACACGTGCCCCAAAGAACGGTCACCGCTGTAGAAGCCACAGACCCTCCCGGCCTCCCCGTGGCTGACCTCGTCACCCTCCTCCTCAACGCCTTCCTCCTTTCCTGTCCTGGCACTTCTGGGAGGTTCCGGGCAGAGAATTTGCCTTGTTGGTGACGGGGAAGACATCGCTTTTCAAGACTCACTTAGGAACATTACTGAGTCGACAGTTCCATGGCCGACAGGTATTCGCTGAGAACGGGTGCCAGTCACTTTTGGGTGACACACGGTTAACCCTCAGTGTGGGCTCCATCCACACTCTACGAACTACCCTGAAGCAAAGGAAAACGTCAGGGGAAGTGTCGCAGAGCCCGTACGGGCTTACTGTTCTTACAGGGCCTGAGGTTGGAGGGAAGACGTGGCCGTCCCACCGAGGGTGGAAGTCACACACGTGGCAGGCCCAGGGTCTCCGCCCCAGCCCTGCGGCTGCCCCTGTGTGCGCAGACCATTCCAAGAATGGTCTGTGGAAGGCAGACCTGAATGACTGAAATGTCCAGGGGAGGCCGTCCTTGTAGTCCAGGGCTGGGCTGCTGAACAGCGTGGGGACGATGGCTGCCAGAGGCAGGAGAGGTGGGTGACGGTGCTCAGGGGCCGGGTCTCCATGACCATCAGCGATGTCACGGGGCAGCCAGGGGCCTGACCCGCAGGGAGGTGGCGATGGAACACGATGCCCCTGCAAGCAAAGGGAAGGGCCTCCCGGGAGGTCCTGTCAGCATCCACAGTGGGAAGAGAGCAGGGCGAGTGAGGGGCTGAGTGTGGCCCCTAATAAATCCTTTGCCCAGATCCCAGCCATGAGCCAGCGGTCAGAGCTGGGACATGGTGAAGGAAGTGGGGAGAGAGACGCTGCGGGGCCAGAGCCCGGTGAGAACGTGCCGGTCCGTGGGTCCTGGGGCAAGGCCATCATGCCACCCATAGCAGAGACTGACCTGCTTCCTGAGTGTCGACCTGGTGTGAGTGAGCCTCGAGGCACAAGGGCCTGTCACTTCCGTGATCGGGACCACACCCCAGTGTCTCCCCTGCTCCCCACCCCCCACGTGCAGCTGCGTGGTTCACAGACTGGTCGCCGGGTTGCAGCACAAGCGTGTGTCACAAACCAGTGTCTCCCCGAAAGCCTTACCCGGTGGGGAGTTCTGAGCAACAGATTGGACGGAATGGCAGTCGGGACGGGTCAGCCTTGGACGCTGGCCACCCCGGAGGTCGTGTGATGGTGCCCGGATGGAGGGCCCGAGCAGATGCCCTGCTCTCAATCTCCCAAATGCTTCTCAAGGACGCCCACATTCTAAGCATTAATTAGTCAATTCCAGAGATACTCATTGCCAGTCCTGCGAGTCAATCCACGTTTTCAGTAAGTATGACTGAACGCACGAGCAAACCGATACGCTTTATGGAATCAGACAATGCAAAAAAACATCAGACTAGGGGCTGTGGGGTGGGGGGCTCAGTTGGTTAAGCTCTTGGTTTCGGCTCAGGTCACGATCTCGCAAATCGTGGGTTTGAGTCCCACATTGGGCTCTGTGTTGACAGTGCAGAGCCTGCTTGGGATTCTCTCCCTCCCTCTCTCTGCCCCTTCCCTGCTTGTGTTCGCTCTCTGTCTCAAAATAGATAAATAAACATTAAATAAGTAAGTAAATAAATACGTAAATAAGACAGGAACACAAGCCACAGCCTGCACCGACTTTCATGTTGTGTTTAAAATCGCTTTTTTTAAAGACTAGCCCTTACTTTTGGGAAAGAGGGTCCCACAACAGTAGACGTGGAAGGCGTGAATGCCGCAAACTCTCTTAGCATTTCAGACCTGAGCGCTGACGAAATCTCCCTTTCGCTGTTGGGAGGTGAGCCCTCGAGAGGGTGTGGAAACCAGGCCTGAGCCTGGTTCCAGTTCACGCAGCTCGCTGCATCTCCCAGGGGCTCTTCTTAGCCTCTGTGCCTAAACTAATAACAAGAAATGAACGGTTCAGAATGAACCGCGTTTTCCCTGAGTGGAAGGTCCTCCACGGACCGGTCACTTTCGTTTGAGTGAAAGACGAGACTATTTTTCTATAAAATCGTGTATCACACAAGGTGCACAAGAGAGTGCTGTTTTATGCAGTTGACTGTTCGACAGAGTAACGGTCCCAGTCGCGTAACACGTGTCGTCGGAAACACGTCTGTGTGAGCCTGGGAGGAGATTCTTTGGCTTGCTCGAAATCAGGTCTCGTTTGAGGGAAAAGGTAAGACGCTGGTTACCGAGAGTGGACACATCAGTGCGTTTTATTTTATTTTTCTGTCCTGGATGCCTGGTGCCTGGAAATGGGCCAACTTCCACAGATGTTGAATATTATCGGCACATTGTTTTTGATCGAGGTATAATCCATATGCATAAAACGTGCACTTGTCAGGTACACGATTGAGTGGTACTGAGTGAATTTGCAGGCTTGGGTCGGCACCCAAGGGCTAAAGCCCGTGCACATTCGTCACCCACAGGAGACCTGGCATCCTCCCCCGGCCAGATTTACCGCTCATCTTTCCCGTCCCAAAACCTTGCCGAACCTGCTTATTGCCTTCAGTAGCTGTTGCGATTTCCAGCCCGGGATGTCTCTTCTTCCGCCTCCAGCACAACGTGGAACACAGCAGTGAGGAGGGGGGCGCCCTGTCTGGTTCCTGATCTTTCACCATTAGGGCTGATTTCAGCTGTGGTCTACTGCAGGCGCCTTCACTAAAGCCGACAAAACTTCCTCCCATGTCTAGTTGGTTGAGTTTCTCATTTCATCGTGAGAGGGTGTAAGATTTTGTCAAATGCGTTTTGTGTCTGCCGAGAGGGTCTCGTGTCGTTTGACCTCTACCATGGGGTAAGTGACTTCACAGGTCGACCTATGCACGACCTGGCTCATGCAACCTCCCCCCCGTCTCCCCAGGAACACGCTGTTCAGATGCAGTGGGAGAAGCAGGCAGAGCTCCCATGCACAGAAGCACACCGGCTTGGGAAACAGGCTGTCGAGAAGTGTTTGAACCTGTCCTTGAGGCTCTGGCTCTGCGTTTGTCTCTGTAGCTAGTTCTTTGTTCATAAACATACACACGAAGTAACTGAGAGATGCTAGCAAAGGTAATGGCATCGGTCACAGCCGGCCTTTGCCGAGCAAGGATGCCAGCTTCTTTGTTCTCGAAACCACTAGTGTGTTAGTCATTACTTCACGGCCCCGTCGCGCCGACCGGGGGGCCGGATGTCGAGGGATTCCCGCGTGTACGTAGAACTACACAACTTTTGGCCCCCAAGCCCGGGCCCTGCCGTGCCCTCGTATCTGCTCTGACAGGAAGCACGTAACCTGAAAAAGGAAACAGGAAGCCTCGGATGACACGGCATACAGATCGCTTCCGGGAGGAGTGCGGGGGACGAGCCCAGTGGCAGAGAAAGGTCTTTCCAGACAGACTAGCTGCTCATCCCTCCTCGGTGACGACCTTGCTGCCCTGTCCGCCATCAGCTGGGGGCCACGGAGAGTGGAAAGGCTGTGCACAGAGGGGCACCGCGGTGCCGAGTCTGTGTTGAGAGCATCTGTGGACTCTGTCCGTCTGTGGCCTCCGTGCGGGGACCTCTGGCCTTGCCTTTGCTCTCACTGGGACCTCTGTCCCTGCTTGACAGCGAGCCCGTGTTCCCATCGGGGTGTTTACTGTCTCGGAAGCAAACCCGCCTTAGGCACGAAGGGTTCTTGGTCAGATGTGGTCTGCTCCGAGGTGTGGTTCTGAGACCCCCACGTGAGATGGCGGGGGAGGCCACTTGGGGCAGATGGCGGGTTTTCTGTCTTGCGTCTTGCCTGTGTCCAGCGTTTTTCACCAGCAGGGGGTGTCGGGTGAGACCTTCCTGTGGTGCCCGGGCAAGCCGGCCCGTCCGTAGGGGACAGGTAATGGGCCTTTTCCCTTTCCCATCTCCGGCCAGGGTCAGGCCCAGCAGCTCTGAATTCATGACATTCCGTCTGTCTCTGCTCTCCGGCTCATAATAACCTAGCCGCTTAGCAGCCTCTTTCTGAAATTGGCTCGGAAGGCAGGCAAGCTTTACAACCCAAACAATCAATTTCAAACTGCCGAACCCAATCAGGCCGGATGGAGTGTGACCCTTGAATTGAGTGTGAAATTGGGAGATGGCCCCCTGCCCCCCACAGTGTGTGGGGGGCCAGCACTTTCTCTCCTACGTGGGGGCCGGCCCGGTGGCGCGGGGTCTGAGGACGCTTTGTGCCACAGGGCCGGGCGGCCGGCTCTGGGCAGGTCCCCGGGGGAGCCAGGCCGGGCCTCTGGCCCCACAGGCGTGCGCGGGACGTCCAGACACGGGGACTTTATGTACTTGTAAATGTGCGTTTTGTCTCTCGCAGGGTCTGATTTTAATTTGGGTAATATTCCCGTTAATAATAACATCTAATTACAACATCCATTAAAAGTTAGTAACATTAATTTAACGGGGAGAAAACCTAATAGAGTTCTCAGAGTGATATTGGCATTTTTCCATTAAATTAATGTTACAAACTTTTAACAGGATGTCTTAAATAGGCATCGTTAGTGTTGGGAATATTAAACAAATTAAATTCAGGCCTGTAATATGAGGTGGGAGCCTATTTATGAATCCAGAGAAAGGTGTCTGCTGGGCTCTTTCATCCACTTAGAATATTCGGCAGGAAGCGTGCGAGGCTGTGTAGGCACTGCTGTATCTGAGCCTTTCTGGAAAATTCCACAGGGGAAGGACTACTCTTTGGGCCTGGAGCCCATGTCTTGGCATTTACACGGCACGAAGCGCCTGGACCGGTCACCACGTGAGGTTAATCCCGGCAATCCACCTTCTCCCTGAGTTTTGTGTCCTGGATCTCCTGAGGTTCGAAGGCCCCTCACGGCCCCGGCTGCAGCTCCCTGTCGGGTTCCCCTGCGGGGCTGTCTGACTGGAGACATGGGTCCCTCGAGGTTCTTTGGAAACCCCGCAGGATGGGACACAGGCAGTATTGCTGGACCCCGCTGTGTGGAAAGTGGGTGAGGGGGGGGCCCTGGGGCGCAGCGGCGGCCCCCCCACCCCCTGCAGCTGGGAGGGCAGCGCCTTCACGCGGGAGGCCTGGTCATCCCGGGGCAGAGTGGGTGGAATTTTGGATGCCTCCATTACCCAGCTTTAGAAACTGATTGTTTGACGTTTACAAAGCTCAGAGATTTGTGACTGACACAATTTCGCTGAGAGTGTCCCATTACCTGCACACATTACCTACACACTTCAAAGGACCCATCAGACTTTCATAGAGCTTAGGACGAGAGCCGCTGGACACAGACGTGAGCCTTGACATCGGGAGGAGCCAGCTGGCCCCGCCTTGGGCCGGTTTCCAGAATGCCCCGTCCTCCACGCTGCTGCCGCTCCTGTCCTTGTTCGAGACGGGGCGTGGGGGTCTCGGGGAGGAGAAGACGGGGTACACCCCTGTCCTCGTCCCAGCCCTCCCTCCCGAGTGGCCTGTCCCTGTGTTCTCAGTTCCTGGAAGGACAGCTGTGCCCGCAGGAGTGCTGGTGGAAGCCCCGGAGGTGCACACGTCTGGCCTTTAAGGCCGGCCCTCGTGTTCAGGGCTGGAGAAGTTTGAGCTCGACATTCAAACACCCAGAACCTCAGTTTCCTGAGCTGTAACAGGAGGAAGGTGACGCACACCTGGAGGGTCCTGGGGAGGAAAGAGTAGTTGTGCAGATGACAGCAGGGTTGGAACTGGTGTGGCCTGAGACTCACAAGAAGGAGATGGGAGCCGGCAGCTGACAGAGGACGGAGGTCAGAGCAGAGTCTCTGGGCCTCGCCGCCTGCTCCCTGGAAGGCGGTGCCCGCGGCCTGTCCCAGACCCGCGCTGACTCGGGGTGGGAGGTGCTGGGGTGCTAGGCGCACAGGGAAGGAAGGTTCTTCCCACACAGGTGCCGGTGCCCAGTCGGCACCACTCGTGTGGCCCCGCCTGCTGAGCACAGGCTGCGTGCGCTTGGCTCCGGCTCCTTAGACGGGGCCGCGGCCGTGGAGGGGGCCCCCTCCTGTCACCACAGACCCGTCACCAGCTTGCTCAGGTGCCTTCCGGCTGCAAAAGCCAGGCAGGCGCCCTCTTTGCGGACGGGGATGTGGTGGTGGGCCCTGACAGCCGCTGAAACGAGTTTTGATGGAAAACGCATCTTTATATGGCGTCTCTATGGCCCTGAAAGAATTTCCAGTTTGTTATTCAAACAGCGCGTGAAATGAGGCTGTGTGGCGCACGGTTGTGTACGAAGCAGACGAACGGGGAAGGCTGCGCGAGGGACTCCGTTTTCCCGGGCGGGACGGGGAACGCAGGCCCCGGCTCTCAAGGCGCGTCTTTAGTGGGTCCGTGGCAGACCTGTTTGCAGTCGTCACCACGCGGAGTTTCAGTGGAAATAGGTGCTTCTGGCTCATCGTGTGAGCCGTCGTGGACACGGCGCACGGGCCCTGCTCTCTATGGAAAGTCACCTCACTGGCAGGTAGCCCTGAACGGCACAGACCTGGTACGTCTTCTCTGGAAAGGTCGTAACGGCTTGTGGTGTCTTAATCGTATTTGACTGAGTTCAGTGGAAACCATTGATGTAGATAAATCCTGAATTCTTTCTAGAGCTGTGCATTTGCCGGTTTATAAGAGCTACGACTTTATATAATCTATGTGTACGTGCGTAGGCACATGGAACATAGACAGATACGCATTTTATATATATTCACACTTGTGCAATGGGGCCACATGTGTTCGCTTATAAGTGTGCATAACAGGAAGGCACCGGACGAAGGAATCAGCACGGGTCGATTGACAGAGTCCCCATCGGGTCTGCGTCCGCTGGCTGTGTGGTTATGGGAACCCACCCCTCTGAAGCCTCAACGTCCGTCCATATGGGGTCATGATATATACCTCACAGGACTATTCTAAGGATTAGAAATAATGTCCAAAGCACTTGGCTAGTGCCCGGTGCAGAGAACTTACTAAATATGGAAGCTATTAGTTTTTCCAAGATCAGCTTAAAAGTAGAGAATGAATTGAATAGAGTCCTTAAGGGTTTTCTTAAATCAATGGTTTAATGAAATAGCACATATTATTGCAACAGAAAAGGTGCATAGTAATTCCTTTGCTATTGACATCACGTGTTTCAGAGAGATGGGAGCCGACGTGGGACGCGTGTCTCCGAGAAGGCTGGCCGCAGCTAACGTGGTGCCGCGGGAGGCGATGGTGTAAAACCCCTTGTCTCACAAGGTCACGCTGCAGGTGGGTCCAGAAGAATCTCAAAAAGCAGGGATCACCCCAAGTAAAGGGGTGACTCTGGTGTAGGGACAACGTGCACGAGATGATTTCAGATCCAGGGGGCATCCAGGCAGGAACTGAGTGCCTGGGTGGACTTACCGTTGAATTTGCGTTTTGAGAAACAGCGTTGTCCCGACTAGGTTATGAAGTAAGAATACACACGGGACAAAAAGCGAACCAGAGAGATCACTGAAGCATCTGTTTGTAAACAGGGAGGGAGATCTGGACGTTACCTGCACAGTGTGTGAAGCAGTTGTCCCCGTCCGGACACCCGGCCCCGGGGTTGAGGCTCACCCACCCTTGCAGTGGGTCAGAGCAATCAATGGTGCTAAGCTACTGTTAATTAGCTTGATCTGCTTTAATAACGTTATTCAGAAGGGGCAGGGGGCTGGGTTGACTTTTCCTGTCTCAGATATACGCCCTCCAGCCATGGGGGCCGCCAGCCCGCCGGGGTAGGGGGGCGTTCTGTCCTGGTCCGGACTCCCCTCCCCAGGAGTACCCGACTGGGGAGGAGTCCCACCAGCTGGGACCAATCCCGGTACATCTTTAGTTATGCAGGAAGCGTGCTCCCTAAAGAAACTACCTGGCCCGAGTCGCACGTGGGGTCTCTAACACAAATTAGATGAAGTATAAATTAGAAACACGGTTGGGACTTTGCCTTTCTGGACTTCCCTCGGTCTTCTTCCTGAGCCAGAGTCCCTGAGTCTTGTTCATGTAGCTCGTGACAGAGAAAAAAAAATCAGTCTTTAGCCTCTAATCATTTAAAATTTAATGAACACACATGTAGGGAGGAAATACTTCAAGCTCATTCTGTCAAAGGCTTTTACATTTCCCACCTTTTCATCACGCTAACTTATTCAGGAAGTTCAGGTCTGCAGCCCCGAGGAGGTGCAAGTCAAGATGTGATGGTTGTGGACAAGCACCCAGAGCTCTGGGGCCGCCTTGCTCCTATTTTCTAGGGAGCCGGGGGTGTGGCTCTGCAGCATGGAGCGGGGGGGGGGGCCACTGCGCTTCTGTGGGCAGGAAGTGCTGCGTCGTGTCTCCTGTCTTTCCCGGTACACCTGAGTCCCACAGGGACGCTTCTGCTCAAAAGCCACGCCCATGTGTCCTCGTCCCCAGATGCAGCTCTGTTATCCCCAAAACAGGCTTCCTTCAGATTTGTCCCCATGCTCCGTTCAGGGCTCGGAGTCACTTCTGACACATACAGGAAAGGAGGGGATCTAGGTGACATGGGGACACTTGGGGACACTTCATCAGATAAAATTCTGACGGGGGCCCTGGTGGGGTCAGGACACCCTGAAATGTGAGGGAAAGACTGAGGCACTTCAGTAAATACATCACATTTCCAGGGTGGCTTTGAACAAGTGTCCACCCTAGGGGTGTGAGTGTCCGTGTGTCCGTGCTTGGGGGATGGAAAAGGACGCACGGTTAGGACGACCAGGAGGCGGGCAGGGAACTTCACCGTCACGGAAGACAGCCCCCGCTCTCCCTCGAGATTCCCGCTGGATGCAATCTCCTTACGAATGCGAGAGATGGCCTGCCTATTAAGACCAAACAAAGGGTATAGGAAAAAATAACCAGCCTCAACACAGCTCATTTGGTGGAATTTACACAGAGCTGTAAATGAATTAAATTGTTAGATACTGAAGTGATGTATCTGAACACAGCCATTCCCTGAAAATCAGCCCGAACCCCACGTAAGTGCAGTTTCCAAAATGCAGTGTTCGGTTTATCTGAGTGTTTCTTGCCCTGCTTATCTTTCTGCCTATCTCGGAAAATCTCATTAAACAATTAGATGTTCTTTTAATTGGTACACTATTCAGCCGATAGGTCTGATGAAGTCTTGAGTTGATGCGCGACTGAGGGTGGGGTCCACAAACTGTTCTGGAAACGAGAAATTGCAGGGATTTCCGGGGTCGGGAGTGCCATGGGCGTGTCTCAGCTCGGGGACGGGGCGCCTGCGTTGGGCCCCATTTCCACATCCTCCGTCCAAACCTGGCTTGGGCCGTGGGGCAATCATGTGGTTCCGTCAGAGCTCAATGCATTTTGATTGTCTGGCTCTCGTAGTGGTGGAACCAGACGCTCAACGCCAAGCCATTGTTTTCTTTGGGAGACTATCTTCTTGGGAAACCCTCCCGTAAATGACAGTCTCTACCAAATGCCCGGGGTCTACGAGTCCAGGACCGGCTCCGAAGGAACCGGATTCGTGACCCGTGCGGAAGGCATGCCACCAAGAACCGGCCTCCCTGAGTACCTAACCCGCACAGGGCAGACTCGCGGGAAAGAGATCCCACCGACGTCGGAGGAATTAGGACAGGGTGTACTTTGTAGCTTCTTTGGGGGGAAGACACAGGAGGAAACAGACTTGGCCTTTTCAAAGTCGAAAACATAAAAACAGTATGTTCTGAATTTTTCATTCGAGCCTATCTGAGTTTAACTTTCCCTTACACTATATAGGAAACAATGACTGTTTACGTATCTATCCGCACTTCTGAAAACAGCATTGGTACTGGCTATTGGAATCTGGCTTTTCCTATCTACCCCCCTTGGTTAATATTAGCAACATGGTAAACGAGGTCACACTTGTTACAGCCGTGGTTGCCAGGGGACTTTTATGAGGTATCGGGTTTATCTATAGGAAACCGGTTGTGGTCAAAATGTATTTTAAATTTACTTTTGCGTGTATCTCAACACACAGCGTGCCATGCTGCGTGCTGTAAATACAAAATTGTGGGATGAATTACATCCCTGATCTAAATTATGGCACAGGGAAGGATGGTAACCAGCCTCAAAATTGAATATCCTTTAGGATGTAGCAGTCAGTTCCGTGGAAGGGGTAGGACTCAGGCGATCGGTACAGCATGAAACGTAAACGAGTGTTATGCTCGAACAGATACAAATATCTGTGCGTCTTATTGTGCCATCAGGTGCAGTGGAACTTGAATGTTGCTCTGCAGAGCCTGTCTGGTTTTAATTACGGGACGACCAAATAGAATCATCATGCTAACATTAGAGAGCAAAAATCTCAATAAAATCTGCCAACCAGGCTGCTTATAACAAAATGATTGATTTTCCTTTAGAGTGGTAACACTATAGATTTTGGTAATATGACTTATCGATTATTGCTCTGACTGCTTTCAGTGCTATTGATAGGGAGAAGAAATACGCAATCTGGCACGCCACGTGATTTCCTCCACTGTCCGAGACATTGTGCACATCTGGTTTCTCTCAGCTCTGAAATTCTCATTAGTGAGGGTGTGCAGCGAGTAAATCCTGGTCTTCTAGGAAGTGAGTTAATTAGGGGCTGGTTTTACACTTTTCAGTGCAATCTTTGCACTTCTGTGATGGCCGTTAGAAATTACCCCTTCCCCGCTCTGCCTTCTGGAGCCGTGTGGATGGCTGTCCTCTGAGCCGTGGTCTCAGCAAGGTCACCCAGAGCTCCCTGGCGTTGTTGGGGCGATGGAGACAGGCGTCTGGGAGCCCAGTAAATCAATCACAATTAGCACACGCTTGTTTCCTGCCCGTAAAGGCTCAGGAGGGAAAGGTCGGGGGGGAAGGACCACGGGGCAGTGTGCAGATAGAGAAACCCGTAAGTGCGTGGCATGGGACACACATGCCCCCCCTGTCGTGGGACAATCGGATTTTGATCTCATTACGGTCGACACTGACATTTCTGGGAGGCCAGCACCAATGTGGTTTTGGCAGGAAGGATGGTCGGGGAGAAGTATTTCTGGAATCCTGTGGGTGCGGTGGGCACTCTGTGACTGAAACTTGCTTGACGTGATCGCTTGGAGGAAATAGCTGGGCAAAATGAAGTTTGACACCAATGGGTCCAGATCCTACTACAGCCTCATTTCTGGAGTCCGGCTGGGTTCCTTTCTTCCTTTCTTCCTCTGATGCAAACGAACAAGCTCCCTTTCCTTGCTTTTCTTGCTTGTTTCCCACCCCCCCCCCTTGTTCTGCCTTTGTAGTGTCAACCCCGTGACGCATGGGTCCTTCTCTCTAGGAGTCCCAATCACCCATCGTTCCTGGTCTGACTCCATGAAGATGCTCTCCTGCACGTGTTGGCTCATGTATCCTTCCTTAGGATTTCAGCGTTGGGATCGTGCTACCATTTATCTGTTTACAAATGTTAGGTGGGTCTTCTCCACCAGACTGATCATTCTTGAGCCCGGCAAACGCTCAGTGTGGTCCCTTCGTGTTTCTCCAGCGTGCGGTAGAACACATAACAGGTATGGCAGGCTACTTTGCATTCTGGTTGTGCGATTGGTAACGTGACTGCTTCCCGGAGCCCAACGCCGATACGAAAGCTTCATGAAGGTGAGGCAAAGCCGTGCAAAGAAACCTGCTCTGTCATGTGTGCGTGTCTGTGTGTGCAAACCTTGCCTGCTGGGTACGGGGACAGCCAGATGAAGGATCCGGCCCTGACAATGCAGGGATGAGGAGGTCTGTTTATTTTCACGTACGTAGGAGTGCGCTACATGCAGCTGGAGAAAGCAAATTTAAGAGTGGACTTTTCAGGGGTCCTTAGAGGAGTGGAGGCAATAAAGAGCAGAGGTGGGCACGCCCGCCCCAGAGAGTTGGCACGCCTGGGGGAGCAGCCTGGTGGGCACAGGTAGCTTGAAAAGGAGAAATTAAACAGGATCTTGACCTCAAATTCCTTCTCTTCTCTGTCATCCCCTTGTTCTCCATCAGGAAGCAAATAGGCTTCATTTCCATTAAGAAACGCATTAACAGGAGTCAGGAGGAGAAAGCAGGGTCCCCAGTGACCATTTCCCTCCACTGGAAAGACCCTGGATGTCATAGGAACCATCCCTAACCCCACACAGACCACAGGACGAGTGCTACCACTCCACGGCCCAAGTCTTCCTTGAAGTGCTAGGTTTGTGCCCTAAAATTTAGCCTCAGGTGTAGGGTCGCGTACGACAAAAATGGCTTCAAGTGTCAAGAGAACATGTCAAGGAGAGAAAAGAAGAGGCCGACCTGTGGGCGATGGACGTGTTTGCGGCTTTGCTGCCTTCCAGCCCAGCTCACTCACCAAATGGAAACACGACTACTTACTATGACTTCAAGAGGGACCGTAAGCAGGTGGGGTGGTACTAGGGTGCACGCCAGGGTCATTCCCTGCCCATGCGTCTGCACGGCTGTCTGCGTAAGTATGCACACATGCACGTGTGTGCCCACAGAGATTCATGCATGGTGGTCCGTGTGCATGCATGCGTGTGTGCGCACATGTGCGTGGCCGTGGTATGCATGGTTGCACGCGCCCACGTTGTCCTCACCCGAGGCCTCTGTGACTAGCCTGATGGCTTTAAAAGCGTCCATTGAGGCAGGACTCGTGTTTGGAGGCCCATCCGCTTGGCAGTTGGGTGTCCTGGTGTGGATTCACCTGAGTGGGGATTTGCAGTGGGGTTTCCTCTGTCCACCAAGAAGAAGGGGAGCCTTTGCCAGTTTACAGAGTGGTAAGCGTGGTAAGCGGCGCCCCGCTGGGCTGTGCTGTGTCCAGGCGCTGGCACTGAGACAATGGATGGCCAAGAAACTCCTCCAGACCCACTAGTGGGTCAATGTGCCCTCCTGCAGTCACTGTGCAACACACACCCTCAGGAGGGGCCTGGAGAGCTCACAGAAGCCTCCCCCCTTGTCCCAGAAGAGAGAGTCAGGGAGCAGAGACTGGTCTGTGACTTGAGCCTGTGAGTGATGTGATACTTACAGGTGTCCCTGTGGCCTGACAGCCCAGACGATGACCCCACAGCTCAGGGTGGACCCTGGCAGGGAGGGTGGAGAGCTCCCGTCTGGGCTTGTTGGGGAGCAGAGCAGCTGGCTCCGTTATGATGGCTCTTTCTAACCCGTTGGGCCCCTTGTTGCGATCGTCTTGTGTAACCACTAAATGGGTCAGTCTGGCAGCAAATGGGGCCCTCAGAGGTGGTGCAACTCCCAGCCATGGAGTTCGTGAGTGGCGGGGTCGGTATGTGAAGCCGGCACTACCTGTCTGGTCTGTAACATATTTCACCAGACCTCACAGTTGAAGGCAGGGCTCCCTGGCACCTCCGTTCTTCCTAACGCAACCCTCAATGTGTTTTCTTCCCTCTCTGTGCTTCTTGGCCAGTCCCATCACCATCACCATCCTCATCATCATGACCACCATCATCATCGTCAATATCACTGCCTCAAACCCCTTTGGAAATAGACTGCGATGTCATGGACCAGGAGATGAACACACACTGTGCTTCTCAAAGGGCTCTGCCACCATTTTAATGAAATCTGACGGTCTGGGTTTTCTTTAATATTCCCAGTAACCTAAATAACAGATGAGTGTCACCGTCTCAGCGATGTCTTGGCCAGACTCGCCTGGGCTCACAGACAGCATGCCAGGGCCGGGAGCCACTGAGCCTCGCTCTGCACACTGGGTGGTGGCAGAGGGTGCGCCCAAAACCATGATCAGGAGGCACCCTCTGGGGAAACCGAGTCAGCAAGGCTTCTGTGAATCTGGGATGCGCTACAGTGTCCAGTGTCTGCGAGTCAACACGTGTGAGCCTGCGGCTGTTTTCGCCAGAGGTTAGTGTGGCAAGGGTCCGAGGAGAGGCTGACGTAGGAGGCATGTCTGAGTACGGCCAGCACGGATGTTGGTGTGTGGTCACAGGGCTGCACTCGGTCCTCTAGTGCTGTGGGGGAGCGTTTGCTGGGCTCGCGTCCTGCGTTTAGAATAACGTATTAGATGAGTTGTTTCTCGGAGATTTGGAGGAGACTTTGCCTCAAAATCTCTTTTGATGTTTCCACTCTGTAAGTTACAAAAGACGTATTCGGGGAGCTTCCGTTAGTTTCTGCTTCAGTTTGTTTGAGCTCAGCAAACCTCAGGAATCCAAAGGCAACTCAATAAAGCCTAACAAAGCTTCCCACATGACTTCCGAGTGTCAGTTTTGGCTCACGGATGGAGATCAAACCAGCACTCGCAAAGAAAGCCAATGGTCATGGGACCACGTGGGCTTAAACCACCGAGTAGTCCAATGAAACCCACACGAATCAAAACTTTCTGCAGTTTGCAAAGTGCTGCTAATGTGCTCTGCGATACCCGCACGGAGGACAGTACTGAGAGGACTAGCCCACCAGGCACCTTGTTGTATTCGTTCTGTGCTGACTCAGTGAGTCAGTCTGGCAGCGAATGAGGCCCTCAGAGGTGGTGCAACTCCCAGCCATGGCACTGGTGAGTGGTGGGGTCAGTATCTGAAACCAGCACCACCTGTCTGGTCTGTAATATGTTTCATCAGAGCTCACAGTCGAAGGCAGGGCTCCCTGGCACCTCCTCTTTTCCCTGACACAGCCCTTGACTTGCTTTCTTCTCTCTCTGTGCTTCTCACTCCCAAACCGGCCCCTCTGTCTGAGGGGACACGAGGGAGACCTTCCTTATCGTTAGTACCGTCATCATCACCACCATCATCACCATCACCATCACCATCACCATCACCATCATCATCATCTGGGTGCTGTAGGGAAGACAGGGTGTGGGCACTGAGAGCCTTCATTGCACCTTGAATGCTGTTGGTTTAGGATGAGCTCCTGCTTCTCAGTCTCCCTGTGCCTTCCTCCGTGGAGTCCCTCGGCAACATGCAGACGGAGATGCCGTTGGGCTCTGGGTGGCCCTTAACAGCACTCGCTGAGGCTGTGTATAGCCAGGTTGCAAAATAGTTTGCAGCTAGAGCCAGGATCTGGGTAACCAAGTAAGTGCACACACTATTCCTATCTTGGCTTGAGTTGAGGGCACCTCTGTGTGTATCACAAGTGCACGAACGTGTCCCAGTCAGGGGACCTTCCGTGTCCGGCTCTAAGTAGTTCATAAAATGTCTACATTCCCGCACTGTAAACCAGAAAAGCACATTATGGCTGTGTGGAGACCACCAAAGTGTGAAATAGGTGGGCGGTGTTTCTGCAACACACGTGTGGTTCTCCATCAGGCCTTCATATGGTGACCCATGGTGTTCCTGGTGACGATCGTACCCACACTGATTTCTGCATAATACAGTTGCTTTCAGCCTCTGTATGCATAAGAATTCATGTAGGAAATATGTTAATAAATGCCACTTGGTCATTTTGGGTGATTCTATCGGGCCCGGAGGCCCACCTTTCAGAGAACATGGTGCCGTGTGGCAGCCACCAGGATAGATGGTCGGGGTGGGCCACCCGAGCCCTTGGCTCTTGCCCAAGCTTCTTGCCTCACCAGGGGAGGCCGTGGGAAGGTGAGGAACAGTCCCAGGAGGGGGGTGGGTAGCCAGGACGGAAACGGGGATGTCCCCCACCCCCTCCTCAATTCCGTCTCACCGATAAACCCAAACGAATAAAAGAAAAATGAAACAAGAGAGTATTTTTATAGCCACAGTTAAAGAGAACAAGTCTGACGTTTTGCCGTATTTTGGCATCTTAACACTTGGATAATGCACCGATGCCAAATTGGGCTGCCTGTGTATACAACAGTGTTTCAGGCTCATACTCAGCAGAGTGAAGACGTGCCCCTGTTTAGGACGGGGGTGATGCGGCCGCCGGTGTGGGATGGGGGGCGGAGGCGCGCTCGCTGTGTCTTCATCAGGGGGCTGGTGGTTGGAAGCCGAACGGGGATATGGCCATCCTGCTGTTCTCTGGGGAAGTCCCGGAGAAATGAGGAGAGGGGCCACCCGTATGCCCCACGTGGGGCGATGTTCACGTGGCGTTGCCACGACACTGTGGAGACAAGGTTTGCGTGATGGGGCGCGTGAGGCTGCCGGTGTGTGACCTGGAAGCAGAGGGGAAATATCACATAGTCGTGTGAGGTTGGGTTTTGAGGAAAGTGGATCCCGAGATCCTAGCACAGTCCTCGCTCTAGTACTCCGGCGTAATCACACCCAGAAAAATACACAGTTTTTCTTCTAGTATTTTCACTCCCTTGGCGTTCATCCTCCATCGTTCTCTTCCCTTGTGTTGGTGATGTGTGGGTACATCCAGTCAAAAGCTTTGAAATAATACATCTCTTTATTTTATCAGTTTCTCCTCTGGAAACATTCTAGGTTGTAGCCCGAGGCAGCAAAGCCCAACATGTTGTTGGGGAAAAGAGGCAAAGCAGAAGAAAGTTATTCGAACCTTTGAAAACGTACTGATGTGCATTTCTTTGCGCCACGTTCATTCGCGTTGTTGAGGGCACTGGAGCCTGGTGACTCCTGGGGCTCATTCCCATTGTGGAATTGGCTTTTCTGCATGATCCGTGTGACTGAGGACCCTCGCGAAGCCCCAGCGTGGGCGGGCCAGGCCACGTGAAGGTTCCTCTTCCGAGTTGGGGATTTCTGCGTCAGCCGCACCTGAAGATTCGGACACGCACAGGCCACGGGGAAGTGGCCAGGATGAGAACTGGGCAACTTGGGACCAGGAGACGGCTCTGTTCTGCCTCTTCCCTCAACAGAGCTCCCTTTCCAACATTTCTGCCACAGTTTGAGACTCCCTGCCACAGGATACTGTCCTCCCTCTGCCCGAGGATGACAGTCAGACACACACCCGCCTTCCCGAGGACGCACGTCTACCGAAGCGGCGTCTCTCAGGAGCATGCCCGGGTTTGCACTGCCACATCCTCCTCTGTCGCCAGGTGGTGAGGGAGGCAGAGAGCTTGCTAAATCTGCAGCTGGAAGCCTTAGACGTGGAAATCATTGCTTCCATTTCCTAACCTGTTCTGGCGACAAGCTAAGAACGTGGCCTGGTGATGAGCATCTGTCTCTTTAGCAAACATTTGCAATCGTACCAACTGCTGTTAAGGCTGTGCTGTAGGTTTTATGAATCTAAGTAAAGAAAAGGTGGCCCTTACCCTGAGACAGTTCTCAGTCTACGGGAAAAATAAACACGGTGGCACCAGGGTCGTGAAGGGCAGTCACGACAGAGGCTCTTTCTAGTGTAAGAAGATCCCTTTGCTGGACACACACCTGCGCTCGTGTGTCTGCTGAGGATTTTCTGATGACCCACAGGGCGGCTCCGTTATCCACAAGTGGGACGTTGCTGCAGCACGGGCAGGTGAGACGCCGTGGACCGTCCAGCAGAGCAGAGGGTGGACAGCCATCGTCAGCTTAAAAAGGTCTTTTCTGTAGTCCCGGGAGCTACGCTGGGGAGAAGGTGCTAAAGGCACTGCTTCAGGCTGGGGGTCCTTCGGGACACAAAGCTGTGTCCCATGGAAACATGGGAAAGATCGTGAGCCATCGTCAAGGTCACCCAGCGAGTTGTATGGGTGTGCCTGTATGTACCTTCTCCTGGGTTGGGGAGCTAGTGCATACGGGTTCTCCCTATGTCGCCTCATAAGGGTCCACATTCACGCAGTGTCGTTGGTCAGCACGACATTTGTCTCAGAACCTAATACTTGATTTCCTTTTCAGTGCTTTTCTTAATTTGTTTGACCTTAAACTTATACAGGAAAATATTGTCAAGTCTGAACTTCAATTTAAACTGTGAGAGATCTTTCCATATATTGACTGGTAATTGTGACTTACAGTTAAAGATGGAGATCTATTTTCCAATAATATTTGACACTGTTTTTATCACATTTCTTAAAGCCTTAAAGTTTATAGTATTTTTTGTTGTTTTTATTCAGCAAGATGTAAATGTGATATAACGACAGTGAAGTGACTTTTCGCATAATTATTACAAAATCAAAACCAGGCGCCTGGGTGGTTTGGTCAGTTGAGCATGTGACTCTTGATTTCAGCTCAGGTCATGATCTCACGGTTTGTGGGATCGAACCCATGTCCGGCTCTGAGCTGACCATGGAGCTTGATTAAGATTCCCTTATTCCCTCTCTCTCTCTCTCTCTCTCTCTCAAAATAATAAATAAATAATCATGAAAAAAACCCAACCACAGAACTCTGCCTGTGAGCATTGCATTATACACTTGCGATCCTGCCCCTGGGGGTGAGGGGGCAGGTCCGTTTTCCAGTGCGTGAGTATACAATTTAAGTGCAATGTAAGTACTATTATGGGTGAAACATAATTAATCTAAAAATCATATTTAAGTGTTTCTGAGTGTGTGATCTCCTGGCTCGTTTATATAAAAACACGCATCACTAAGTCATTTGCTTGCAACCATTTGAGAGTGTATGAAAGACTTTGTAAGTATTTAGATTTTTTAAAAATTTCCATTTACTTTTCTAGAAGATTTTCCACAGTTGCTGTAGTTACATCGTAAACTATTTGAAAGCTCCCGATCATAAAAGCATCTTGCAGAAATGCCCGGACTCTCACTCATGTCTCCTTAGTGGCTTTGTCAGATTTTGAAGCTTCTCTTTCTCTTTCTCTCATCTCGCGTAACACCTACTCATTTTGTTTTACGTACGGCAGGTCCTTAAATACGGAATTTGGCATGATTTCCTCACATTTGTACTTGAGAAAGGCTAACAATAAATCTAAAATAATGTAAGACATTTTACGGAAAATGTATGGAGGACTACAATGATGAGTTAACGTCATCTGTGCGTTTGTAGGGTGCTTCTGTTTGAAAATTTTTTTCCCTGTGCAAAGTCTCAAATTCTGTGATTCAGCATAGGAAGATGTTTTCTCCAATTTTCTCCATTGAAGAACTGAGACACAGCCTGAACAAGTGATGGAATTATGCAGCATATTACTATGGAATGAGCTTCTTTTACGGGTTACAAGTATATATTGTCCTGAAGTTTAGCTCCTGCAACCATGAGGAATGCTAGGCATTCAAGGCCCATTTACACATGAGGAAACAGGTACTGAGCGGCTAAGTCACTTAAGTCACAACTGGCCTTTGGTAGACGGCGTGAGGGATGTGAGACCAGGTTTGTGAATTAGAAGGTGCTGCTTGTCCCCACTTTCTACTCTGACTTCCCAACTGCTCGATGACACAGGCCGCCGTCTGCATTAGAAATGATGCCAAGACCTTCTGTCTTGTCAAAGGAAGGAGAGGTAGTGAATGTATACAGTGGCATTCTGCACTGCCACTCTTTGCTTCTTTGTTCTTATCGTCAGCTCTGAAGGAAGCCACCTGCTGTGTGGCAGAACCAGACGAAACCCTCTCTGGTCAGGAATCTCAGAAGAGCAGACAGGGCCACGCTTAATATCCCCAGTGCTCACTTCAGCCGCTTTGCCATCATACGGTGATGCCGGGGTCCTGCAGCGGTGCGACTTGGATGGGGATGGTCTGTGGGAGCCCCCAGGCTGTGGCCGTGTGGTGAGCGCCCGGCACCCATACTGCGCTGGGTCCCGCCTTGCTCGGCAAGGGTGCTGAAAAGCATTATGGGAACCCCAGGAGAGGTGATACCGGAAACTCTCATGCGCTCAGGCGGCCAAGCTTCCGGGTATCGGAAGGGACTTGCATCGTTACACTTTGAAGTCAGTTACGAAAGGAAGCCCGTGAGGTGTAGACTACTAGGAGAAAGTCAGACCTTGGCATAGACAACGTTTACGAGTAGGTGTTTATTAGAGAGCGGGGCCCAGCAGGTGTTTCCCGAAGCCCTTCCAAATTGAGAACAGCAACGTCAATTTATGTCCTGCCAGATTCTCCGGGACGCGGGCTGTGTTCATGTGGTTCAGGGCTCCCGCCTCCTCTGCCGACAGGGCTGGGACAAGGCCCCTTGCTCTGGGATCCGCTGAGCTGGTCAGCACATGAGCTGGTCAGCACATGACAGTGCCCTGATAAAAGACTGGGGCCGTGCCTAATAAATGGGACCTGCTTCTTGTGACCATTCCCTTTCCTCTCCTGCAAATTGAAGACGTTAATAGAATCTACCCACCAGGGCTGTTGGGAAGTGAAAGAGATCAAAGTACGGAGCCCACACAGGATCGTACCTGCCAGACTTGCGGTCAGCGTTTGCAAGTTTTTTTCAACAACAGATCCCCTGTCACATCCACGCTGTGTCTGACGTCAGAATGTGCAGCATGGTATTCTAGAAGGGCCACCCCACGAGCAGCCACGTCTGCCACTTGGTTTGAGCTTCGTGACTGAGTACATTTTTATACTTTCACAAGTTACGGCAGAACCAATGTTGACTGAGGATTTTCCAGAAGCCCGATGCCACGTGTGTGCCTCGTGTTGTTCCATTTAATGTGCGTGAAAATCATGTCCTGTGGTCTGTGTTGTGTTCTCGTCGATGGGTAAGAAGAGATGAACCTCCCTAGTGCATCCCAGGGGACTGCACACCCGGGGAGAGCTCACCCCTTCGCTTTGGTTCTCTGCCTTTCATGTCTCAACCTCCATGGAGCTTTGTTTATGCCAAACCACCTGTGATCAGTCACACATATTGTTTGCTCTCTTCCCAGAACTTTGCTGAGCCTGTGCGTTAGCTCTAAGTGTGTGTGTGTGTGTGTGTGTGTGTGTGTGTGTGTGGTGTGTGTGTGTGTGTGTGTGTGTGGTGTGTATTGTGTGTGGTGTGTGTGTGTTGGCAGCGGGGGGACTCCCGAGGGTTCTCAATATACAAGATCAGATCTTCTGCATATAGACTTTGTTTTACTACTTCCTTTCCAATATGAACGCCTTTTATTTCTTTCTCCTCCCTGATTTCTCCGGTTAGAACCTCCAGGACAGCATCAAACACAAGTGACGTTGGTGCATGTCCTTGTCTTGTTTCTGATCTTAGGGGCAAAGCTTCAGGTTTTTACCATTAAGTAGGGTGTCAGCTGTGGGCTTTTCATAGGTGGCCTTTACTAGGTTGAGGAAGGATCTCTTTCATTCCTAGTTTTTCAATGTTTTTATCATGAAAATCTCTTGAGTTTGTCACATACCACTTATGCATCAGTTAAGGTGATCAATGGCTATGTCCTTCAGTTTATGAATCTGTGGCGTTACACTGATTTCCGTACGTTGAACCAACCTTGCATTCTTGGGGTAAATCCTGCTTGGGTTTGATATTGTTTCTTTGCTGCAGGATTGGGTTTGGCGATAATTTTGGGGGTGATCCATCTATTCCATGATGGATGTCGATTGAGCTGTGGTTTTCTTTCTTGTGATGCCTTTGTCTGGTTTGGGGACCACATGATGCTGGCTGGCCTCCTAGAACACATTGGGGAGTGTTACCTCTTCTTCTGTGTTGTTCGCAGATGACCGGTGTCAATTCTTTGGACATTCAACAGGTCGCCAGGGCAGTCACCTAGCCTGGACTTCCTCTGTGGAGAATTTATTATCGTGACCACTGCAATCTCCAGACTTACTAGAGCTCTAGTTGGATTTTCAATTTCTTGTGAGTACTTTGTATCTTCCTAGGAATTTTTCCATTTCATGAAAGTTATCTAAGTTTTTGGCATACGGTTGTTTATAGGATTCCTTTAATCCTATGCATTTCTGTAAGATAGGCAATGACTTTTCCTCTTTCATTCCTCAGTTCAGTAATTGAAGTTTTCTGTATTTTTTCAGTCTAAAGATTTGTCAATTTTGTTGATGTTTTCAAAGAGTTAGCTTTTTAAAAAATTGTTTTTGGGTTTTCTAGTTCCATCCTATTCTCTATTTCATTTATTTCCCTTCTTACCTTTATTATTGCCTTCCCTGTGTTTGCTGTGGGTTTACTTTCTTCTTCTTTTTATGGCTTCTCAACATGAATGACTGAGCTTCTGGTTTGATGCATTATGTTGCATTTGCAGCCGCGCGTCTCTGGCCACAGCTTTCAGCGCATCCTGTAAATTCTGCCGCCTGTGCTTCTGTTTTCTTTCATGTCAAAGTGTTTTCTGGTTTCCATTGTGATTTTGTCTTTGATCCATTGACCATTCAGGAATGCATTGTTTCACTTGCTCGTGTTGTAAATTTCCCACATCTGCTGTTTTTTATTTCTAATTTTATTTCATTGTGCTTGGGGAACATACTTTGTATGGTTTCAATACTTTTAGACTAACAGAGACTTGCTTCATGGCCCGACAATCTTTCTGTCTGGGAAGATGTGCCACGTGCGTGTGTGTGGGACGATGCGCTCTCTGCCGCTTTCGGGTGGGGGGTTCCGTGTGTGTGTTGGATCTGGTCAGTTCATGGTGTTGTTCACACCTGCCATTTCCTTGTGGGTCTCTGGGTGGCTGTTGCACACACCACTGAAGGCTGGGCAACTACTAGTGTTTAAATTTTTTTTTAAGTTTTATGTATGCATGTATGTATGTATGTATTTAGAGAGAGCATGAACAGGGGAGGGACAGAGAGAGGGACAGACAGAATATGATGGCACAGAGCCTGAAGTGGGGCTCGAACTCACGAACTGTGAGATCGTGACCTGGGCTGAAGTCAAGAGTTGGACACTTAACCGACTGAGCAACCGACTGAGTTGCCCCAGCCAACCACTAGTGTTTACTTGTGTGTTTCTCCCTTCAATTGTGTCAGTCTTTGCTCACATATTTTGGAGTGCTCTTGTTAGGTGCATACATGTTTGTAATCTTTGTTTCCTCCTTATGGATCAACCTTTTTATCATTTTAGGAACTCTTTCTCTCCCTCTAGGAGCAGTAACTATCCGAGTGTCTGTTTGTCTGATATTTTTGGAGCTCCTCCAGCTTCTGTTTTATTTAATATCTGTATGGCATGTCTTTCTTCCTATCCTGTTCACTTTCAATGTATTTATAACTTTGATCTATAAAGTGTGTCTCTTGTGACAGTATACAGCTGGATCCTGTTTCTTAAGAAATTTCTTCCTGCCAATCTCTGCCTTTTAATTGGAGGGCTTTATCCATTTACACTTAATGTAGTCATGGATAAGGTTGGATTTATGCATACCACTTTACTATTTGTTTTCTACGTGTCTTGTCTAGCTTAGCTTATCCCAATTTATTTATTATGGAGATTAAGCTGGTTGTTAATGTGAACTAGATTTTCATCAGTCAAGATATGAGTTATAATCCCTAGGGCAGCCAGTAAGAAAATAACTAAGTTTTTTTTAAAGGGAAGGAAATTAAAATGAAGAAGCCCCAAAGAAGACAGAAGAATAGGAACATAGGAACAAAAATAACAAACTTCATAATACTGGTTCGGTTCTAGTCACATACAAACACCTCACTCCTGTATAAGTTCGTTCCCGCCCCTTCCTTCCTTCACGCCTCCTTTTTCATACGAATTATGTCTCTACGCAGTGTGTGCCCACCAACGCCTTTCTGATTTTTGCTTCAGGCGGGTCTTTTAAATCCAGCAGGGGAGGAGAAGGGTTACAAACCGAAAGCACACAGACACCATCGGGGGAGGAGGTTTCCACACCAGGCGAGCGAGGGGTCAGGTCATATAAGGACGGCCACACAAGTGGGGTCCTTCAGGAAGTACCAGCCAGGTCCGAAAGCAACGGTTCTCCGGGGATGAGGCTTTCAGGGAGCTCTGGCCCCTGTGGATTCCCACCGTGATTGCAGACTTTGGGCCTTCAAGGCGGCCGCGGAGCTGGCGTGGAGGGGGGGCTCTCTCCATCGTCACCGAGATACAGCGGTTCTCCCTGAATAAATGCTTCCTGTTGCTGCAAACTTCTGCTTAGTTTCCAGAGTCCTCAAAAAGCTGATGCTGACAACTCCCGTCAGTTTTCGCACTGCTTTTAGGGATGAGAGAAATTTTGGAGGCTCTTACTCGGCCATTTTCACCAGTGTCATCTGTGCGTGTGGTGTTGGTGTGGCTGACCCCACTGCCCCACTCCAGGAGGGGGCACGGGACCTGGCCCGGGCTGCGAATGTCAGGGGTTGGGTCCGCGGTAGGCCACGAGGTTTGGCCAGGCTGAGTAAGTAAGCCGGTCCAGGCTTCGTCAAAGCCTTTGGGAGACGGGCACCCTTCCCGCTTAGGTTGCTTAGCCGATGACATGTGAGCCTCCCCAGAACAGGAAGGCTCTGGTGTGAAGGGGACCACACAGAGGGAGCCAGAACCAAACTTGCAGAGAGATGGCGTCCCGCGGACCCCGGGTCCCGGACCCAGCTGTGCCCGGACCTTCCCTCACCGGGTGTCAGGGGCTGCAGGCCGGCTTTTCGTGTGGTGGGTGGCCGTGTGCAGGCACAGCCCTGTGGCTTTGTTCTCTGAGCTGTTTGCTTTCCTGGGACCCAGCCCACAGAGGAGAACCAGGCCATCGTAAGGCCGGGGGGCGGGTCTGGCCCACACTGGAACCGGCAGGTGCAGCCAGAGCGCGTCCGTTTTCTCATGCTCACCCCCCGTGCGCCAAGGTTTGCACTGGAGTGGATTCGCGACAGCGATTCTGAGTCTGAAGCAGTTATGTATGACTTCCACCGCAAGTGACAAACACATCAGCGCTTTCATTAACTAATCTCCTTTTGTCTCGGGACTTCGGGACCCGACTGCCTGAGAGACAAGTGCTTTTGTGAACTTCAGACGTCCACCCACGTGAGGTCTGCCCCAAATGCAAGTTACTGCCTCTGAGCAAGCCTTGTAGCGGGAATAATAGGCCCGCGTCTCCGGGCTGGAACCGCACGGAGAATTTCGACTGCGGTAAATCGCAGCCCGGGTGGAAATTGTGGCTTCAATAATTCCTCACGGTAGGCTCCAGCCACATAACGCTTTTGGATTATCCGATTAATCTTTCCTCCCTGATGCTTCCTTTGTTTATTCGTCTTCTCGTTGGGTTGATATTTTTACTACATGACCCTGCGGTGTGGTCTCTTGTATACAGCAGGCCAAAGACTCTAATTTTAGAATAAATGGCCAGGAGAACAGGTTCTGTGCTCACTTGCTTTTAAGGAGGCTCTGGTTATCCAGATCGACCGCATCACCAGCATCCTTGGGAACGGAGGTCTTTTGTGTAACGTTCGTGACGCCTCATGCCGAGTAAGGGCAGGCTTTAGTGTGACCTGACACCCTTGTGTGAAGGGTCCCCGCTTAACAGATTCTTGGAAGCTACGCAGGGAAAAGACATTTTCAAATGGTTTGATGGGCACGGAGAGGGCGTGCACAAGTCACCGGTGAGTAGGAGGCGTGGGAGTCACCGCAGATTTACCACGATGCACGTCAGTGCCTGTGATGGTGCAGGTGTGGTGGCTGCAATGTGTCCTCCAGGTGTGGTGCTCGCGATCCACACTCCGTGAGCGTTACAGGAAGGATGGCCGGAAGCTGCCTTCACTCGGAAGAATGGGGCTGTCTACGTCGTGATAAATCTTCGGGTGACTCTCCCGTGAGATTCTGATAGATTCTTTTCAAATCTGTCTTATACAATTTGCTAATTTGAGAAAAATTCATAACTGTTGGATTTTTTTTTCATTTTAAAGAAAAATGAGAGTGTTGGTGTGTGTGTGTCTGATTCTATTTATTTATTTATTTATTTATTTATTTTCAACGTTTATTTATTTTTGGGACAGAGAGAGACAGAGCATGAACGGGCGAGGGGCAGAGAGAGAGGGAGACACAGAATCGGAAACAGGCTCCAGGCTCTGAGCCATCAGCCCAGAGCCCGACGCGGGGCTCGAACTCACGGACCGCGAGATCGTGACCTGGCTGAAGTCGGACGCTTAACCGACTGCGCCACCCAGGCGCCCCTGTGTGTGTCTGATTCTAGAGCACAGGGATTTCATCAAGTGCTCCCTGGGGCACGTCCCTGTCCTGGCTCCGGTGATTGGGGGTCTGGGGGGACCCCGGTGGGGCCGGGCTCCCACGAACAGAGCACGTTGCCTGAAAGAACTGTCTGCTCGCTCACAGAGACCCTCTAAGGCTGCTGCACACGTGCCCTCTGTTCAATGGAAGGGTACACTCACGTCGTCCTTCTGAGATGGGAAGACGAGTCACCACGAGTCTGGCGTTGCGTCCCCGAGAGCCGCTCAGAGATGTTCTCGATCTTCGCCCACCCTGGTATGAATATTCCCTTCCATTTAGGGAGCCACACCGAGTTACTGCCCTGTATCTCGCTCTGATACTTGCCCCTGGCCTCTGGGGCTGATGGCTCGCTGCCCAGCCTGGAGGGGGCCGCGGCCTTACAGGTGGTCTCTGTGCACCCAGCTCACCCGTCCCGGGCACTGGACACATGAGGGTGGACGGCCGGTGCCCCTGGAGCTGCCTGTCTAAGACTGGCTGGCTTTCTTCTGTTCTAAAGGAAACAGAGTCCATTGCCAGCCCCAGCAGCCTTTCTCGGTTCTGCCCCTCTTTGCCAACAGGCTGGGCCGCCTCACCTCTTCTGCCCCATCACAGCCACCGCGGCTTGACGTAGTGCTAATGGACTGAAGCTCTAATTCGTCCATTTGCACAGCGGTCGCGGTGGGAGAGAGGGTGAGAAGCCCTTCAGCATTTGTGTGCAGGTGGATTAGAGCGAGTACCGCTGGGTAGCTAGCTTCGTCTCTGAGCCAAACCTTTTCTGAGCAGGGGGGACGAGCCACACCGTGGAAGGTTCAGAACGGTCTTCTGAGAACCTCAGAGCTTCTTTCCAGTTCCATAAGTGCGTCTTCTAGAAAAGTCTGTAGCCATTCCTAAAATGTTAATCACTCCTGTTGATTTTTGTTATTTAGATGATTATTCTTAGCCTCGCCGAAGAATAGGATGATTTGGTTGGCAGCGGAAAGTAGAATCATTTTGTTTCTCACCGCGGGATGAGTAAAATTGACAACCTCCTCCATTCCCACTAAGTCATAATTAGAAATTAGAGCCGCACCAGACTGTTTGCTACAGCTGTGGGCTCTGGCAGAACAACACCACAAAACTGTCAGCTTCCAAAGTCACAACAGTTTTGTTTTTATAGCAAGGGCTTACTTTGGCCTCCTGTAAGAGAATCCAAACAGAATTCGTGGAGTTTTAGATAGCTCTTGAAGTAGTTAAGAATTGCCCTCTTTTTAGTGGGGAAAAAATTAATCTCAGCTAGTTCTTGTGAAATCTTTCTTTTATAGGTTTAGAACCCACTTGGGTTTTCATTCTCAAAGCGACATGTCTTTAGGACATGAGTGTGATGGGTACGAAAGGGTGTCGGGGAGGTCACGAGTGTCTCTGGGGTTTGTGAGCGGGCACTCTGCGTCTGAGCATGTAACTAGGATAAACTGGGCCCTGCTCACATAAAACCACGTATGTGGCTGATTTGCGCTATTGCCAAAAACATTCTGACTGTGTATGCAATTTGTCAAAACAATTCTGAGGCTTGCCCGAATATCTGAATCGTGAATATTCGGATGTTTCTGTAAGCTTTTGTTATTTGATACGTGGCATTTGGGTGGAAGTTTCGTTCATTGTGAGTTTTTAAATGATAGGTTTAGTAAAAATTTTACATTATTTTTCCCCAGGAATTATGTGACTTAGATACAAGGCCTTCTGCCACATGATGCATTTTAAGCAGTTATTTGAAAACTCTCTGAATTCGGTCAAAATAGCCTTTGGGGGACCGATTTAGGCAATTATAGGGAACCAGTAAGCGCCACACACTGGCTCGTGTTCAGAAGCGGCTTTTGGGAGGCAGTGACAGGAAGATGGCCACGGGCGTCACTGGCCTTCAAAGCCACATTCGGATGTGTTTTCCCTCGAGCTGTTTGGGTCCTGTGCTGGGTCCGCTTGACACAGAAGAACCTCTCTGCTCCTGGACCCCCTTGACCAGCCTTTCTCATTGCTGGGCCTGCGCAAACTCGTGGGTCTCCCCTTCCTGAGGACAGCCTCGGCTGGTTTTCTTCGAGTGGGTCATCCCTCGGGTGTTGTTGTAGAGCAGGAGAAGGGCCTGTGGGGGGATGTGATGGCTTCTGAGAAGCACGTGCCCTAGGGGCTCATGGCCATGACCCTTTGGCTGCCGGGCAGTAGATGTGACCCCGTCCCTGGTCAGGGCTGCTTCAGGGGCGTGACCGCCCGGCATCCCTGCTCTCCTCAGGTCGCGTCCGAGCTGGGAGGACCCCTGCCCCACGAGGCCCCTGGCCAAAGGCAGCAGGTGGGATGGTGACCGACGAGGCAGGGATGGACCTCCCAGAAGCCTTGCCTGTGGCCACGCCGTGACCTGCAGGAGGCCGTCTCCATCCGGAGGGAGCGGCTCCCGGGCTCTGGGCTGCGGGAGGCTCTGGTGGCACGAGGCCCTGCATTTGGAGGGACTTTGCAACAAGACGGCACCATCCTGGGCACTGAGCGGGTGTCAGTGGTGCCACTGGAGGAACCGGGTGTCTGTGCCACTCAGTGTGAGGCCAGGGTCCGCCTGGCCCGGTCATCGGGCTTGGAAAAGGGCCGGGTGAGTGAAGGCGGGTGCAAGGTGGAAAGCCCCTCGGTGTTAGAAGGAGCAGACGGGTCTTGCTGTTTGCCCTGACGTCCGGGAAGGTAGCGGGGACCCTCTGTGATAGCTGCGTCACCTTCCAGAAGCCTGAGCTGTCCCTTCGTGTGGCCAGGCAGCAAGCTGAGGCCCTGGGCCCCACACCTGCACGCGCCTCTCCTCTGAGCAGAGTTTCCCTGTGGGCCATGCAGACCTGGGAAGGGCCCTGCTTCCCCAAGCGGGGGGCCGGTGGTGGTGGGGGTGGGGTGGTCCGGACTCCAGCCCCGGGTAGGAAACCTGTGCTGCAGCCGCCCAGCACAGCACTCCGCCCATCACCGCCGCCTCCCTCTCTGGGGGAAACACCACGCTTAGTCATCCGTCAGTGACACGCGTCCCGATGACACGGGGCGGGCCCGCCTGTGAACGCGGTCCACGGCCTCACGGTGGCCCACCCACAACAGGAAAGGCCTCACCTTTCCTGAGCCGGGGGGACCTCGCTCACGCACGATTGATCCGCTTGAAACCGAGCCGATAATTACCCAGCTCCTCATTTCCATCCGTGTCTGTAACGTGAAATTTCCCTCAGTGGGAGCGGCCTGGGCCCGCGCGGGGGATGGGAGGGCAGAGCGCTAACCCACAGGTGCGGGCCCCCCACAGGTGCTTCCTGAGCACAAACAGCCGCACGTGCGCTCCCTTCCAAGGCTTCCTTCCGTTTCGATGCGTTTTTAAAATCCCCTTGCTTTTAGGGAACCCTAATGTTTGAAATCCCTTTTTCATCCTCGTTCCCGTACGTATTTCTCCCACATGCGCTGTCAGTCATTGAGATGGTTTTATTTCAGGAGACCCTCAAGCGTGTGAACATTAGAGCTTTTACCTGAGTGGCGGTGGAGCGGACCCCTCGCCCGTGGCCAGACCGCCTCCTCGCCTTCTTCCTCCTGCTCTTCGTGTCTCAGAACGGCTGTGGTGTCACAGTCGCAAGCCCTGTCCCTTCTCACGAGAGAAAGGCCTGTTATCCGAGCTCTCTCATTTGTAAGACCAAGGCGAGCATCTTTTTTTTAAGTTTATTTATTTATTTTGAGAGAGAGGGAGAGAGAGTGTGGGGGAGGGCCAGAGAGAGAATCCCAAGCAGGCTCTGCACTGCCAGCACAGAGCCCGACTTGGAGCTGGAACTCACAACCATGAGATCGTGACCTGATCCAAAATCAAGAGTCGGACCCTCAACCGACTGAGCCACCCAGGAGACCCTAATGCAAGTATATTTTAATTCATGAATCCAAAAGGGATTTTATTGCCCAAAAGAAAGGCTGAGAAAGGAGCTCTTGGCCCCAGTGCTGGGATTTGGTGGGCTTGATAGGGTTTGATGGGGTTTGGTGGGGTTTGGTGGAATTTGGTGGGGTTTAATGGGGTTTGGTGAAATTTGGTGTAGTTTGGTGGGGTTTGGCAGAATTTGGTAAGGTTTGGTGGGGTCTGGTGGGGTTTTGTGGGATATGGTGGAATTTGGTGGGGTT
>NW_024412397.1:1398213-1417380 GCF_014898765.1 Herpailurus yagouaroundi
TGGTGGAATTTGGTGGGATTTGGTAGGGTCTGGTGGGGTTTGGTGGGATATGGTGGAATTTGGTGGGGTTTGGTGGGGTTTGGTGGAATTTGGTAGGATTTGGTAGGGTCTGGTGGGGTTTTGTGGGATATGGTCGAATTTGGTAGGGTCTGGTGGGGTTTGGTGAGGTTTGGTAGGGTCTGGTAGGGTTTGGTGGGGTTTGGTGGGTTTCATGGGGTTTGGTAGACACGTGGACTCACACATGCACATACTCACAACTCTCTCACACACTGACACACACACACACTGACACACACACACACTGACACACACCTTCCCCACTTCCCAGTCTGGCAGGATCCACCGGTGCCTCCCCACAGCCCCTGACAATTAGAGTCTCTTGAAGAGCTCGCTAAACATCAAAGCACAGATTCCAGGGTCTCTGAACCTACAGGTCTACACAGGGCTCAGGCACACACCTTGATAAAAATAACCCAGGTATCAGCAGGAACGGGGCCATGGAAAGGTTATTTCAACTCTTTTTGTGTCTTCACCCTCAACACCTGAGTCCTGGGAGTTCTGCCATTTTGTAAGAACTTCCTCCTCCAGCCTCTCATGTCTGGTCCTGGCAGTGCCGTGGGGCCTCTGACGGGGTCCTGGCTGCCATCCTTCTGGGCTGCTCTGGCTTTATCTCTTGGGCTGTGCCTGTCCTCACTTTAGAGACCTCCTTTGCCGCCCAAGGGCCTGGAGAATGAAGGAAGATCCCCCAAGAACCTTCCCCGTGACTCATCTGGCTCCTGCTTCCGTGAGCGGGGTCCACGCTGCCTCTTTGTGCTGTTTCTTGAGTAGAAGGTCTCTCGTTTAGAGAAAACAGACTTGTCTTCAGAGCTCAGCAAAAGTGTCACCTCTCCTGTGCCCTGCTCTGTGCACCGTCCTCCTTGGCTTATGCGTCGGTGACAACATCCCCCACATCCTGCCTCCTGCTTCAGGATTTGTGTTTTATTCTTAGGACTCTGTCATGACAATGAAGTGTCTCTTAAGATCTTGAAAATCAGGAGAACAACATTGGCTTTTGAATTTAAATGCACACATCGATTCATAATTGATCATCAGATCTAAGATTTGCAAGGGCAGCTTAAAGAAACGGGATGGCTCCCAAGAGAGCAGGACTGAGCTGTAAGCAGATTGAAGGCATTCGCTTAGTTCAGGAAAGATTGTCCAATTAAGGGGGGATCGGTCAGCTCGGAAAACGAGGAGGGGACAAGTGGCAGGTGCTCTGTGTTCCTTCACAGTGTGCCTGCTGCCTGGGGGTCCTCCCCACCTCCAGGCCAGCTGCTCATGGAGAGACCCCGATGCGATCCGGTTCCCACCGTATCTGCTTGTGCCCCTACACCTGTCTCTCCATGCACTTTGCAGATTCCCCACTTTCACTGTGTGCTCTTGTCGGGCCGTCCATCTGATCAACCATCCGGGGCATGTGATCGATTTGCTGAAATGGCTTGAACCCCCCCGCTCGTTCTTGCTCCCCACTTGGCTCTATTCATCTATGGTCTCTGAGTTCTCTTTCAGCTGCTCTCGCCATTGGCATCCAGCTATGGAACTCAAGTCCAAGTTTTCATCTGTGGTTGACAGCAGAGAATCATCCTTCTGTTTCTGCCAGAACGTTCCTGCTTCCATCAAGTAAGAGCAGCAGCGATGTCTTTCTTCTACCCAGCTTCTGGTTCTTAATGTTCTCGGCTTCCTCCGGGTGTGGCTGGCCTTAGAACACAACAAACAAAGCTCTGGGTGGTCCTGGAGGCACCGGGGAAGTTCAGGGAAGTCTATAGAGTGAGCTCCAGCCCCTCCTGGCTCCTTGGGGCCACCGAGCTATAGAGGTGTGGCTGGGTGTGCACAAAAGAGTGGCCCCAGCAGGGGAGGATGAATTGGGTCTTAAAGAAAGAGATAGTATTGGCAAACTGAGAGGAAACACAAGACAGACATGTTCGGAGACACGGTTACAGAGCTGAGTGGAGAGGAAGTAGGGGGTTGAGGACACTCGGGAGAGTGGTTTGAAAATGAGCAGGAAAGGACAGTGGCCCGGTTAGCAAGTGAGGAAGCTCCCTTCATTGGGGCGCTCTCCTGGATGTGGTTGACTTCTTTCATGACAGTGAAAATGGAGCCGAGTTTTACCCTGGAAGTATTTATTTGTGGACGTTTAGTTGTTGGGCAATCCCCATAAAACACAACGGACCTTTCAGATGAAAAGAAATCAGTAACTGATGCGAAATGATAGGAATCTCTGGCTTACACCCTCCCTGAATTAAATATCCAAACTTAGAAGTACAAAGAGAAAAAAACCCTAATTTAGTTATAAAACAAGAGTTACATATTGAGGGGGAATAAACCTGGGTCTGGAATAGCAGCTCAGTTGAATATGTTTGCCAAGTATCAAGTACCTGTAAGACACAGTGACTCTCGTGGGTGTTCCTTAGAATTGATAAAGCACTTTTTCACGGATTACTTCCGTTTGGGGATTATTATTTCTGTTCACACGGGAGGAAAAAGCCTTATAAAGCGCCCTGTTTGGATGTTCCTCTGTTACTTGAAATTCATCGTGTCCAGCAGCCGGTGCGGGCCCTCTCTACCGAGATTGGTTGTCAAAGCCGAGAGAGGCTGGTGGCAGGTGCCTGTGGACCAGGGGGGTCTCACAGCCAGCCCATGTTTTCTGGAAAGTTTTATGTGGAGAAAGAGTGTATTATGGAATGAGACGGAAGAACACTGAGAAAGTGTCTTTACTCCATAGGTTGAGGTTACTGTGCTTTTTAATTTTTGTATCGTTATCATTATGAAATCAGTTATTCAATGTTAACTTTGAATCTCAGTCAAATGCTGTTTAAATTCTAAAATAGAGATAACTGGCAGCAAATGGTGAGGATTTAGGAGGTTCCTGGAAATTAGGAGCCAGGTAGAAATACGTAGAAAATATTCTTGACATCGGGTAATAACCCTGCAATCAAACTGAGTAAAATGCTGATTTGACTGAGGCACAGGGGAGTGTGTTTATTTAACCCACGTTAGACGCTGCCTGCATGTCTGGGGCTGCAATGTTTGTAACTATTACTCGCACCAGACTCTGTAGCGGGTGGAGACGGCCATCTCAATGTGGGGAAAGGGACCTCTGGTCTCCCCTGGACTCTCCAGAACTTCCAGGCCATAAAAGGACCCTGTTGGGGTGGCTTCACCTGCCAAGCGATCGGCCTAGCACTGGATGCTCTGCAGGCGAGGGTACACACGGCCTTGTGTGCTCATTCCTCGCCCCAGACGAAGACATCCCAACGTGAGAGTGGAATCAGTTCTTCAGGTTGTGAAAGCAACGCAGGAAGTGCAGGTTGCCATTTTTCCTACGTGGGACACCCTCGTGCATGTTTTCTAGGTCTGTAAACAGCCAGGTGGCGAGCGGGTCAGGGGACAGGTGCAGGGAGCACAGCGTTCTGCCGTGTGCTCTTGGGAAAGACCAGCCCCCTTTCCTGAGAAAGCCCATCATCGCCGCGCTCAGGATTTCTCTGAGAACGCGTCGGCCTCAACCCTTCAGGAGCCTCGCCTCCCCGCATCCACGACCCTCCACTCTGGCTGTGCCTGTGGCTGCTAGGAATTCACGTCAAAGGCTCTCAAGTTCGCTCCATACACCAAAGAACAGTTACAGTGTGTTGGTGACGTGGGTTCCCCAGGAGTGGCCGGGCCACGTGTCCCGCAACGGCAAATGTGCCCCCCACGTGGAAGCTGGAGCCCAGCGAAGCTCCCCCCCCCACCCCCCCCCCCCACTGAGTGTTGCTTTCTGGGGAGCGGGGCTGTGTCCTGGGGCTGTGGGGGCAGCGCGGCACTGACGAGGTCCCGCTACTGCCAGACCCGGTGTCGTTTAACCCTCCGGTCGGCCCTGCAGTTGGATGACCGTCCCGTGACGGGCCGGCTGTTTCCTGGCCGGGCTTGGGAGCGGGAGGGGCGGCGTCCGGGGAGGAGGCCCTCCCGCAGGAGGTGGGGGAGCGGACGGCCTCCCTCCCTGACCACCGAGCCCGGATGCTCCAGAGTCTGTGCCTTCCATGTTAGTCTACGCCGTGTTGCTTTCAGAGGGTCAAACACGTCTTGATTTGCGTAAAGCCCTCACTTGTTCCCTCCTAAGGTGGAGCCCCGGCCGTCAGACACAGTCGTTGTCCGGGAGGCAGCAAAGTCAAACCCTACCTTGCCCTCTCTCTTTGGTGACGGGGGGACTTGACGGTTTCTGAGCCTTCTAGTTAAGTGGTCTTCATTCTTCCTCTCTGAGCGTGTGGGCCGTGGTTTCGCACGTGCCACCCTGGAGTCCGGCCATCACAGTGGGACAACCGGATGTTTGAGCGAACTGACCACCATGCGGGCACAGCTCTGTCGTTCCTGGAAGAGCCCAGCGTCTGCAGAAACCCCAAGGGCATCCTGTGTGCGCAGCTGGAAACCGTGGTCTGAGTTCCACGGAGCCGTCCCTGTGTGCCACATGCTGCGTCGTCAAGGTCGTCGTGGGCTGTTCCTCCGATGCCCAGCCGTGAGGGGCGCCACGCGAGTCCCTCCATAAGGCTCTGAGGCCCGGGCTGCTGGCGGGGACTCCGGAGAGAGGGCCGAGAGAAGCCCGCATCCCGCGCCCCAGCCCTGGCCCCCGGCCGCCTGCCGTCCCCTCGGCCGTGGACGGGCCACGTCCTGTGCTCACCGCCTCCGCCCCCTCCCACTGCGCAGCTCGCCCACCAGTGACCTCAGGCGGAAAGGAAAAGAATTTGCGCAGGGTCCTGCTGTTCAGCGACACAGCGGTAAACGGGCCCGTGCCGGGGCAGAGAAGGTGTGCGGGCCCGCTGGCGGCCAGGGGACCGTCGGGTGGAAAGTGGGAAGAGAAAGCCTGGGCACTTCTGCTTTTCTGCTCTCCAGTGTTCCATGAACATGGTAGAATTTCATGCGATTTTGTGCTTTTGAAACATGTCATTTCTGCCTAAGATACTCTGCAAATAGAGATTTCTGTGGCAGCTGACAAGTTTCCCGGTCCCCTCCCGGAGCCCCCTCACTGTCCTGTCCTCGTCCTTCTTGGCTTCCCTGTGGCCTTGTTTTCCTTCCTCAGCCTCTGCTTCTTCTCCTTCGGGTCAACCTCCTGTTCCCGCCTCCTCCTGGGCCGCCTGCCGCCTGCTGTCCCCCTACTGCCGGGCCGCCTCCGGGAGAGGCTAGGAGCGGCCATGCTGGGATGTCCATTCTGTGCTTTATACTGAACCATTCATGCTTCTTCCTGCTGGAAAGCAGTCATGTTCCAAGGTGAAGTCCTAACAACTATCTGATCATAAACTCGATGCGTCCTCCGTTGTGTTATCCTGGGCACCCATCCCATAGGGTCTCTGGTCATTCCCCTGCTTCTGGGTGGGGACCCCAGGTGGGTACCAGAGCAGACGACCACACACATGTGCCCGCCAAGGCATATGGCTGCGTGACCCCCTGGCGCACTGGTGGAGGGAGAGCCCGTGAAGCCGCTTCTGCTCAGCCAAGACTGTCCTCAGCACAGGGTGGGGGCCGGAGGAGCTGCAGGGCGAGGGCAAGGCCGCACCTGTCAACACAGATGCGCCGCCCGGCTGCTCGGCGACAGTAACAGAGCGGGCCTGTAGCCGATCTCAGAGCCCTGGGCCTCTCGCGCGAGGATGGGCCAGAGAAGGATGCTAAGTCACCTGCCCCTCCCCCACCTCTCCGTTCGGCTCCCGGACGTGCTCCCCCTGGTCCCCCAGAGCCCTCGAGTTCTCACGTCTTCTCCAGAAGCCAAACCACTGGCTGAGCATCCTCACAGGAGGGCTCTGTGGGTGCCTTGTTTGGGGGGTCTTTAAATCGCACTGGAAGGAGGGCCGGGGCTTTGTGCAAAGCACCCACACACCCCGGCGAGGTCTGTCTGCGAGTTCCTCTCTTGCCGCCCGAGTTTCCCGTGTCTGCTGTAGCGAATTCCACCACGTCAGTGGCTTACTGTCACGCACACTCACCGCTCTACAAGTCCACGGTTCAGAAGTCTTCAGAGGGAGTCCCGAGGCCACGGTGAGGGTGTCCGCTGGCCTGGCTCCCCCTGGATGCTCCACTCCTCGGCTCCCGGCTCTGGTGGGCCCCCCCCCCCCAGCTCTCACCTCGTGCCCCCCTCCGTCTTCACAGCCAGCAATGGCGGGTGGCTTCTTACGTGGCATCACTGACAGAGTCCATCCGTCCTTCCTCTTCCAGACCTACAGCCCCTCGCCAATATGTTGGCCACCTGATACCCCAGGACAATCTCCCTATTTTAAGGTCAGTGGATCAGCACGCTTAATTCCACGTGCAGCCCTAATCCCCCTTCCGTTTGCACATTCAGGGGTGACGACACGGACATTGCTGGGGACCAACATTCTGCAAGTGCCCTTGAAGCAGCCAGGCTCTCCGTGGTGTGACGGACATTGCTTCTTCTTCCCTAGCTCTCCCCTTCTGGGTGCCGTCGGCAGGGGGGAGAGGAGCCAAGCGTTTATAGGGTGACGAACCATCGCTTGCATCATGACCCGTTACAGACGTTATTTCATGAGAGTCACATTCCACATGGACATTTTATAAATGGGTCACTAAGATGACAAAATTCACGTGAGTTCCCCCAACTTGTAGTGGCAGAATCTGGGCCTGAATAGAGCTGCTTCTGACCCCCAAAACCTGTGGTCTGCACAATCCTGTTTAAGGAATACTCTCACTTGACCAGGAATTAAAACTGGAGCAAACGCAGTGGGTGAATCTGTGACAGTAGCACGTTGGTGGTTACTTCCTGAGGGAGCTGGCTCGCCCATGCTCTGCCCGGCGGCCTCTGCGTCTTTGGGTCGAAGGGAACACAGGGGCGCCTGGGTGGCTCAGTCCGTTAAGCGTCCGACTTCGGCTCAGGTCACGATCTCACAGTTCGTGAGTTCGAGCCCCACGTCGGGCTCTGTGCCGACAGCTCGCAGCCTGGAGCCTGCTTCGGATTCTGTGTCTCCCTCTCCCTCTGCCCCTACCCTGCTCACGCTCTGACTCTCTCTGTCCTTCAATAATAAATAAATGTTAAAAAAAATTTTTTTGAAGGGAACACAGAGGCCCACCCTTCAGCTCTCACTGTGCATTCCTTCCCAATGTTCTAGAAGCCATGTTTTAAAATCTAGTTGGAGTTGGAGATTATCTTAAGGGCAGATACTAGTGAGCATTACAGGCTTGCAGGTGCTTGCTAGGTGCCCAAATGCAAGAGCTCTTTCACTGCTCTCTGCAAATATGCAGAGAAAGGCATCCCAGACCCTTTCACAGGTGAGGAAACCGGACAAAGCGGGTGACTTGCCCGTTTTGTGTCAGTGACGGAGCAGAACCGACGTCCCCAGAGCTAGGCTCCCGTCTGTTCATCTGCTGGGGGTTTTCCTGGCCACAGTCCCCCAGAACAAGCGCATGCCCCCTGGGGCTCCTTGCTAGGGGAGTTACGGCACACGCACGCAATCTCTTCCCAACACGAACGGACATCGTTGTTCTAAAAATGCATAATTTCCAGTAGCTGCTACAGCTAGTTTTTGGAGAAAGCCTCACGAAAATGATGGTAGAAATCCCACGTCTGGTAGGTCAATGCCACTCGTCAGGAACCCAGACGACGTATGGCTATGGAACCATGAAAATGAATATCCCTAGAGCATCCCACACACCTTGTCTTCCACAACTACAATCTTTTCCTTCACACAGTCTTCCTGGGGGTGGCTAGCAAGGTGACGGGTTTCTTTTCCGTTCTGTGCTTCTGTTCCCTCGTGCAGAATATCACGGACAAGCACGGCAAAGTGGGCCACAGAATAAGAGTGGTAGGAATGAGTCTAGGCAGAGAGATGTGAGGGGTCAGGCAAGTAACAAATGTGTATGGTTCCAAATAAGGATATTTAGTTCAATATATTTCGATTCCCATTTTACTGTCATGACATCTATTGTTTCACAAAGTATGAAGCTTTTTTGAAGCAAAAATAGCATTGTAAGTCAATCATCGTTTTTTCAAGTAGTAAATAGATCTTCTGGGAGTTGTTTGTCATGATGTCACAGTTTTTTTCAGCATATAGTAGTTGTAGGTCTTGATTTTCTGCATGCAGACTAGAGAAACAAGAGCGGAAGCATTAATTTCAAATGCACAATTTGAGTTAATTGCAAAAACCGTCGGTTATCCACCACGAGCTCTGTGAGGCCGCCCATGTGTGAGACAGACCAGCGGACCTCGTGCTGGGCCCGTGCGCCGGCTCCTGGACAGGGTGACGCTCATGGGGCGTCGGAGCCACGTGGCCCATGGTAACGCCATTTGCCCGTCATCGTCCCCCTGGAATACGGATGGCCTGCATGGCCTGCAAGCTGACTTCGTGCCACAAACTAGTCCTTTCGTAGGAAAAAAGTCCCCGCCCGGGGGTAGAAGCATTTGAGGAAAATTTGTTCATTCTGAACAGATATCGCTTACCGTTTTAAGCTGAACAAAATACAAACTCCCTTTAATTTTCAGTTTGGTTGTCAGACTTTAATAATTACTGACCCCGTTGCTCATCAGACGGGAAGTGTGAATGTGACATTTTACAGAGCACGGTGTTTGAGGGTTGGGCTGATCTATGGCACAAAAAAGAGGATAATTAATTGCTTCACATGTTCCGACAGCTGCTCCTGCTACTTCGAGTTAAACTGCCTTTTTTCTGTGTCGCGACGTGTGGAACAGGTGTCTCCAGACTCCCAGCACACCGTCTGCTTGTTCATACCCGCCCACGACATGCAGAGGCGCACGTGGTCAACACCAGCAGCCCAGTCTGGCGGTGGGAGAAGCTCGTGTGCGCACGTCTAAGGGCCAGGAAGGCGGGGGCCGGAGACATTATCAGCACAGCGGATCCTGGACTCAGCCACAGGGGTGGCGAGGGACACTTACCACCACGAGAGGCTATAAGTGGACAAAAACGATCCCTAAGGGATTTGCACGAGGCATACACGTGGTTGTTAATGAAAGCACAGCTCATGGGACTGTGAGGGACCCAAAGCAAAACGGAGCAAAACCCTGTTTTGGGAGAGCCTGTTGTCAAGCTGTCATTTTTTTAGGTGACTCACTGCCTTCCAGATGCTTCACCCATGCCAGGAGACCCAGGGTTCCCAGAGACCATCACTCAGGACACATCTGCCCTGTAAGGCACACTCGCTCTTACCTCTTCCCGGTTATCACTGCACCCACGGAGTTGACCCTCCGGGCAGCGGGGCCACCTTGCTGTCACTCAAACGTACCTGTTCCAGCAGGTGTGGTTTGAAAAATCTGAGGCGAGGTTTTACGGAGTTCCCGGAGTATTTCCGGTCTGGAATAGATGTTGCTGACGCTCACGGTTGAAGCTCTTCAAGAGACTGAAGCTGTGGGAGACTTTGAAATTGTGTGACGTGACGACGGCGAAGCCATATGAACCCGGATACGTCATGGTCATGCTGGGACCTCAAAGGCTGCTCTCCCGTTAACACATGCGATTCACCACCTTCTGAAAAGTGAGTGAACGGCAATGACGTTTGGCGGAATGTTTTTAGTAATGTTCTAGTTCTTGCCTTTTCTAACATGAGATAGAATCCAGATCTCAGCAAAATTTTACTTTTGAAACGTGACATCCCTTTATAGCCATATTTTCAGAGATTTATTACGATTTATAATTTTTATAAGCACTTTTTAATTGTATTTCAGGCCTTAATCACCCACTTTTGATTTTTTTAGAGTTCCTTTCTTTCCTTCAGACGTCTCTAGTGTTTCAACATCTCCAGCGCATCCCTGAGCTGGGGTGTTGTCTCCTGAGGGCGAAGGGCATCGTCTTTAAGACTGGACCACAAGGAAGGCAGTTCAGCATCTGGAATTGGTAAAACTGTGACCTTATCTAGCTTTTATTTTCAACAAAAAAGAAACACTATGCCAAACTATATCATACATCAAGCAGAAAGCAGACAATTCTTAATAGTCAAATGTTAAACAGGAAGTAACTATGCACAATTTGATTCTATCTTACAAAAAAGACTGAATCGTGTATCTCAACCCTTATCAACTTTAACTTGACATTTCTTTCTCTAAGTCACTGCAAGTTTTAAACGTAGTCACAACTCTGCTTTGGGTTTTATAGAAATACACAGTTGTTAGGTTTCATTATGTTAAAATCTTTATGACTCATCCACCAAATGGAATTTTATAATAAAAAGCCTATAACACATAGTTATTTAATCAATTATAGCTTAATGATTGTGGTTTTAATTTGCAAACTACAAAAAATGCTCTATTTTGCAAACTTTTAATTTTGAGATAATTGTGTAGTTGTAGGAAATACTACAGAGGGATCCCATGTGCCTTGCACTCACTTACCCCCAACGGAAGCATCTCGTGCAATTATAGAGCAGTGCTGCAACCTGGAATGGTCACTGATGCAATCCACCGTGGGGGTGTGTGTGTGTGTGTGTGTGTGTGTGCGCGCGCGCGCGTGTGTGTTTAGTCCCACACAATTTTACCAGGTTTGTAGGTTTGTGTCGCCAGCACAACAACTGAGAACAGAATGACTGCATCTAGAGGATCCTTCCTACAGCAGCTCGGCCCCTGGCCCCTCCAGGACTCTACACACTACCCACTTCTACTCTTTTATGCCAAAATGGTGCATACGGGGAACCATGGAGTAGGGCTGCTTTCAGATTGGCTTTTTTTCTTGCAGCGTGATTCCCCTGGGACCCACCCACGTTGTGCGTATCCGAGCAGTTCTGGTTTACTGTGGGGTGGGATTCCGTGGCCTGGATGGGCCACCACCTACTTGACGATTCACCCTTTGAGGGGCATTTGGGTTGTCTCCAGCGTTGGTTTAGAAATGGAACTGCTGTAAACTGCATCATGTGCAGATTTTTGTGTGAATAGAAGTTGTCGTTTCCCTAGGGGCAAATGCCCATGAGCGCATTGCCAGGTCGTCGGGAAAGTTCAGTTCCAGATGTTTGAGAGGTTGCCAAGTTTACACTGCCACCAGCGATACTGGAGTGGCCCAGTTTGTTCACATCCTCGCTAGTACCGATGTCACTGTTTTCGTTGTTTGTTTTCGCCTTTGTAACAGGTGTGCGGGGACATCTCACCGTGGCTTTCCCTGCCTTTCCCTGCACATGTTCATGCACTTGTTGGCTGTCTGTACGCTCGGCAATAAAGTGTGTTCTCACGTCTTTTGCTCATGTTCTAATTGGGTCCTTTGGTTTTCTCACGACTGTGTTCTTAGAGTTCTTTGAATATTCTGGGTACCGTCCTGTGTCAGGTACGTGCTCTGCAAATCCTTAATGTTTATTTATTTTTGAGAGAGAGAGACAGACTGCGAGTGGGGGAGGGCAGAGAGAGAGGGGGACACAGAGTCCGAAGCAGGATCCAGGCTCCCAGCTGTTGGCACAGAGCCCGACACGGGGCTCGAACTCATGGACTGCGAGATCATGACCTGAGCTAAAGTTGGACGCTCAACCGACTAAGCCACCCAGGTGTCCCTTCCCTTCTTTTTCAAAACTGCTTTATCTATTCTAGGCTCTATCCCTTTCCATATACATTTTAGGGTATACTTGCCTATGTCTTATCTGTGTCTAGCATACCTTGCAAGGATTTCAATAGGAATTACCTTAAACGTACGATCAATTTTAGGGCAATTGACATCTTTGCTATGTTGACTCTTTCAACCCATGGGCACAATGTGTCTATCTATTTCTTAGGTCTTTGATGTACTCTATCAACGTTTTCTAAATATTAGAATGTAGATACTCTGCATATTTTCTTAGATTTAAGCCTATGAATTTCATTTTCTTTAGAGCAAGGTAAATGGAATTGTATTTGTAATTTCAGCGTCCACATGCTTATTTCTTCTATACAGAAATGCAATCGATTTTGAGTGTTCATCCTGTTTCTGTACCTTATGAGTTTGTTGAACTCACTTGTTACTTGTCAGAATTTTCTTGCAGTGTCTGAGATTTTTTTATGTGGTCCATCATATCCTTGCAAATAAAGATAGGTTTAATTCTTTCTTTCCCATTTGTACGCCTTTATTCTTTTCTCTTGCATTTTTGCCCGAGTGAAGCCTTCCACATAATGTTGGACAGGAGGGGTGGCAGCTCACATCCATGCCTTGTTCCCCATCTGAGAGGGAAGCACTCAGTCTCTCCCTGTTAGGTGTGATGAGAGCCACAGGTGTTTTCTAGATGCTCTTTATCAACTTGAGAAAGTTCCCCTCTATTCCTAACATGGTGCGAATTTTTAACATAACTGCAAGTTAGATTTTGTCAAGTTCTGTGTCAAATGATGTAAGGCATGCTATTTTTTTCTCTCTCTTTCAACTGTTGGTATGGTGAATTACTTTGGTGAATTTTCAAATATCTAACAAGCCTGGAATACCTGGAATAAATTCGACTTCATCATGGTGTCTGGCTATTCTAATGTGTTATTGGAATCCATCTGCTAATATTATGATGAGGATCTTTACATCTAACTCCCTGAGATGTATTAGTATGTATCATTCCGTTTTGGTATATTTTTGTCTGGTTTGGGTTCGGGTAAACTGTGCCTCATAAAATGTGTTTGGAAATGTTCCTTCCTCTTCTGTTCTCTGCAAGACGTGGTGTAAATCAGCGTTAATGCTTTTTTAAACGTTTGGTAGAATTCTCCAGTAAAATCATCTGAGCTTTGAGATTTTGGGGGGAGCTTTTAAATCACAAATTCATTGACATTGGTGATTTGTCCTTTCCCTTTCTAAAATGGTCGAACTTTTTTAGAGGACATTCACTTTTTATTTACGTGAAGAAATAGCTTTGTTATTTCATTGATTTTCTCTATGTCTTTCCTGTTTTGAGTTTTTTGATTTCTGTGCTTTTCTTTACTCTTTCCTCTCGTTTGCTTGTTTTAGTTTATTTTGCTCTTCTCTTTCTAGTTCTTGAGGTTGGAACTTGGATTATTGATTCGAGAGCTCTCCTTTTTTCTAATGCGAGCATTTGGCTATAAATTTCCCTCTTGGCACCACCTTGGCTTCACCCCACATATTTTGATGATCTTATTTTCATCTGGTTGTTTACGGAGTGTGCACATTTAGGATGTTGCTTCTTCAGAGTGGATTCATCCTTACATCACAATGTAATATCCTTATTTGTTACTAGTAGATCATTTGCTCGGAAGTCTACTTTATCTAATATTAATATAGCCAGGTCTACTTTTTCAAAATCAATACTTGTATGGTATATCTTTTTAAATTCTTTTACTTAGTTTTTTTTTTTAAAGGTTTATTTATTTTTAACAGAGAGAGAGAAAGTAGTGTAGGGGCAGAGAGAGGGGAGGGAGAGAGAGAGAGAGAGAGAGAGAGAGAGAGAGAGAGAATCCCAAGCAGGTTCCACACTGTCAGTGCAGAGTCAGACGAGAGGCTCGAACTCATAAACCACAAGATCATGACCTGAGCTGAAGTCAGATGCTTAACTGACAGAGCCACCCAGGTGTCCCTCTTCTTTTATTTTCAAACTACCTATGCTGCATCTGAAGTGAGTTTCTTTAATTTTTTTTTAAGTTTATTTATTTATTTTGAGAGAGAGAAAGGCAGAGAGAGAGAGGGAGAGAAAGAATCCCAAGCAGGCTCCTTACTGTTAGTGAGAGCCTGATGAGGGGCTCGAGCTCATGAACCATGAGATTATGACTGGAGCTGAGATCAAGAGTGGGAAGCTTAACGGACTGAGCCACCCAGGTGCCCCTGAAGTGAGTTTCTTTTAAACAGACTATTCTTGGACCTTATTTTTTTCCTTTTAAACTGTTCTGTTAATCTTTGTCTTTTAATTGGTGTATTTAAACCATTTGCATTATGGTAAGTATTGATACGGAAATTTCTTCTTAAATTAAGATCTTTTGCTCTTTTGGATAATTTCTTCAGGGACAATGGCTCCTTTCTCTTGTCTGTAGTTAACTTTTAACTTATCTTTGATGACCGTAAGTCATGTTTGACATTGACATTGGCACTGTATATTCTAGAACCTGCCTACCCCCACCCCCCAGCCCCAGATGCTTCCTTTTGTAACTAACATTCTCAGCACTTGAAAAGAAAGTAGAGCTAGATTTCATCAGGAAAGACTCACTTTCTTATGAGCTTAGTCTCTCTGTGTTTTTGGTAGATTTTCCGCCACAAGAGAGCTTCACCATCCATTCCTGAGACCACCATTACAATTTCTTCTCAAAAGACGGAATGAAATAGTATTTTGTTTTAGAGTTCTTGATGAAGACCCTCCCCAGTGACTCTGAGATAAAGGGACAAGTAACCCTTACTCCCTCGCCTGGACGCACGGTTGTTAAAAAGTTCTTCTGACAAAATCCTTTCCAAATCTTCAGTTCCCAGACCCTTTTATAACCTCCCCCTGGGACACAAGAGTCTTAGGACCGAGTCTCAAAATTTCCTTTGAAAATTTCTGCCTGGTGGTCTGGTATCTCTCGTATCCTGGTGCTTCTGTGAGATTTTCCAGTTAGGATCTAGGAACGTTAGATTTCTTTTCAGGCCACTCGAGAATGTTTTCCCTGCCTCCCTTCTCTTCTTATTTTATCCAGTAATCTTATCCAGCTCTGGAGTTCTAATCAAATTTATGTCTTTATTCTCATACTCTGAACTTAAAAAAATTGCTTCAGTGGACACCTTTAAACAGAGCTTACACTCTCCCTCTCAAACTGCCATATGCTCACATATGCGCATACACACACTTGCATGCTCACACACATGTGCACACACTCACATGTACATGCATACATGTGCACACATGCACACACTCACACTCACACATGTGCACACAGTCATGTGTACATGCACACACACTTGCATGCTCACACACGTCCATACAGTCCTATATACATGCACAGTGCATAAATCACATGTACAAACACACACACACGCACACACATTTGCACACTCACACGCATGTATACACTCACACGTGCACACACATGTACACATGTACATGCCCACACACGTGCACACAGTCATATACACACACATACATGTGCACATATGTGCACACACTTGCATGCTCACACCATGCACAAGTCATATGTACATGAATGAACACATGCATGTGCACACACTTGCGTACTAACACACGTGCACACAGTCATATGTACATGCACACATGCTCATGCATGCACACACACACACACACACACACACACACACGGGCATATTCACACCTGCTTCTCCTCTGGACAGATGGCCCCTCCTTTCACTGTGGGACCAAACACAGGAGCGTGTGGGCCTTGGCGTATCTCCTTCTGTTTCTCCCTGCTTGTAACCCATATGCGTGGTCTGCTACTAAATCTCTTCCAGACTTGTCCCGGCTTCCTCATTCCCTTTGCTTCATCATTGTTAATTTTACTTACTTGGCCGTTACAAGACTATTTGCAACTAGTTTCTCTGGTTTAATTCTCTTGCCCGTGGCTAGCAGGCTTATCTTTTGAAAAAATTAATCTCAATTTTTTTCTCCATACCTTAAAATCAACTGTAGTCGATCGTTATACCTGTGGTGCGCCACGGGCTTTTCTTCATCTCAGGGCTGGTTAGTTCTCCATCGTGGTCTTCACAGCATGCTTAATTCTATAGGGCTTTGGACGATTCTCCAAACTATTTCTTTTATCGTGTCCCCATGCCTTTGTCTTTATTATTCAGATATACTCTTTGCTTCCCGATAAGCGCCTGTCACTTCACCCAAACTTCAATGTCTCGGTTGAATCACCACTCGTTTCAGCCTGCGTGGTATCGCTCCAGTCCACAAGGCCTCTGTCACACGACCTCACTCGTAGACTCCACTGCAAAGCTGTGAGCTCCTCCAGGGAGGACAGCATGGTTTCACTGTTGAAGAACTAAATGCTGGCCCCATAAATGAGTGTGGCTTAGGAGCGGCTAGAAGGGAAAGGACAATTATATCACAAGGAAAGGTCCAAAAGGATTGTACTTGCAAAAATGTGAAACCAGGGTCTCGAAAAATTCGATTATAAAACCCAAATGACAGCATGCAATTCATCCCACACACGTTGGTTTTTGGAATGAAGATACACATTTATCACATCTGTAAAATACCTAAAATGGGCCAATGACAGACGTCAGGGCAGTCTCGAAGGCGCCCGACTCTGGATCCTGAAGTAAGACTGTGCACCTGTCCTCAGGCCGAGAGCGCTCCTCACTGCATAGACCTGACTCATGGCGGAGTTCTGCGTGCATCCTGTCACCAGGCCCACACAACAGTCCCAAGAGGTGGGCACTACCGTGTGTCCGGCTGGGTAAACTGAGGCTCAAAAAACCAAGATTCCCTGCTAATGGCAAAGTAAGTTTATAAGTAACACAACTGGATCCAAATCCATGTTAATCTGATTCCGTAAGTGAATTTTTTTATGTCAGTGGCAGTGCACGGTCATTGGAAGTAACCACCGATGTATCTTTTGTGGAAATGCCTTTCTTTCTTCCACGCATCCCTGCAGCGTTGAGACTGAGCACAGGGGCTGACATTTGTTACCCAGTGGGGCAGATGTGTAAGGTGTGAAATCACTGCTTAGCTCTGGATTGCAAAGTAGACTTTGAAATTCCATGGCAAGGTCAAAGGTTTGAAGTCGGGTTTTTAAGAAAGAAAGACGAGTTTTCTAAAGACCCTCAGAGCAGAGTGTTGGCAAGCCTTGGGGGCAAACTCGGGAGCGTGCAGGAGGAATTTAGGATGGGGTAGCCAAGCTGGGGGAGGCACAGAGGCTGGCTGTCCTCGTCTTGTGCTTCAACTTGGCACATTCCGAGGTGAGCAGACAGGTTTGAGGAAACTCCAGATGCTGGAGTCAGTGCCCTGCTTACCAGGGTGTATCGCGGGAGGCTGAACCACCAAGGGAAGGAGGCCATTCCAGCTGGAGGTGTCCAGAGCTGGGCTCACACGTCCTGCACATTCCAGAATGATGTCGAGTAAGCATCTCAGAGTTCCCACGTCCAGTGATAATGTGGAAATACTAACAAGGCTGTGGGGCCGACAGATGTGTGGTTGACTTAAGGAGGCCACGAGGCTCCCCCTGCATAGGGACTCCTTTTGCCGGCAAGGTCAAGAGCTTTCCACTTTCGTCGAGAAGAGGGACTCAAAGTCAAGGTGAAATCATAAAGCAAATAATGAAAGTTTCTCTTTATGTTTCCCCAGAACGGATTTGTAGCAAGGAGATGCCACCAGAGGAGGCCAGGGGAGGGCTGCGCCGAAGACAGATGTGACTCGGGCTGATGAATGGGGTCCTAAGGCGTCCCAAGGCCAGTGGAGGATTGGGGCCGTGCTGGTCCCGTGGTCAGGGCAGGGCCCATGTGGGGGAGCACCAGGGAGGTCAGCCAGGGCAGGATGAGGGCAGGATGGCAAGAGAAGGGAGGGAGGTTAATACTGGGCTCTGCGTCCACCGGCGAACCTCCCGGATGCAGCAAGTACTAAAGAGAGAAAAAGGAAAAACAAAACAAAGCACTTCTGGCAGCAGAAAGACTGGTGATAAAGCTCGTGACCTTGGTAGGACCTCTGCACTTGTCACTGGGGACTGTTACTCTTACCTGCACATACTTCTTTCTTTCCTTTTATTTGAGCGAGAGGGAGAGAGAGAGAGAGAGAGAGCGAGAGCGAGCATGAGCTAGGGAGAGGCGGAGAGAGAGGGAGAGAGAATCCCAAGCAGGCTCCAGGTTCAGTGCAGAGCCCAACATGGGGCTCAATGTCACGTCCCTGGGGTCATGACCTGGGCTGAAATCAAGAGTTGGACACTCAACCGAGTGAGCCCCCGGGGCTCCCAGACCCGCGCTATTTCTAACGGGCTTTGCAACTGTGTTTACCGGCCGCGGGGAGACAGAGAGGCAGCGGACCAGGGCCTCTGGGAGAGGGTTGGGGGCTAGACCGTATGCAGCGAACACCGGGAGCCTCCCTAACCCGACTCCGCACGCCTCCTGCCCCCCAAAAAGGAAAGAAAAGTTAAGGCTGGCAGACAAGGTCTCGACTCACTGGCATTATCGCCTTATAACAGCACAATTAAATTATGTTCGGGAACATCTCGTACAGAAGGCGAGAAAGCATAGACCTCGTTTTAGAGATATTTCCACGAAGCCCCTTTGGGGGGAAACCCTTCAAAGAATAAGTTTAAGTTACCAAGACTGTTTATCCCCAAACTCATCCTGCCACGAATGCGTGAGTTCTGAATGCACCAGCGGGGTGCATCTCTGCTGCGTGTGCAGGCACACGCGTGTGCACGGGCGGCTCTGTGCCCGAGCGTGAGCGGGCGTGGTCTGCGGGGAAGTGCTTCGTGAAGGGGGATTGTGCACACACTGGGTGCACACGCCTGGACCTCTGGGTGCTCGCGGCCGCATCTCATTCTGCCTGGGCTCCTGCCCCTCCTCCGCCCCCCGGGAAGCACACTTCCTCTGGGATCTGGACGAGGACAGAGGCTGTTGACAAATGGCTCCTGCCCGAACACACCCCCTGTGGAAGCCGCGCTCCCGAGGGCCACAGCATAGGCGGGGCCAGAGCAGGGGGCCACGGCGGCCGCGACACATTGAGAGTGACCCCAGAGGCGGACGGGGGACACGACTCCCTTTGCTAAATCCAGTTGTGAGATGTGAGCGTCTGATCTTTCTTTGGGGGCCCAGAGTTGGCTTCCTCCCACCCCCGAGGGGCACAGAGGGAAAATCACGCCAGCTCTGATTATGATGCCCATCACAGTGATGCCAGAGAAGAGAGAGGTGCGGGGCCACCTCGTGGTCCCTCAGGCGGCTGGGAGGGGGCGGCCCCGGGCCCGCCGGGCCGCTCGTTAGCAGCTCCGGGGCAGGCCGTGGCCCTTCCACGGTGACCGCTGGCCGGCTTCCACGCGTGGAGAGGGAGGGCGTGCTGCGCGAGAGGTCGGCCTCAAAGCTGAGCTGTGTCGTCCCTGGCCGCAGGCGGTGGGGTGGCCGCAGGGGCAGGACCCCGTGGCCCTGTGAGTGTATCAGTACGGACGACCCCCTTCCCGTCTCTCTGTTCTCTCCTTCCCTTGGTGCAGATGCTGCCGCCTGGTGACGCCCCCCTGCTTTCCTGAGGCCGCAAGGCTGACATTCCAGGAGTGGAGGACAACCCGCCTGCAGCAGCCCTGCCCTCCGCCCTCCTCCCGCAGCCCTGCCCTCGCCCTCTTCCCCCACAGGCCTA
>NW_024412397.1:1417390-1435571 GCF_014898765.1 Herpailurus yagouaroundi
CCCTTCTCTTGCAGCCTTGACCTCAGCCCACCTACCGCAGTCTTTCACTCAGCCTTCTTCCGCTAGCCCTGTCCTTAACAAGCATCCCACAGGCCTACCTTCAGCCCACCTACTGCAACCCTGCCCTCAGCCCTTCTCCCACAGCCCTGCCTTCAGCCCTCCTCCTGCAGGGCTAACCTCAACCCTCTGCCCCCAGCCCTGCCTTCAGCCCTCCTCCTGCAGCCCTGCCCTCAGCCCTCTTCCCACAGCCCCGCCCTCAACCCCACTCCCACAACCCTGCCCTCAGCCCTCTTCCCATAGCCCTGCCTTAAGCCCTTCTTCTGCAGCCCTGCCCTCAGCCCTCCTCCCACACCCCTGCCCTCAGTCCACCTCCTGCAGCCTTGCACTCAGCCCTCTTCCCTTAGCCCTGACCTTAACACCCATCCCACAGGTCTACCTTCAGCCCTCCTCCTGCAGCCCTGCCCTCAGCCCTCCTCCCACAGCCTTGCTTTCAGCCCTCCTCCCGCAGCCCTGCCCTCAGCCCACCTCCCAACCCTGCCCTCAGTCCCCCTTCCACAGGCCTACCTTCAGCCCTCTTCCCCCAGCCCTGCCCTCAACACCCCTCCCACAGGCCTACCTTCAGCCCTCCTCCTGCAGCCCTGCCCTCAGCCCTCCTCCCGCAACCCTGCCCTCAGCCCACCTCCCAACCCTGCCCTCAGTCCCCCTCCCACAGGCCTACCCTCAGCCCTCCTCCCGCAGCCCTGCTCTCAGCCTTCCTCCCTCAGCCCTCCTCCTCCTCCTCCTGCCGCCTTCCTCCCACAGCCCTGCCCACCACACTGTCGGGAGCCTGGGGGCCGCTCTCTGCCCGCAGCCTCTGAGGACTGACGGTCGCAGCGCCCAGGGCCAGGGTAATGAGCCCCATTCATTTCCTGCCGCTGGCATATGGCATGTCATTGTCCTCGGTCACCCAGGCAGAAGTGATGCAATTTGTTGGCATGTCCTGCCCCAGCACAGACTGTCCACCCCACTGAGCCCCCAAGAAAACAACAGAGGCCAAGAAAGGGCAGCCAAAACCTCACAGCTTCATGGCGCATGTGCGCGCGGCCTGCGGAGGAGAGGGAGCGGGGAGGGGGTCTTAGAGCCCCTCACCTCTGTGTCTCTCTAGCCACAGCCGGTCGCTGATACTGACGGAAAGCGTTCTCAGGACGTCACTTACTTAGAAGGCTCCCGCTTGACCCTGTTCTGTTGCTACTTTCCCTCCGTCTCAGCAGACGGGAGCAGCACAGCCCGCCAACAGCGGGGTTTCGGTGCCCCTTCGCTGGTAGGAGGCCAAACCCACCCGAGGCCCCCACCCAGAGAGGGCGCAGGCTTAGCGAAGGGCCCGGTCACCGTCCATCAGAAAGGGAGGAAAGCGGAGGCAACATGCCGGGCATCGTCTCCACGAGGAGTCAGAACAGAGAGCGTCGTCGCGAGGTTTCTGTAAGGTTCACCTCCCACTGGAGTTTGGGTTTTACAGAAAAGCCATTTTGAGTGTCTGAAGCCGATTTGAAAACAGGCAGAAGTGTTTGGCTCCATATGGTTTGAATTTTCACAACAGCGATAATAACATCCTAAAATCGGGGGCTGATGTGATCTGTCCCATAATGGATTTGAGCAGGACCTAATGATTCACGTGTTGTAACGACACAGATTGCCCTCGTATGTGCTGTTTTGTTACTGGAGCATATTTATGGGAGAGCCGGCTCCCAGCTGAGCCCGCTGCCTGCCTCCCGCAAATGGAGACGCGCGCACGGCATCACACGGCCACGGTTAATACCGCCGGAAATCGGGCCGTGCTGACGGGCCGAGTGGGCCTGGGGACCACCGCTCGCCTAGCGGACTTGGAACGCACGTGGGATCTCTGGCCATCGACACCGCCTTTCTCATCTCCGTTGTCGCTTCTCCGAGAACAGGTTGTTTGAGAAGGTTCTGCGATTCCTTCTAGCTCAGAAATTCTTTGCTGTGGGAACTCGAGGACTCCTCCTCGCTGCTGATTAACGCAGCCCTGGGTGGCCACGGCATGGTGCGCCAGCTGGACGGTGCCCGTTGGACTGGGAGGAGAGGTGGCTTCGGGGGTGGGGGGCACGGAGTGTCCTAGACCGTATGGGGAGTCGCGAACACACAAACACGCGGAGCGGCCGCTGAGGCGTTTCACGGTTCAGGAGGTGGAAGGGGGTCTGGAATGAAAAGCTACGTCAAGTTTATCCGAGGAACAACTGTCAGCTGCCCTACACCGCCAGCCTCTGGGTCTGGGGATGCTTCTCCCGCCTTTATTAATGTCACAGTGATGGAGCCCCATGCAGAGAGGTACTTAACAAGGACATTTTGATTAATTTATATAGATACATTTACCTCCAGAGAGTAGAGGACAAGGTAAAGAAATTCATTCTTAACTTATGAGAGCGAGCGTTACATTCTAGGAGAATTTTTAAATCTCCCAGAGACGAGTAGAAATTTCCCTCCATTTTGTGAAAGATAGTTCATTGCAACGTTAACTTCTAACATTCTTATTTATTTATTTGTTTGTTTGTTTCTAAGAGAGAGAGAGACAGAATGTAAGCAGGGGAGGGGCAGAGAGAGAGGGAGACACAGAATCCGAAACAGGCTCCAGGCTCTGAGCCGTCAGCACAGAGCCCGACGCGGGGCTCGAACCTGCGAACTGTGAGATCGTGAGCTGAGCCGAAGTTTGACGCTTAACCGACCGAGCCCCCCAGGCGCCCCTGACATTCCTATTTGAAAGAGGGAAGCAAACAGAGAAGGGAGGGGAATGAGCAAATGGTGCGTTCTCGGCTCTTTGGTTGTGGCTGGAGGTGACGTGCATCCCGTACCTGGAGGTGATGTGTACCTGGTACCTGCTCAGGGAGGTGGCCTTGAACAGCAGACACAGAAACTCCTGCCTCCAGGGCTCTCTGTTCCTGTGAGTCACCTTTCTGTGCTCGCCCCCTTGCCCCCCAGGGAATGTGGGACACCCGGATGTCACGGGGCACACGGCTTCAAGAAGGCTCTGGATTCGGAGAGGGGGAGCTGGCTGTCTGGGGACCTGGGGACGGTTTTCTTTTGCCACCTGCGCCCCAGATTTGGAGAGAAGAGCTGGGTTCCCAGACACACCAGTGGGTCCAGACAAAACCCCACCAACCAGAAGCTGCCCTCCCGTTCCAGACAAGCCTCAGAAAACACTTGCCCTGCCACCCCCACCCTGCCGAGGGGACCCCAGGTCCCACATCAATAGCTTGGCAAGGCCACCTCACCCCATCGGCAGGTTCCCAGGGAGACCCCTCTGCCTCACAGGGCGGGCAGTGGGGGCCACGCGGGCAGCGGTGAGGAGCCCTGGTCCCCAAGCCTCGCGGGGTCGGGGCCATCCCTCGACCCCCCCGTGGAAAGGGTATAGTGTCTCTGAGCCTATTGCAAATCCGTCCAGGTTTCGACGAAAGTCAGTCATCACACCCGGGGCATAGACGCTCTCAGACCAGATGCACACCCTTGACACAGCGGTGTTCGACCTATCAACGGTCTATGCAACCTATGAACGGTCGGACAGGCTGTGTCCACAGCACGAACGCCACTCGCCCGGCAGTCGAGACAAACAAGCCACCGGGGGTCAGGAGCTGCAGCGCCCGCAGACGGCGGCCCACAGCGGCTCGCGTGGGAGTGTCCCCGCCTCCGTGCCGCTGCTGGGACGGCGGCCACGGGGCCGTGGGGCAGCGGCTGCCAGGCAGGTCTGGGGGGGGGTGGGACACAGAGGTGGCTCAGGAGGCCCCCGCTGGCACGGGTGCCCGGTGTCTATGCTGCCCGCCGCGCTCGCAGTTGTGCGGGTGGCTGCTCTGGGGGTGCCGAACAAGTGTGCATGGACTCCCCGCCCGTGTCTCACGGCTGCATGTTGAGTCCACGGCGGCTCTGCCTGGGGCACGACCTCGACTGCTGTGGGGTGACAGAGCGGACGCTTCCTGCCCTCTGCCGTGGGCCATCTGGTGGGGGAGGCAGCTGCTCAATGCCGGGCCCGGCAACGTCTGACCGAACGTTGTGACCTGAGCCACAGAAATCAGGTTTTATGGGGAAGAGTGACTGTCCCCTAGGTGAGCATCCTTGGACTTGAACAAGAAGGAAGCTACTAGCGGGGATGGACTGAGAGCTCAGCAATGGGCTGAACGGGCTGAGAGCTCAGCAAACAGGTGCGGGTCCTCAGGCACAAAGACCTGGGGGCAAGGGGTGGCTGGTCCCCGGGTGGGGAGAGTGGCCCTCCGTGTTCGGGGACGAGGGTGGTCACCGAGCGGGCGTAAGTGGCGGGGTTTGAGACTGTGGAGAGACGTGTCTAGATTTTCATGGAAGTAAAACTTGCTGTGGCCTCTCGGGAGGTCGGGTTGAGGAACATTCAGTTGGTCTCCATCCTCACAGCCAGAGAGTGACAACGGGGTGTGGACACGGGTGGCCCGGCACAAAAGCACAGACAGGAGGACTCGGGAAGGCGTGCGGGACGGGCAGGGGCCGGCGGAGCATGAAGGGCGGTTTCCAGGGCTGTGGGCTGAGCCACCCAGGAGTCGAAAGTGCCACACACCGAGCTCCGGCCGTGGGTCAGGCAGGGCCACCAGCCACCGGGATTTGGACTTTAAAATGCGCCGAGGACCAGAGTGTTTCGATGACATGTTCCCTCCTCTTTGCCTGCAATTATTCCTAAAAGCAGACAGTTCTCATGTGTTAGTCATTTGCGGGTCGCATGATCTGTACCCTGACTTTCCTCAGGGTGGTGTTTGTCCAATTCTAAACAGAATCATTCAAATATATGAGGTTTGTCATTATCACATGATTGGGTGAACGTGCGTCTTTACGTAGATGATGGAATGATGTTCCCACGTATCACACGGCCAGCTTTTGAACTCTCTTCCTCTGCCCAGGGAAGGGTTCTCCCTCTGAGCGTCTATGCCCTCGCATCCAGGCCGCGAGGCACGGGCCGCTCCCTGCGGAACCAGGAGAAAGGCCCGGACGCTTGTTTCTTCAGGCCAATGGCCACGACCCCAGCGTCAGACGCACCCGTGTGCACAACATCCACAGTGAGTTTTCCCTCCTATGCGCCAAATAAGTGGTGCTGGTCTTTAGAGAAGGGACAAGATGGGTCCCTTCAACAGGCCTAGGTTGAGAGCCCTCAACCTCTAGGAGCCATGACCAATAGCACCAATTCTGTCCCCGTGGATAGCCCGGCATGTGCAGGGAGGCCTGTACCCGCCCGTGCAGGAGGCTGGGGCCCCGTAAGCCCTCAGGGCTATAAGTATGGCTGTGAACCCTGGCAACAGTGTGATCTTATGTCCCGCTGGTCCACAGCGATCCTGTCTCCTACCTGCTTCTCTGGGGAAATGATGCACAGAACCTATTCATTCCCCCAAATGCCGTGATTGAGGCGACAGGTTATATGACTGCCCTACGAGCTCATGAGAGGGGAAGCTCCTTGCTCTTGACCCAGGTAGAAACGAGATGGGGCCCCCTCAAAACTGCCAACCGGCCGGGGCCGGGGCCAGTGCTCACGCCTCACAGGGACGAACACTTCCTGGAATTGCTAAACTTAGCTTTGGAGAGAATATACAATTTCCTCTTCGCAGTTACCGAATTTGACTTAGAAAGTCAAAGGGTTTGCCTACTAGAAAACACCTCCTGTCTCGCTTACTAGACCGCATCACGAGGTGTTCAATCTTGGTCCGGCGTGCTTTGACGGTCCACCAGAATCCACCCTTTAAAGAACAGGCACAGAATTCCCGTCCGGGTGGTACGCTGGCCGGCAGAGGTGGAGGGCTGCCCGAGGCAGGCTTCTGAGCTCAGATGTTACATAAAGCACGTGCAGGTGACACCCCACGTGTAAACGGTGTGTGAGGAGGAAGCGGGTGTCTGGGACTCACGGATAGTCATTCCCCAATGCAAGTGGGAGTTACTCGCCCAAAAGTACGGGAAGCGGGCAAGTCGAAGGCACGGTTTGGCGGCCCTGAGCCCCTCACCCAACCTGGACCATCTCCGCTTTTTAAAAACTGTTACTATTTTTCCTGGTGTTGCTCAGAGCAAGTTTACATCTGAAGTTTACACGGGTGCCGTGAACAAGACGGCACGTCGCTGAAGTGGACGGTTCTAAGGTCCGTGGTTCTCCAGCCCTGAAAGGCTGGGCCAGCATGAAGGGTGAGCGCACAGCCGAGGGGACAGGGTGACCCTGTGGGATCCAAGAGAACACACTGCAGGTGCACAGGGTCAGCGGGAGGGAGCCGGCCACTGACATGGGGGCCTCCCTCCTGTCCCGGGCTGCGCTGGCCTAGGAAGAGCAGGGACACAAAGGCCAACGACTAGGGCACATGTGTTCTAATAGCTTTCTCTTGTGTGCTGTGCTGCACACGCACCGCACGCTCTCGCACCAGGAGCCACGACAACGTAGCTTGTCCTTCGACTCGTCATCGTGGGCTCCGTGTGCTCATCTTAGGGAAGCAGTTGGTCGCCAGCCTGAAGCTTGTAAATGCTCGTGGCGCGTGAAGCTGAGGCCCCCCCTTCCACCGGAGTGATTTCACCATCAGTGCCGACTGCTCGGCCCAGCGCTGCGGCCGTCCGTGCATGGCAGCGACAGAGCTGAGATAAAGGGACAGACTCACCGGCCGGCCAGTTTGCACATATAGGCAGTGTGACACGAGCCAGGTTAGGCTAAAATATCTCACACACATTCTCACAGGAGTGACGTTCCAGCTTGGTTTTTTTCCCGGTGAATGATTGCTCTCCTATGGATTCCTCCCAAGGCGGCACCTATCTCTGCGCAGATGGGGCTGCTAACGCCGTCCAGTGTCCTCCGCGCAGAGCACAGCCGGAGTCCTTGCCCGCTGTCTGCGGTGTTCCCAGGAGCACAGCGTGCTCCGCAGCTCACCCACCTGGCTGGCAATGGTCCCGTCTGTCCCCAAGGCTGGGCTCCACTCTCAGCCCGGGTGCCATTACGTGGAAGGGGGAGCACGTTGCCTTCCGAGATGGGTTTCAGTTGACGCAAAGCCCCTGGCTCCACACCTGCATGTAGCCTAAGGACGTGTGGCATCTCCTCTCTGTGACACTGGTGGCTGGCCTTCACGCGTCAGCTTGGCTAGGCTGCAGTGCCCCGCGGCTCGGTGCCACACTAATCCGAGGGTGCTGCGGAGACATCAGCCGCTTGGAGCTGTGCTTAGCACCTGTGGTTGACTTTAAGTCAAGGAGGTTACCCTCGGTAGAGTGCACTGGCTTCGTCCGGTCCGCCGAAGGCCTTTGGAGCAAAGGCAGGTTTCCCAGAGAAGCAGCAGTTCTGCCCCAAGACCCCGCCCTCGGGTCCAGCTCCAGTCTGCTGTCTGTTGGCCTCCGTGGATTTTGGACTTTCCAGTCCCCACAGTGACAGGAGCCCGATTCCTCAAAATAAACTCTGTATCTCTCTCTCTCTCATATCTGTCTGCCTACCTATCATCTATCTATCTATCTATCTATCTATCTATGTATTTATCATCTCTATACCTATCTATACCTCTCTATTATCTATCAACCTATTTATTATCTATTATCTATCTATCTATCATCTGTATCTATGTATCTGTGTATCTATTTATACATCTGTCATCTATCTATCATCTATTTATCTATTATCTCTCTCTCTCTCGTCTATTAATTTATCTATCTACCTGCCCACCTGTCCATCTTGGTTCCATTTCTCGGAAGAGCCCAGGCTGATACAAACATTTCTCTACATAGCACTGTGTCTGTGGACTCTCTTCTCACACAGGAACTAGCAGTCGTGTGGAGAAGCCAAACTAAATTTAAAATGAGCAATGGTGAATAATGGAGAGATAGGTCCTTCCTTTTCAGGACTGTTGGCAACACATGGCTGGTGCGTGCACAACAGTGAACATCCAACAGTCTGGAAAACAAGGAAACAGGGAACAGAAAGACGATCAAGACATTTCTACCGATCTTGCGTCTTCTGTGGTTGGCTTTTACTTTTATCAAAGATATGTTCTCGCTCAATGCGTCCTTTCTCCTTTCTGACTGGGGAGGCCTGGCCAGTGGTTAAGAACTCTCTCCTTGGCCACTTATGGCACCACCTGTCTGGGCCATTGCACGTGCCAGCTGGTCACCTGCTCAGCCGGCCAGACCAGGGTGGTGCCTTCCTCAGAAGGTAGGAAGAAAGGTGCTTTGGATGATAGGTGCAGCAACCGTGATAGGTATCTTGACCTACTGTGAGTAAATGCCCCGTGGTGGCTGTGCGCACAACAGCACGGCCATCTGTGGGGCAGGGTCGCCCCCAGCCAGACTTGGGTCTGGTTAAAGTGCAGCTGTCCACACTCGTGCATGGCTCGACTGTCGGCCAGGTGACCACGTTGCTGCTCGAGAAGGGAGCTGCTACGGTGGAGCCCCCAAAGCCTCATGGCTTCTGAAGCCTTTCTGGTTTGTTCTAGTCTAGGGTTCCATCCTGCATAGCCGTGAAAGGAGGAGGAGAAAGAAGTCTGATCAGCCCATCAACTGGTGCCTTTCTGGATTCCTCTGTGTTGTTAATTTGGACTTCTAGCTTACAGGCTGAATTTCCTTTGATTGGTTGGAGTGCTGGCCATATTGAGGTTGGGCACCTAACACTGCCAAGGGGAATTCTGCCAAATTCTCATCGATGTGCGTCAAGAAGCAAGATAGCAGGGGCGCCTGGGTGGCTCAGTCGGTTAAGCGGCCGACTTCAGCTCAGGTCACGATCTCGCGGTCCGTGAGTTCGAGCCCCGCGTCGGGCTCTGGGCTGATGGCTCGGAGTCTGGAGCCTGCTTCCGATTCTGTGTCTCCCTCTCTCTTTGCCACTCCCCCATTCATGCTCTGTCTCTCTGTCTCAAAAATAAATAAAACGTTAAAAAAAAAATTAAAAAAAAAAAAAAAGAAGCAAGATAGCAGCGTAAGCATCTGAAACCGTTTGAATTGTTGTCATTCTCTCCTTGAAGCAAAGGGATTTTTAGCCCCGGCTCTCTGAGAGGCTGCGAATCTCCTGTTCAGTGATGTGATAATACACCCTTTTGAAATCGTCACAGGCAAAGTAAAAAGCATCTGGCAGAAGCAAGTCAAAAATTTCCCCCAGTGTCCTCCTGGTGTTTTAAGATGGACGTCAGAGAAAGCGAAACGTGTAGCGTCAGAGTGAACGGGAGCTCACCTGGGTCCCCCACCTGTTCGGTTCCTCAGGTATCTGCTCCTGGGAATTTCGTATCTGGCAAGCCTTCTGGAGCAAGTCATGTGGCGACGGGAAACCCAATTAACTCAGGAGCTCAAGTGCACCATTTCTGTTCCATAAAAGGTGAGAAGCTGAAGCTTCAATATGATGTATTGAAAAGTCTTTGATTTCTTCTCTGAAAATGTCCACTTGCCTTTTTTAAAAGAAATAAAATGGAACGAGTCTCTATTATGTCAAATTGCCTTCTTAATAGCAGTAACTTACCTGAATGCTTTTTCACTGTAATGGGAACAATGGAAAACATAGCCCCATTTAAATACTATCAATTTAGAAAGGAACGGTTTATAATAAAACAATCGCAGATTTTAATTATGTTTCATAGACAAGGTAGAATAGCTTGTATAAGATAAATTTTGTGTATTCAGAAGAATACATAAGGGTGATATTTCTGGGGAAAAACTACAACCTGCTCTCCAATTGGAGTTTCTAACCCTTTCACTGCCTTGCAAACTTAAAACATTGTTCATTGGAACGGAACTCCTACCCCGTGTCCGAGAAAGCTTCCCAGCAGAAGAAGACAGCGTCCATAAGCGGAGAACTTCAACACCTCGCATCAGAAATCCTGCTGGCCGGGTACTAGAATCCAACTGTGCTGCATTCCAGTATTCATTTTTATTGAACGACTATTAAAGGCAATTCAAACATGTCATTTGTTCTTGGGTTTGCCTATTGGTCTAAACTGAAGTTGATTTTGAGGTGATCATACATCTTCCGTACCTCCTTAGGCATCCCCAAAACTTAAATATTAGGCTGATGAGAAATTGTCAGGTTCAAGGCGTAATTATTGCCTTTTATCTAAAATATATTAAAATGGGGGCGCCTGGGTGGCACAGTCGGTTGAGCGTCCGACTTCAGCCAGGTCGCGATCTCGCGGTCCATGAGTTCGAGCCCCGCGTCAGGCTCTGGGCTGATGGCTCGGAGCCTGGAGCCTGTTTCCGATTCTGTGTCTCCCTCTCTCTCTGCCCCTCCCCCGTTCATGCTCTGTCTCTCTCTGTCCCAAAAATAAATAAATGTTGAAAAAAAAATATATATTAAAATGGTGCTCGCTTAAATAAAAAAATACGTAGGAAGTTTCGTCATACAAACTGCTTTTACATTTTACTTTTTAAATAAAAAACAAGCAGTAAGCAGAAGAAACCCAAATCTTCCCCTATTTTCATATTTTTCCACTCCTGTGTCCATTTCAGTGCTTCTACACAGAATGATGGCTCAATAAATTTTTCAGATAAACTTTCAGTTTTAGAATAATTTTAGATTCACAGAAAAAAAAGTGTATGTGAAGACAATCCAGAGGGTTCCCACATTTGCCACCCAGTATTCCCTTATTGTTGGCATGATACCTAGTGAGGCACATTTGTTAAATGAATGAGACAGTATTGATATATTGTTAACTAAAGTCGGTGTTATTCCAATTTCCTTAGTTTGTACCTTTTCTGTTCCAGGATTGTGTCCAAGACGTCACATTACATTTAGTTGTCACATTTCCTCAGGCTCCTGGAGGCTGTGACATTTTCTCAGAACCTCCTAATTTTTGGTGACCTGAAAAGTTTGCCAACACTGGTCAGGTACCTTGTAGGTTACCCTCAATTTGAGTTTCTGTGATGTTTTTCTCACGATTGGACTGGTTATCGGTTTGGTGCACAAGACTGCCAAAGGATAAGGGACATTCTCATCACATCACATCAAGGTGTCTCTTAGCAACATGACTTATTACTGTTGATGTTGACCGTGATTTATACCTATGTACTTTCTTTGGTGCCATTATAAACGTTATTGTTTTTATAGTTTTCATTTTTAATTGTTCTCTGCAGCTTTATATGAAAGCAACTGGTCTTACATCTTGTGACATTGCTATTCTTGCTTTTTTGTTCTACGTGTTTTGTTTTGTTTTTGTATTCTTTGGAATTTTCCACATAAACATGCATGAATTTGCAAAGACAGTTTCCTTCCTTCCTTCCTTCCTTCCTTCCTTCCTTCCTTCCTTCAAATCTTTGCTTTTTATATCTTTTTCTTGTCTTATTGCACTAGCTAAGACTTCTACTTGGAGGCTGAATAGCAGTTGGGAAGGGGACATCATTGCTTTGTCCCAGTCTTAAGGGGAAAGCATCTAAGCTTTCACCAATAAGAATTGTCTTAACTATAGGTTTTTGTAGATGTTTTCTAGGAAGTCAAAGGCATTCCCCTCTATTCCTGGTTTACTAAGAGTTTTTATCTTGAATATGTGTTTGATTTTGCCATATGCTTTTTCTGTATCAGTTGATAAGATCATGTGACCTAACTTCATTTTCTAACAGAAACCATCAGCTGTTATCTGACACGCAGTGGTGACGGCTTATTTCACTTGCCAGTCCATAACCAAGTAGACTTTTCTAAAAAGCTGGGCACCGAATAGAATTTAATTTGGATGCGTGGGGTCTATTTAGGCTGGATCTACTCAAGCTATATTTTGGTTAGGACCTGGAGTTTCTCCAGCTGAAATCCTACTAGTTGGTACTTTCCAAAATACATCTCAATGAAAATTTTGCCTCAGTTACTTTCTCTATGTGCTTTTCCAGGAACACCAGATGATTAGATCATATTCAGTAATTCGCACTGCTGGAGTTCTGTCTCTGGTGATACATAGCTTTACACCTATGGTGCTACCCCAGTTCCAGTTATGTGACTTAACATCTACGATGTTACATGACTTTCAAAAATCGTCATTTGTCTCATTATGTATATATAACCCCCCGTAAGTTTCGAATAATCAAAAGAAATTTATTTCCCACAAATAGCAAAGAAAAACATATAGCCAGTTTGTCAGTTTGTCAGGTGTTAACTATCTTCTGAACTTTCCTATTCCTCTGGCTTTCTTTTGTCCCTGCAAACAACATCTGTTCACTACATTTTTGGTGTTTCTCACAAACAGAAATGAATAATTCAACTTAACAGTACAGTAGTCAAATGACACCTTTAGGCACTATTTACGTCTAGTAAATAATTCTTTTGGCAAGGTAAGTGGTGGAGACAGACCAGCTCCAAGGGTCCAGAAATGACTTATAGGTTTCCTACAAGTAAAGTTCCTAGGGCTAAATCTGACACGTAGAAGAAAAGAGCTTGATTAGTTCTCTTAGACCTTTGGTTTTCAGGGAATTTGAACAGTGATCTGATTGTTTCATGAAATATGGACTTAGTGGTAACAGCCACATGTTTGTTTGAATTTCTTTTTAATTCCTGAGAACATTATAATAGAAAATACACTGAAATGGTTTCCAGCAGAGAAATATTTTAGGGATATTGCTGGCGTTATAAACACGAGGCAGTCGTCGTAAGGCATGCATGCACGTGTGGGCGGCCATGACACCTGGGCCCATGCTTCTCCAGCCATTTCTTTCCTGTCACTGTAATTGCAGAGTGCAGGGCTCGCAGTGGTCGGTGAATGCTGTTTATGGAATGGTGGCCATTCTGCACCTCGTTCAAAAGCGAAGTTTTGGGAACCCGTCTCCACAAATACCTATGCAATTTCAAACACATATTTGCAGTTTTTATATACTCTTGAGAGACAAGTACTGGTAATGAATACATAGAAATGCTTTCTAACTTTAAATTAAGTGAACTCTGATTTTTCTTTTTCTTAAGAAGAAATTTAAGTTTCTTACCAGAATAAAGATCAGCTTCCGAAGGTGCCTGAAGATTCTCATCTGTTCTGTCCAGTGTTTGGATTTCATGACAAAGTAAAATGAAAAATGAAAAATGATTGATATTCAACAACTTTTTAAGTGCTTTCAATTAAAAACATCGACCATATACTCAAAACACAAAATGTGATCTATTATCACCATCTTTTTGAAGAACAAGCAGTATTTAAACATCTTCGTTCTTACATTTCTTATTTCTCTGTAGATCGAAGAAAACTTGGTCACAGACTGCAGCATCTCAGGGACAACGTGTTGAACTCGTTCATTGGTCTCAACGAGCCTAAGGAGAATAAAGCTGTGGGCTGAGTGGCCACTCCGCGTCAGGTGCTTTGTGGCACATGTGCGCATGTGCGTGTTCTCACGTGAGCCTCCTGGACCCGCCATTTTATGAGCAAGGAAACCAAGCTCCTGGGAGGTCTGGTGACGCGCCCGTGTCTGTGTGGCTGCAGGTTGTCCGCACAGCACACCGCTCGTGAGGCCTCAGGTGATCTGTGCACTGCAACGGAGCCCACAGTACATGGGGATTTCGGGGCCTGGGCAACGGCCCGCTATATCAGCCACCTCACGTAGAGTGAGCATCAGAAATGACTAGTAAGGCATCAGTAGAAACCGCAGCTTCTGTGTCTGAATCAGAATCAAAATTCCAAGATTTGAGGGAGGAAATGGTTAGAAAGAATAGGTTTATAGGTATATTTTATGAGAAGATTTCATTAGGGAGCAAAGGGCAGAATTAGAGCGTGCGTGTCGGCAGAGATGGGGAAAGCCTTTGGAAGAGAACCTCAGAGACCAAGGACCTGACTTCTTAACTAACCGGGTCCTCCTGTTCCAACCCATCCCTCTCAGGACCGCCCGAGAGATCGTTCCGAGACTCAAGGGTCATTCCCAGCTCATGGCCCAGTCTCCCCCTTTCCTGTTGTCCGAGGATAAAGTCAGAGGGTCCTTACCTGGAGCACCAGGTCCCAACCTACCGCCCGCCTGCATGTTCTGCTTTGTTCCTGGACTTTCTACACCAGTGCCTGAGTCGTGTCTGTGGGTTCGTAGCACGCCGTCCCTCACCCCGCTTTGCCTCTGTCTCTGCACCTGTGCTTCCTTGTGTGTCCTCTCTCAATAGATACTGAACTCTCTTCAAATATCACGATGACTCAGTGTTCGGGGCTTCATTTCCCAAGCACACGGTGGATGCTTTCTGCTCTCTCTCACCACACCTGGAGCCTCTACTTCCATCGGCACGTCCCTGTTGGACTAGAGCATCCCGGAGAGTAATGATGTTTACGTTCTCCTGCAGCCAGCCAGATGCTGGTGTAAAGAGTTGAGGAGAAATTCTTTGAGTCAGTGATCAATTCTCCCTCTGGAAATGGAGAAGGAAGGACGTTTCGTTTCCTCCCAAAAGGAATGGAAAAGAAGAGCTGTTGACTTCAGAGAGAATCATTCCCCACAAAGCTCCGTGGTCCCTTTTCATATGGGAAGTCACAATAGGCACCAGGGCGTCAGCACCTTATGTAACAAATACAGTACAAGCCCCGCATCTCAGTGACGGCCGATGTTGCTATATTACTGAGATAAGAGGAGTCGGATGCTGTGTCTGGATCACAGTCCCGTCCGTGACCTTCAGAACCCACTGCAATCTTGGTCAAGGTCAACCGTGCTCTAAGCTGGGCGGACGCTTCTAGAGCCTCAGATGGCGTGGGTCTGTAGAGGGCTTGGAACCGAGGGATGGGGAAAACGACCATGTGGAACTTCTAGCTGGGGGTCCGGGTGCGGTCAGGGACCAGGAGGAACTTCTAGGTGGAGGTTCAGCTGTGGTCAGGGACCAGTAAGGCAGGTCTGGATGGAGCACAGAATGGGAAGAGGACCGTGTAGTGAGGCAAAGCCCGCATCAGTGTGTGATGGGCACAGGAGAGTTCTGGGGGCTGCAAGGTGAGGCTTGAAGACATTTCTCAAATGGTGCTGGTGCCCCGCAGGGCCCGGAACCCAGCCGAGGTCCCCGTGGGTGGGGAGGGAGATGTTCAGACAGCAAGCCCCCGTGTGGTGTTGGCTGGGCCGGGTCGGGCTCCGGGGTCGCTGTGTGCCTTCCCCACACTGACTACGCGCTCACCCGACTCCCCTGTCTTGCTTCCCCCTTGTCCTCACGTCTCCTTTTCTGTGCCCTCTCTTGGGAGAGCAGTGACGGGGGCTCCTCATGTCCAATGCCCGTGAACCACAGTGAAAGGCTGGGTTCCCACCTGGCTTTCTCGGATGCGCCGGTTGCCTTAATTCTCGATTTCCCGACAATTCTTTGCTCCTGCCTGACTGTGGCGGGACGTGGACCAGAACTCGATTGTGTGTGGAGGCTGTGAGCTCAGTCCGCCTCCGGCAGAGCAGGGCTGGGCTTGTGGCCTGAACTTCCTAATTAGGCTGAACTTCCTAATCTAGTTCAACTTTCTTCCGAAAGCATTGCTGTTTGAGATTAATAGGATTGTAGGTAATCCCTGAATGGGGAAGGATTAACTCTAAGATAAAGCCAACTTTTATCAATTTCCATAACACTTAAGAAATTATCATCTCAAAGGGGAAACTCCAGGCTGCCCCGAGATTGAGGCTTCAGGGAAGTGATGGCATCATTTCCATAGCTTACTGGCTTTTCCATAAAAAGTCCATGAGTGTTAAAACAGAGACCTTGCCTGCCCCTAGACCTGTTGTTACCTTCCCTAGGACACCCGCAGTTTGGGAAGTTGAATAAGTACAGACTCGGGCCACTGCTCCTGGCTGTTGGAGAAGGAGGAAATTAGCATTCGCTGGCACAAATATATTTTTTGATAAGGCAAATATTTCCTAAGCAAGCGGTCCGTGTGAAAAGGAGAGGTAATGTTTGTTATTAAATGCTTTCTCCTGTCCCCTCCCCCTCCCTCCCTTCTCTCTCCCCTCTCTGCGGATTTAACTCATTTCCATTCTGAAGTTTGGGAGCACCAGTTTGGTTCTCCAATCATATGGCCATCGGAAGTAGGAAAAGTGCAGCTGGGTGCTCCCTCGGCTCTCAGCAGGTAGTTCCACTCACTCTGCCATTCTGGGGCAGTGCACAGCGGGGGCACCCGCGCCCTGGGGCAAGTGCTCACTGTTACGCAGAAGCAGAGCGATATGGCGCCCAACTTCCATCCGTGGAGTTGGGACCACCGTGCGCAGCCCAGCTCTGGAGCCCCGGCAACCCCAGGTGCCAGCCTTGTCCGGGACACAGGGACGTCGCGGCAAGCCGGGGGAAAGGAAATGCAAACGTAATAGGAGACTCCAAGAAGCAGACCTGAAAAGCTGAAAAAGGAAGGAAGCATCAGAATCGTTAGAAGAAGCAGGGACGCCTGAGGTGGAGGCACGGAAGCTTCTTGAACTTGTTAGTTGCTTCCTAAGAAAGTGACTCACGTGTCCTGGGCATCAAGATTCCTCTCAAAGTCACAATGACAGTAACGATGTCTTTTATGTGGCATTTTCATAACCACCCTTGAAAATCTCCAGGAAAACTATGAATCACTGCGGCCAGTGGTCATTTCCCGCTTGGGGCTTTATGACCGCCATCTGCCACGAAAGCCCACGGGTGGCCCTCCGATGCCGCGTCCACAGGCCGAGGTCTCCTGTCTCACCTTGTTCCCTGCACAGCCTTCCGTGGGAGCCTCCACGGGAGGCCCGAGGGAAAGCGAGTCACAGCGGCTGCTTTTGGACTCATCGGCAGAGAAGCAAAAGATTCGTGTCACTTCTCCAACTCTGAAATATGGAAGTTATAGTCTTATTGTAAAAAAAAAAAGTGAAAAAACAGAAATCTTTCTCGATAGCCAGTTTTATTTTTGCAATTTGAACTTTTTAGGAGAAGAAAACACCACAGTAAACAGAGATGTTAAATGAGCATTTGTTGGAACATTTAGACGTGCAAAAAATTCAAATCAAACAACTTTTAATAATACTTTACTGCCAGAGGAAAATAAAATGGGAGCTGCCACTATAAAATAAAAAAGCAATTAGCAACTTTCTGATTGCTATTTCTTTAAGGATCTACCTCAAGAAAACAAAAGACGCAAGGCAGAAGGAAAAAGACCTTGTCTTTCTGAAGGGAAGAAAGTACTGTCTGTAGTTTCTGAAAGTCTTGTCTGGGAATATTTTGGCCAAAAAGCCCAGCCCGTGGCTGGCCCCCAGTCATGCTTCAGGTGTGAACCCCGTGTGCAGGGGCCCCGGGGGAGCCTGGCTCGGTGACAGATATGTCATCAGGCGATGAGGACTTCACCAGGAGAAATCCAGAGCTAAAGAGGCCATGGGAAGACTTGCTCATGTAAAGCGTCCACATCTTTTCTCATAAACAGTATCTGAGCTCCTATCTGGCGCTGTAGTCCTTGAATTCGGTTTACTCAGTTTCATAAGAACCAAAGGACAGGCTTTGGTAAGTGCTTCCTATTGTCCTTCTAGAATATTCCCTACCCCACTGGGCCTGTAGAACACCACTTCTGTCACGTGAGCCTTTGCGATTTACCGCGTGTTCACGCTTCCCCGACACCATACCGGGCACTGTCCTGGGCTTAGGGATTAACATCTACAAATGAATTCAGGTTGGGGTATTTCATTCTCTAACTGTGTTGCTTCCACACAGACTCTTGCTCCTACTTTTCTCCAAACGTCTCCTGAGACCCAGGTACATGCCCATCTTGGGGACAAGTCAGAGTTCACGCTCCACAAGCCGGGACTTTGCTGCGCGTGTCTTAAGGAAACACAGGGTTTGCTTTTCCTCCCCCGCTGCCACAGGTGGACCCACACAGACTTTCCACAGACTATTTGGTACTGTGAACGTGGAGCCATCAAAGTGAACGAAGTGTCCACCCAGCTGTGGCTTTTCCAGAAAGGCACCCTTACACAGCAACTAGACAGATACATGTTTGTTTTCTAAATACAAGATTGTGTCATGTAGTATTGTTTAAGATGGGTAAGAATTGAAAAAAAAACCCTAAACAGACAAAAAGAGGGGATTTATGTAAGAAATTATGGTGTACCATGACACGAATACTGTGCAACTATTTAAGTTGAGGCCGATGTGTGTTTATGACACAGGAACATGTGCAAGATACATTATTGAATGAAATATTTACTGAATAGCAAGTATAGACAAAATAGCCACTCTGCACGTGTGTATGTTGTCTGTATCTATCCATCCATTCTATCCATCTATCATCTATCTACCTACCCATCATCTATCTTTGTCCTATAAATTACATGCAAACAGAAGACAAATCTATCTGTCTATCCATCC
>NW_024412397.1:1435581-1453328 GCF_014898765.1 Herpailurus yagouaroundi
TGTCCTACAAATTACATGTAAACAGAAGAAAATCTGTCTATCCATCCATCCTATCCATCTATCTATCCATCTATTATCCATCTATCTATCCACCCATTCTATCTATCTTTCATCTATCTATCTACCCATCATCTATCTTTGTCCTACAAATTAAATGCAAACAGAAGAAAATCTAGAGGAATACACCACAAAATTCTCAATATGTTAACAATACACATCTCTGGGCATAAAGTAATTTTAAAACAATGTTTCTATGTTTTTGGTTTTTACCCTGTTCATCTGTGAATATAGCAACAAAGATAATTTTCTTCAGACCATTTTCCATTTCCATAGATGTATTGCAGTGGCTTTTGTCATATTCACCTGTTTCTGCCTCAATATTCATCCCAGAGCCCTTCACAGCATGGGGTTCCAAACCCATAGGCCAGAAGCCTGAGCCCAGCTGGACCTGGCCTGGGCCGCTGGTCCAGAGATGCCTGTACTTAAAGCCGGCCTCCACCTACGGTGACGTTGGCTTTAGCACAACTAGGAAGGACCAGAGACAAACAAGTTGCCAAAACTGAACTGGTCAGATTTTCCAGCAAGAATAAATGGTAGAATGGAGGCACAGAAGCTGCATCAGGGGCACATTTGTAAAAATGCATGTGCTTCACAAAATTTATGCCACTTGGTTTTGACTTGGCTCGGCATGGTGGCATAATAAATATTATAACATATTGTGATGAGTACATACAGCCATATGTTCATATTCAGAGAACAACGAGGCGTGCTAATCTACGTGCACGAGGAGCAGCCGCAGCAGAGACATTTCCGACGTGAATCAGCCCCACACGGGAGCCTGGTCCCAGCCCTTGATGGCAATCCCGCTACCACAGAGGATGTGGAGGGCCGGGCCCTAATCAGGTGCAGCTCCCCCTGCCCTTCCCCGCAAAGCCTGAGCCTCACAGGGGCTCACTCCCGAGGGAAGTCAGGATCCCAAGGAGCTAAACAGGGTAAGAAATTGGCCGTATCTAGTGTGCAAGGTCCTAAAACCAAGAGGAGGCAGTATTTATTGAAATACGACGTCCGTTTTCCAAAATACACTCGGAAATTTCAGTTGGTTTGACCCCATATTTAGAAACGGGAAGCTTCACTGTTGAAGAGAGGAAAAGGAAGAGGGTGTTGAAAAGGAGTCGTGTGTCGTCAAAGCTTCAAAAACTCGGCCACGACGAACTGAGTTGCTAATTCCTTCGCAGTCACGTACCCCGCACCCCATCCCTCCTTCCCTTCCTTCCCCCGCTCCCCCTCGTCCCTCCTTCTCTCTCCCATTTAATTCTGCAGAGCTCCCCACTCAGCCAGTCTTTGCCTGGTCTGCAGGGGACTGGGAACCCCTGCCCGTCGGCAACCACGACCAGCTCAGCCCGCACATCGCCTCGCCTCGCCGAGCTTGCGTTTCAGCTTCTGAAAGCAAGTCCTTTAGATCAGCAGTCACTCAAAGGCATAATTGTGACCACGCATCACCATCTATCAGACCAGGAAAGCCTTCCGCAGGAACTTGTTCTGTAGGGTCCGACTCCTCGTCGGGCACGCCTCCTGCCCGTGAACCTGGGTGTCTGGAGGCGCTGGCTCCTGTCCCAGTGCCAGAGGCGCGAGCTGCAAGGCACTGTGCTCTCAGCGCTTGTGGGCATCACCTCCCCCTTGAATAACGCGACACAACCCCCTGTCCTGTAACTGGTGCACGGTTACCGGTCTCAGTAAACCACTGTGTCTTGCTTCCTATGAAAATGGCTTCCTTGACCTGTGAACAGTTTGGATGGAACGTTGGCATTTGTATCAGAAGCCGAAGAACCGGGTCTAGACTAACCTCTTAGATTTTCCAGGCGTCCAGTGGTAAAAGCCAATGTCTTGAAGAAAAAAAAAAAAAAAAAAAAAAGAAGAACAGTTAAAAAAAAGTGTTACTTCAAGCCTCAAGGTCAAATAAGAAAACAAAAAAGATTCTGAGTCTGTGCCTTGTGGGGTTTCTGCTCACAAGTCAAGTGGCCAGTATTTGCACTTTCAGAGAAACACCTGAGTGTGAGTTTCGATTTTGGTTTTACATTTGCCCCTTGTTTGTTTTGAAAGCCGACCACAGTCACCTCTCGTGCACGTTCGTGGGAACACGCTGTCCTCAGGGAATCATGTGTGAGACCGTAGAGACCCATCACTGGCGAAGAAATCCAGTGTGACCGGCCATCGGAGAGGCCACGGCAGTTTCACAAGTTACAGGGGACACCGCGTGGCTTTAGGGATACCCGAATTTCCCAGCGCCCGTGTGCCTATTCCCAGAGGAGAACGTGCTGGCCGAGCCCAGGACCCCAGGCAGAATGTGGGATGCCAGACGCTGCCGGGACATTGTCATACCGAAGACACGATTCATTGCTCCCATCAAATTTAAATTTAACTGGGCACGCTTTATTGTATTTGCTAAATCTGGCAACCGTAGGTTGAGGACAGAGACCCGGCTCAGAGGGAGCTGTGTTCCGACGTTGGCATGCTGTTGGGGGCGGGGGGAGCAGGTTGTGGGTTAGATACTGCTTCCTGGCGCCCAGGACGGGGTGGTGGCCGTGCCTGCTGCCCTCGCGGAGATGCCTTCAGGTGGTGTTCCATCTCCCCAGGACACCCCCGTTGCAGAGGCTTCTGGGCTGGGCCCAACAGCTCCAGCCTTCAAGAAGCTCACGGTGGAGGCAGGCACCTGAGACGGCCATGCAGGCAGGGAAACCAGCAAGGAGGTGCAAGCACGACCAGGTGCTGGCTTGTCCCTGTGATGAGCTGAATCGTGCCCCCCCAGACAGGGGCATCCAGGTCCTAGTGGCCTGGAATGTGACCCTGCCTGGACTGTGCGACCAGGAGGCTGATGGTGTGGCCCTAGTCTGTTCGCGTGGCCCTCGTCCGGTGACTGGAGTCCTTAGGAGGAAAGGCACGCAGAGCCACAGAGGACACGGCATGTGGGAAACAGGGGAGCCATAGGACACACCCTCAAGCCACGGCACAGACCACAGACGGGCCACCAGATGCTGGCAGGTGTGGGAGCCCCAGAAGGAGGGCGGCCTCACTAACTCGGCCTTGGGCTTCTGGCCTCCAGACGGTGCAGAGGAAAGTTCTGCCACATGAGCCCCTCGTTCCTGATGCTTGTTCCTGCGTTGCCAGGAAACAAGCATGTCTACTGTGCAGGAGGCGTGGCCGTCCGTGCGGGAGGGGAGGTGTAGAGGGAAGTTGTAACAAGAACCTGCAGGAGGGTCTCGAGGACCCTTCCTCAACCTCCTTCACCGTCAGCCTCGTGCGTAACTAGCGTGACCTGACCGGCACTGACGTTAGACGCGCGTGGAGTGGACCCGTGGTTCCCACCATGTGTGCGCCTGTGTGGGTCCGCGCAACCCCATGGCGCAAGGAACTTCACCTCTGCGCGCTGGGCGCCCAGGAACCCAGGTGCGGGTCCCACGGTAAAGCCCTCTTTTAGTTTCAGCAGGAGTCGCTCAACCATTCCCACTGCGGCTGCACCATATTTTACATTTCCACCAGCAATGTAGCTATTGTGTGCATATTTTATATATAACTTTACTATCAGCTTGTCAAGCTCCATAAAACCCATTAATATTTTCTTTGGAATCACGGTAAATGTATAAATAAATTTGGAGAAATTCACAGCATTATTGAGAGGAGGGTGCAGAGATTTCCCATAGACCCCCTCCCCCACCACGTGCATGGCCTCCCCCCAACATGCGTGACCTCCTCATTATCAACATCCCCCCGAGAGCACCACATTCGTTACAATAGGTGAACCCGTGCTGACACGTCGTAGTCGCCCAGAGTCCACAGTTCACATGGGGGTCACTCTTGCTGTCGTGCGTTCTCTGAGTCTGGACAAACGTGTGACGTCATGTGTCCACCATCAGGGCATCACGCAGAGTAGGCTCACTGCCCTAGAAATCCTCTATGTGCCCCCCACTTATCTCCCCCCGCCCAACCTGATGCCTGGCAATAACTGATCTTTTAATCATCTCCACAGTTTTGCCTTTTCAAGAATGTCACGTAGTTGGAATCACACACTGTGGCGCCTTTTCAGATTGGTTTCTTCTACCGAGTAACATGCATTTCACGTTTCTCCATGGCTTTTCATGGCTTGATAGCTCATTTCTTTTTCTTTTACTTTTAATGAGTAAATTTCTTTTGACTCATTTCTTCTTACTTCCAGGCAATCCGTTGCCTGGAAGGACCACAGTGTATTTGCGCATCACCTACTGAAGGGCATCTTGGTTGCTTCTAAGTCTGGGCCATTAGGGACAAACCTTCTGTAAACATCCTCGTGCAGGTTTCTGTGTGGAGACAAGTCTTCAACTCCTTTGGGTACATACCAAGCATCACGATTGCTGGGTTAGATGGTAGGAGTATGTTCAGCTTTGTGAGAAACCGCCGAGCTTGGCTTCCGCGGGGCTGCACGATGTTGCGTCCGCGCCAGCAGTGAGCGTGAGCTCCTGCGGCTCCACAGCCCGTCAGCACTCGGCCTGGTCAGCGCTCCGGACGTGGGCCGTTCTAATAGGGCTGTGGTGCTGTCCCTTGTGGTTTGGGTTCGCATCTCCCTGCTGACCCGTGATGTGCAGCACCTTGTCATATGCTTGTGTGTCTTCTGTGTTTTGTTTTGTTTTGTTTTGTTTTTTCGGTGGGGTGTCCGTTAAGGTCTTTGGCCCATGTGATTAGTTTGTTTTCTTACGCTGAGTTTTACGAGTTCGTACGTAGTGTGCCTTAGATCGCAGTCCTTTGTCAGATGGGTCTCTCGCAGAGAGTTTCTCCTAGTCCGTGGCCTCTGACTTCGTCCGTCGCAGGGCAGAGTTTCTCATACCAGTGAGTCTAGCGTATCTGGGGTCCTGTCGTGGATTGCCTCTCTGCTGCGGTATCTAGAAAGTCATTGTCGCGCCCAAGGTCACCTGGGCTTTCTCCCATGGTCTTCTCAGACTCTTACACTTGTGTCTTTTGCATTTAGATCTGTGGTGCATCTTGGGCCCGCTTTCGTGAGGGCCGTACGGTCTGTGTCGAGACTTTTCTCTGCACGAGGACATCCACTTGTTCTGGAGCCATCTGTTGAGAAGACTGCTGGTGGTCTGTCTGTTCTGTCAGCTTTGCTCCTTTGCCAAGGATCGGCGACTATATGTATGTGGGTCTGTTTCTGGGCTCTCCCTTCCCTCCCGTTGATGTGCTTGTCTCTTCTCCTGCTCGCACCACACTGTTGTCACTATGGTTCCAGTAATTCTGGTCTGGTCCTGCGTGACGAGTAAGACCAGTTCATGGGTAATACCTTCTCCTGCCTAAAGGCTTAGATTGTTATTTCTGAAGTTTTACTAAGATACGTCTAGGTGTTGGCCCATGTATTACACTTTTTTAATTCTGCGATCTCTTGACTTGCAGATTGAAGATTTTCTAACTAAGGAAGATGTATTACTCCACTTGGGTCCTCGTAGCACGACACCCTGGCCTGGGTGGCTTACACAGCAGAACCTTGTCTTCCTTCTCACAGTTCAGGGGACAGGAGTCCAAAATGGGGGTGTCGGCAGGTTTAGCGTCTCCCGAGGCCTCTCTCCTTGGCTTGAGGATGCTGCCTTCCCGTGTGTCTTCACGTGCTTTTGTGCGAGCTTGCGTTCCTGCAGCTCTGTGAGTGCCCAACGTCTCTCTCCCGTAGGGACACCGGTCCAATGGATCAGGGCCACACTCAGGACCTCAGTTTAACCTACTTCTCTCTTTAAATGCCTCTTCTCCAAAGGGTTAGGGGGTTAGGCTTTCACATAAGAATTTGGGGAGGACACAATTCAGACCATACAAAAGGTTGTATTTAAAACAAATTGTTTGATGTGTTATTTTCTCTAAGTGCTTTCCCCCTTCAAATTTGATCATATGTACGTCAGATTTCCTAAGTCTCGTTGGCCTTTCAGCCAAAAGTCTTCTCTGTCTTTTGCTCTTGTTTCTGGGAGGAATTCTTACCTCACGCTTTTCCGCCTTGAAATTCTGCAGTGCTCCATCAGTGTGCAGACCACCGTTGTTTGAAATGTGGCAAAGGTGTTTCCATATTTCCACATGGTCTTTCTGAAATTCAGACGGTTCCCTCTTCTCAACTCCTATTTTTAGATGGCCGACCTTATCAACCTCACTGAGAAAGTTCTTCAGATACAGTCTGTGTTCTGTATCTCGTGGTAGGTATTTTGTAGGGACCTATTTGATCTCATCCTTTAGAAGAATTACTGCAAGAACCAGGAAGTCGTTATTTAGTTTTTTACTCTTTGAGACCAGTTAGGACCCTACCAGGTAGTCACTGCAAGAGACAGGAACGCACATCACAGATTGTGCTCATGTCCACTTTCCCAAAGTATGAAGTCAGCTCAAGCCAGCTTCTTTTCGGGTATGCATGAGCGGAATGCTGACAGGAAAAGTGCTCAAGGAAACTGAGTGACACCAGCAGCCGTGAAGCAGCAGCACTGAGAGAACACGTCACTGCTGCGTCACTTCAGGTAAGGCTGATACCCCGGGGACACTCCAACCTGAGAAGCCACGGGTTAGAAGAAACAAGAAATGGTTTTGGTAATGGTCCTTGTCCACTAATTAAGAAGCCTTTTCAGCATCAAAAATAGTTTTCCTGCTTGGGGCACCTGGGTGGCTCAGCCCGTTAAGTGTCTGACTCTTGATCTCTCCGTTCAGGTCACGATCTCACGGTTCCTGAGAACGAGCCCTGCGTTGGGCTCTGCGTGGACAGCATGGAGCTTGCTTGGGATTCTCTCTCTCTCTCTCTCTGTCCCTCCCCTCCTCTTTCTCTCTCAAAATAAATAAATAAACTTAACAGAATGTCATGCCTTAGCTGTTCCTCCTGCCTCTGTGCCCACCATCCCTGAACTCAGCAGAAGGGGATCATTCCAGTGGCTCAGAGATAAAGAACACACTTCCTTTTCCTCTGTGGTCCTGACTACAACCCACTGGGTCCCGTATGGGATGTGGCCAAGAAACAAGCAATCGCTTTGCCCTTTCCCAGGAACGGGAGGGCAATTCTGAATACCTAGGTTCTGACTCAGATGCGTGAAAATCCCCATTACCAGCCAATCATGAAAGGTTATTTCTGAGTATTCCTGAGGAAGCTTCCTGGTTACACGGACCTCCTAGATTTGGACCTACAGTTCTGTGGGCCCCGAAATCCAGGCTTTCTCTGCTGCTCCAGGCCAGCAGAATCTGGTAGCGCCCTGGCCACGAGGCCCACGCTCCGGGTGGTCAGGGGTCCAGCGGCATGCCCTGGGTATCAGAAGGCACTTTCCACCTCCCTCAAGTCAGGTCAGGCACTTACTGCACAACAAGACCAGACCGCTAGATGCCCCTCTGTTCAAATCATTCATCCACTTTTATTGGGCTGTTAGAGTTCTTTTTATTGAGTTGTGAGAGTACTTTATATAGTGCAGACACCAGCCCTTTATCTGATGTACGTTGGTGAACATTTTCTTCTATTCTGTGGCTTCTACTTTCTTTATTTTATTTAATTTTAATTCTTTTTTTACTTGGGGTGGGGAGAGAGAGAGAGAGAGAGAGAGAGAGAGAGAGAGAGAATAAGAATCTCAGGCAGGCTCCACACTCAGCATGGAGACTGACTTGGGACTTGACCCCCTGACCGGAATCATGACCTGAGCTGAAATCAAGAGTCAAAGTCACCCAGGCACCCCATGTGACTTGTATTTTCACTTTCTCAGTGGTATTGTTCAAAGAGAAAAAGTCTTTACATATGATCTGGTCTAATTTGTCAATTTTTTTCTTTTATGATTTACACTCTTTGCATTCAATGTGAGAAATCTAAAGTGATTCCAACTTCACCAATGTTTTCTTCTAGAAGTTGTATAGCTTTTGGTTCATTCTGATTTAAGTTCTGTGTATGTTGGAGGGTAACAGTTAATGTTCATTTCTTTAATATGGAAACCCAGCTGGTCAAACGCCATTTGCTGAAAAGTTACCCCTTCCCACTGAATAGTTTGGCAGCTTTAGGGACAGTCAATTGACCGTATGTGTCCGAGCTGATCTGTAGACTCCGTCCTGTACTGTCGATCTATCTGTGTATCTTTTCCCCAAGACGAACACCGAGACAGGCTACCGTGATTATTGTCGCCTAATTGCAAGTCTTAAGGTCGAGTACAATACACCCTCCACCTTGTTCGCTTATTTTAACACTGCTTTGATTATTCCAGGGCCCTGATGTTTCCATACAAATTTTGGAACCAGCTGGTCAATTTCTACGACGAAAAGCTTGCTAGAATTTTTATTTCATCTACTGATCTAAAACTCTGTGTTAATATTTCTTTCCTTACAATTCTTTGAACGCGCTGTTCCACTGCCTGTGGTTTCCGATGAAAAACCCAGGTTCGTTCCGATCCTAGTCCCTTCCTCGATAATTGTTCTTTTTTCTCCAGCTCCTTCTGAGTTACTCTTCCGTACCTTAGGCTTTCAGCGTGTTGAGTGGAATGTGACCAAAATGGTTTTATTTGACTTTGTCCTTTCTGGGTTTGCTGAGTCTCTTGAATCTGTAAGTTTATGTCTTCTACCAAGTTTGGTATGATTTCAGGCATTATCTCCGCAAACGTTATTTTGTGTTCCAATCTCACTTTTTCTCTCATTGCTGGACTCCAAGGGCATGTGCGTCCGTCTTTGCTGTGGTCCCACGGCCCCTGAGGCTCCGTGGCTTTTTTATTTCTCTGCCCATCCGCGGGGTGACGATGCTTTCCTCTGTTGTCTCCGTTCGTTCTGCTACCCACCTGTTCTGTGAGACCTTTTATCGTTGGTATTCTGGTTCTCAGCTCTGATTTTCCCTTTGTTTCTCTTTTAGCTTCTGTTTGTCTGCTGGAAACCGCTGTCCTTCTTCTCGAGCGTTTCCCTCCTCGCACGGAGCGCTGTGAGACGCCATTGTTCTCCGCCCTCTGCCTCGTGCTTCTAGCATCTGTACTGGCTTCACTTGGCCTGTGCTGGTTGTACATCACGACGACGGTCGGTTTCCCGGTTCTTCGTGCGTCAGTCATTCTGGTTTGCACCGGGGGCCTTGTGGATGCTACGTGTGCAGACTCCGGGTCCTGTGAAAGCCCGCTGGAGAAAGTTCGTGGTCTCATCCTGTCAGGCAGTCGACCCGGTTGGGTCGGAAACCTGCTGTGAGTATGTACTGAAGCCTCAGGTTGGCACTTCTTGCCTTGCTTTTGTTTCACCCTTTCGTACTTTCGGATATACATTTTAAGTCAAATTTTGGTGTATAATCACATAAAATATAGAATATTCAGATGGTTCCAAAGTAAAGCCAACCTTTCAAAGGATAACCTGCTACCGTTTCCTCTCTTGTCCTGTGACTATGCCTTTGTTAAGAACATGCCTCTGTTCTCAGACAAACGATAACACAGAATAGACGCTTTGTCCATTTTTGTAGGAACTAAGTGTCATTTCAATTTTGGCCAAATATCGAAAACAATATGCATAATTACGAGATGGCGTTATGGAAAGTACTTAAGTCAATAATTATTTATTGAATTGTTTATTTACCTTTTCTTATTCTGTTATGAATGCTGACAAATGGATCAGTAGCATGTCTTACTAAATCTTCGCATAGCTTAGATTGGTATTCTGTTTTAGGAACAAAATTTTCACTTACTTTTGCTCTGAAATGGAACTTTCTGTGGCCAGCATTTAAATTTGGATTTAAACACTGAAAGTGATTATTTTGTTAGGTATTTCGCTTCTGTTCACGTGCAAGAGTGCCTAGCTTCAGTTTTTACAGGTGCAATCCCTTGAATTCTGTGTTCGATCCTGGCTTTTTTTTTTTTTTTTTTTTTTTAAAGCTCAGCCTGCAGTTCTGTAAGTAAATATACAGACTATGCATGAATCAGTTCACACTGGCAAAGGGACTTGAAGCAGACAGGTGACAGTTGTTAATTTACCTCCTGCTCTCCTTTGGAAGCTGCCTGGCGAAAGGCATGTCGTGAGTAAGACTCTGTGTGCCCAGAGCTCAGCAGCAAAGCCTCAGGACCGAGCGGCGTGGCCTCTCCAGCAGTTGGCTGATCCATCACGAAGGAGGAGAATTTCTGAGACCTTACTGGCGAGCATATGGCAGGCTCTGATTTCCTTACTAAATCAGACGATATTACTAGAACTGGGTCATTATGCACACATTGTAATCTATCGTTAAGCCCAACAAAGTAATATTTAGCTAGTGCTTTAATTGTGCTACTGGGATTTATCTCTGCTTTTCAAAGAAAAAAAAAAAAGTCAAGCGTAAGGGAAAGAGGAGAAGCAGTGAATTTTCCATTTTAATGAAAGAGATTGTCTGTGTTGACAAACGACGCTGTGGAGCGAATGGTCACGCATCCCGACAAGAGTGGAATCGTGATCACGTCGGATTGGGGCGTGCGGGGATGTACTATCTGGAAGGGGTGGCCCCGTGGCCCCGTGGCCTCTGTGGTGCACGGTTCCCTGAAGGGTGGCCCAGGCAGCTCCATGAGCGTGGTGTTTGTGTCACCTTCTCCACGCAAGCGAAGGCATTAAATACATATTTCGGTCAGTTACTCATTTCTTCAGGACTTTTCTATAAGCTCACTTCCCCTCCAATGCTTTGCCAACCTTCCCCGTCTCTTGAGGTGTTTTGTTATTTGTAGTCAGGCATAAAATTATTACAAATCTGTAGACCACCCCAGGTTTGCTCTGTATGGGGACCGTCCCAGCCGATGTTCCCCCTGACCTGGCTTCCGATGCCTTCCACACCCAGTGAGCCTCTCAGCCTGACAATCCTGTGCTTGTCTGTGGGATCAGCTCATATTGGACCAGAGCCACCTGCATCCCAGAATCTTGTGCTGAGCGAGCACCCCAGCAGGGCCCTGGGGAAGTCGGGGGGGGGGTGTTGGCTCCCCTGCCCCAGAACTTTCAGGGGCACATGGAGCCCTCGAGGACTTCACGCCGGAAGACCTGGGTAAACACAGTTTTCTTTTTGCCACAGTGTTAGCAGAAACCGCCCAGAAAAATTCTGGGTCTGTCTCCAACAGCTGGAGATAAAGAACCTTGTTTTCTTTTCTGTCAGGGTTAATAAAACAAGCAACTTATTAAACAGCATTTTGACAAGCACAGTGGATAATGAATCCCGTACATAGTTAAAGACTTTTAACAATTAAAAAGATTTATGGGCTGAGCCCCAGCACGTCAGTGCCTCAGGAGTGGACCGGGCTGCCACTCACCCCTGCCCGGGCGGGGACACGCAGGGGGTTGTCTTTGAGGGGGAAGGACACGCACAGGAGGACAGCACCCAGCCGGCTTTTTGGATTCCCAGCTGTAGGCCACATTGGAGGGGGACGCGACATTCTCACCGCCATGGCTTCTGTTGCGGGCCCAGGGTCCTGAGGGTCAATTCTGTGACTCAGGGGCTGTTTGTGGGGCAGGTGCTGACCCCCCGGGGAGGCCAGGGGTCCAGGAGCGAACTGCCCTGCCACAGGCCGACGAAGGAGCAGTGGGTGCCCACAGAGAGGTCTTCACTGGAAGCATCCAAGATCGTACTTCAAAGAACCTTGCGGAAGTCTTTTGAGTATGTGCTATGAAAAGAAAATAGCCAAAACGAGGGAACAGCACAGGGAAACTATAGGAAAGGCTTACACTTGGCAGAGGTTAGGAGAGTGAAGGGGAAAAGAGTCCACAACTGTGTTCAGCTTAAGGTGCAGGTCTGTGCTGGGGAGAGAGCCAGACGAAAACCCAAGGGAGGATTCTAGACCACACACCCTCCTGCATTAACGTTGACCTGGAATCTCTCCACGTTGAGACGCGTTTACGTTACCAGTTTGCTAACGATGACCTCAAGGGGCTGACAAGCCCAGACGTATTTTCAGGGATAAGCCTTAGCTATGTCAACTGCAAAATACACATCAGTTTCTGATGACAAAGATTATGAAATATTTCAAGAATTCTCAAAGCTCTGACAAGGTCTCTCTGCAGCTTACTTCTGTTTGGAAGGTTTTAGGAACATAAGCCCGAGGAAATAAAATCAATGGCTCCTGGGCTTTGAACACGACAGAAAGGCACAAATGTAGGTGTAGACCCTCTGCCTGGGCTCTTGTCTGGGGAGAAACAGGTGTCACAGGCTGTTGGCCAAAGGATTCACCTGTATTTGTGAGTAACAGTGCACAACGGTGTTGTGATTACCTCGGGATTTTTGTCTAGAGCAAAGGCGAATGCAGCACAAGGTACGTCTCAAGGAGTCACCTGCCTGGGACAGTTTCTCCCACGTCCCCAAAGATCACAGTAAAATTTCTTTGATGCCTGGAAGCATAACACAGCGTGATACTAGGTGGACAAACTCGGTCTCCAGGAAAGCACACAGTTTGCCATTTCCTATTTAGGGCGTCCTCAGCTCTCCCAGAACCTGCCACAATTCTTAATTCTTAAGTTCAAGCCACATTAGCCCATATTAGAGGTTCCAGAACTTTCATTTATTGTCATCAGCTATGTGTCAGGTCCTAATCTTGGTGATTTGCACAAGTTATTTCGTTCAACCCTGAGAAGGGTCATAAGTGGTGGGTATTAGGTACCTTCTGATATATTGAGAATTTGGGTAAGAATATATATATTTTTTACTCCGCTATTTCTAGAGGTAAATTTGAAATAAACATCTACTTCTATTCATATTATATTTCTTATCATTCATTTGATCTCTTACAAATTTGATTTCAGTCTTCCCGGCCATTTCTAGAAGATGCATGTTTTATATATTTACACATTGCTAAATTTTTGCGATTTCTGTCTGTTCAGTAACAGAAATCTCATTAAAGAATTCAACCCTGTGAAAGTCTAGGCATTATCCCCAAAGAAAATAGCTTTTCATTTGCGTTGGGAAGCAGCCAAATTTTGGTTGATTTTTTGTTTGTTTGTTTTGCTTTGAAATTAAGTTTGAAGAGTGTTAAAAAAGAAAAAAAAAGAAGGAAAACCTGAAAGCATGTCTAGTCTTCATAGCGAATTTCTTATGTATCAAGATGAGCATATTTTCCATAAAATGACTCGCGGGTTCTCTTTCAATCTATATTTAATTAAGAGGAATAGATCTCATTGTCTTCTTCGGAGCCATCCTGAACCAGCAGGATATGCACTTTCCCAATCGCACATGATACTGTTAGCTGCATTGTTGCGGCCCGTTTTCCAAACTTGGGAGCCATTCTGGTGGGCGGATTGTTTGTTAGGGCTAGTTACCAAATTGCATTCTTCGAGGCTAGGCTTCTCCCTGCTTGAACAGTTGTGTTGAAAAAACATCCACATTTACCAAAGTCATCTCCTCGAGAAGGAAATCTTGCAATGACGTGTTAATAGCACTGTTTTATATGGCACAGCAAATTTAGCCTATCCCTAGAGGCACAGCAAATTTTGATATATTCTGCCTCTCCTTGATGATGCTTATCTGCTTGGTATTTAATTTGCAACTTTTTATCTAGTACTCATGCTGTTTGCCAATTTCTCTTCTGCGTTTCATACCATTGTCGAATTAACTTTTTACTGGAATATGCCTGGAAAAGGTAGGTGTAGCTCAAAATAAACTGGTTTATCATTTAAATTTCTTTTTGCCTCTGGTTTCTGGAACTTTGGCATTTTATAGATTGTAAGTCAAATGAATGTGTAGGAAGATTTGTTGCTGTGATTGTGAAGCATTCTATCGTCCATCTATCCATTTCTCTCCATCATCATCATCATCATCATCATCATCATCTAGCTCAATATCCATCCATCCATCCATCCAACATATCTATCTATTGTCTGTCTATCCATCCATCTTTCTCTCTTCATCATCTTCATCATTATCCAGTCGTCTAGCTCAGTAGCCATCCATCCACCCATCCATCATCCTATTCACCCGTCCAATATTATCTCTCTCTCTCTCTCTCTCTCTCTCTCTCAATCAATCCTTAATGTATCTATCCATCTCTCTACCGTCTACCATCTATGTAACCCATGTATATACATACACATACTCAAACAAACATACAAGGTATTTGATATAAAGGGGATTTTCCATTCTTCAAAGCAACAAGTAACATAATTTTCCATTTATCCTCTTATCCTTTCAGGGAAGAGAAAGCAGGGGGCGGTGAGCAAGGCAGATGTTGTCATGATTCTATTTCATTTTGAACTAATTATTAGATATTAGATATTTCAGTTATAAGATGAATAAATTCTGGAGATTTGATGTATAGCATGGTGACTACAGTTAATAAGAATGTTTTGTATACTTGCAATTTGCTCACACACACCCACACACACACAGAGGTAACTATGTGAGGTGGTAGATATGTTAATTGGCTTCATTGTGTGAACGCAGATATCAAAACATCATCCTGTCCACCTAAATATATGTGCTTTTATTTGCCAATCATCCCTCAACAAAGCTAGAAATATTTAAGAAAATAAAACCCAAGTATCTCCTTTTACATGAAGCTCGAAGCTCTGGTATTTGAAAACTTCCTTCAGTCGCAAAATAAAGATCTATTGACCTTTCCTACATGCATTTTCTTTACTCATCGTGACTACGATTTCAGAAATCGTGACCCCACAGACACTACACATTGGTTACAGAAGCTGATGGACGTGTGTGCGTGTCTGTGTGTGTTTGTGTGCTTGGAGGGGTGATTGTGGCGGGGGTAAGGAGGGGAGTGTGGGGCGGGAGGAGAGGTGTGGCGTCGTCACCCCTGCACATGGTGGTGCTGCCGCCATGGCCGCGGTGTCCGCTCAGACGCTCTGAACTCAGGGCAGGGATGTGAACGGTAGGAATCAAGGACCGGTTGGAGCCTGGCCGCTTGTGAGAGAGGTTGGTGCCACACAGACGGGCTGGGTGACACCCCAGCTCGGTCACTCCCTGGACAGGGGCGGAGCAGGTCACACACACCGTGCTTCTTTGTGAAATAGGGCATTTCTGCTCCCTTGTCCACTTTTACTCCTTCTCTGTGTCCCTGGGACTCTGAAAATCTGTGAATAAAAAACAGATCCCTGTGAGTTTTTCTACCTCTTCTTGAAGGTGAAAACAGCAGACTAGTGGCTGCATTGGGCTCTCTGGTTTTGCAGTCTGCTGGGGCTCCGGAGGGACAGCGCCGGGTGGCTGGGGCTCAGGAGGGACAGCGCCGGGTGGCTGGGGCTCCGGAGGGACAGTGCCGGGCAGCTGGGGCTCCCTTTACCGGCAAAAGTGGCCAGGCAGACCCAAAAGACACCTTCCTCCTCCCCCTTTCCACTGGAGTTGAGGGTCATATGAGAATGATTCGTTGGGCTTTAATGTTGCGAATGTAGATGTGTCTGAGGCAACACAGAGGGAAGGGGTCAATACCTGTGGGGTCAGGGCACAGCAGTGACGACCATCAGGGACAGCCTTTCCTCTGGGTTGGCTTGTTTGAGACTCACGGGTACTGTTCAAAGTTGTGTGTGTGCAACTGTCTATGTGTCCACGTGCATATCCGCACGTGCCCTCACATCTTAACCCGTATGGCCTGTGCATACATCTGCCTACACCCACACCTGTATGTCTACGGCATCGGCACCTGTATCTACACCACCTCCCCCTACACGTAAGTCTATCCGCGTGTGTCTGCACTCTATCGATGCCATTCCTCTTTCTACTTCTGTCTGATCACCAACATCTACACTCACCACTGTCCACAACACCAGTGCGTGTGGAACCACAGATCTTGAATTCTCCTGATTAGCTGCCACCTGAGTGCCCCGGGATCACCTGCTGGTTGCGACTAAGAAACCCACTGATAGCCACGGGAGAATTTTACTCAGGCGCAGAGACAAGTAAATCGAGGACGACGTTAGATTACAGACAACACGTTATGACAGGTGAGGTATTCCTCTTTCTACCAAAGAGGAATAAACTAAAAACACGATAAATTGCATTTTTACCAAAGAGGAACACAGAAGCCCAATTCATTGCGATTTTCGGCCTCCATTTTTAGGGAAGCTCTAAGACACCTTGTTAAACGTCCACTGCAAAATATTTCTCGGGCTTTCAGAAGTCGGGAGGCGGCTCGTATGTGTGTCCTTCTCTGCACAGATTGAAATGCCAGAGTAAAAGTGGTCATTCTTAATTTGGTTTTTCACTGATTTTCATTTTTTAATTGAAACCTATTGTGGCCTGGCTTAGAAAGTTGATGGGGTGTTTACGGGGCGTGTGCTTGCCTCCACCGTGGCCGTGAGTCCTCCCCTGGGGTGCAGCTCAGGCTCCCTCCCAGGCTTGCTGGGCTCGGCCTGCGGCACCGGGGCCCCCATGGGTCTCACAGATGCTCAGCGGATTCCTGCCGGGATGAGCTGTCCGCCCCGCTCTGACCACACGGTGTCCTAAACCCCAAGATGGCAGACAGAGGCCGCGGTACATTTTCTGTGCCCAGCGGAGTGGCTCACGGCCTTAAACAATTCCTCGAGGTGGGAGTGAGTGGCCATGAACACATGCCACAAGGAGGCTTTGGCAGGGGCACAGGACTGCCCACGTCTTAGGAACGGAGTGTGGCCCGGGGAAGCCGGCCACGGAGGGCGCCTGGGGCTGGGCCGGGGGGCTCCCTGGCTGGAAGGGGCGGGTGGAGCACCCTGGGTTTGGAGGCTGCAGTGGGAGAGGGGAGGGTGGGAGCCACAGCCAGCCTCACCGAGGGGTGGCGGGAACGCTGGCCGACCGGCGCTCCGGGGAGGTCCGGCGGGAGACGCGGGGTGGTGCCTGGGAAGGCACACACGCCTGCAGCAGGAGACACGAGTCACGGGGGCTTGAAGCTCTGGGCACAGTCTGGGTGGAGACCCGCTTCGGGTTCCCAGCTTTTAGCCACGGAAGCCTGTGGGGGGCAGGCCTCCTCCAGGAGATGACCGTGTGCAGTGGAAAGAGGGTCCCCGCGTGTCCAGAGGGCAGAAACGCCCCAGGGCTTCGTGGCAGCAGCAAGGCCTTAAGAGACAGAAACCAAGCCGCTCCTGGGCTGACCTCCATCTGGTGGGGCCACACCCCCCCCGCCCCTCCCTCCAAGCCGGCGCCGCCCCTGCCTTTCCGCTGGGGGCGTCTCTGGTGTGTGTGCACGTGTGTTGTCTGTGCGTGTGTGTCTTCTGTGTGTGCATGTGTGTTGCCTGTGCATGCGTGTGTCTGCTGCATGTGCACGTGTGTTGCCTGTGTGTGTGTCTCTTGTGTGCGCACATGTGTTGTCTGTGTGCGCGTGTGTCTGCTGTGTGCACACGTGTGTTGTCTGTGCATGTTTGTGTCTGCTGCGTGTGCACGTGTGTGTGCGTGTGTAGTGTGTGCATGTGTGTGTCTGCTACGTGTGCATGTGTGTTGTCTGTGCGCGTGTGTGTCTGCTGTTTGTGCTCTGTGTGTATGTGTGTTGTCTGTGCGTGCGTGTGTCTGCTACATGTGCACGTGTGTTGTCTGTGCATGCATGTGTCTGCTGCATGTGCACGTGTGTGCATGTGTGTTGTCTGTGCATGTGTGTGTCTTCTGCGTGTGCACGTGTGTTGCCTGTGCGCGCATGTCTTCTGTGTGCACATGTGTTGCCTTGTGTGCGTGTTTGCTGCGTGTGCACATGTGTGCACGTGTGTTGCCTGTGCACACGTGTGTCTGCTGCATGTGCTCGTGTGTGTGCACGTGTGTTGTCTGTGCATGTGTGTCTTCTGCGTGTGCACGTGTGTGTCCACGTGTGTTGTCTGTGTGCACGTGTGTCTGCTGCGTGTGCACGTGTGTTGTCTGTGCATGTGTGTGT
>NW_024412397.1:1453338-1453722 GCF_014898765.1 Herpailurus yagouaroundi
CTGCATGTGCACGTGTGTTGCCTGTGCGTGCGTGTGTCTGCTACGTGTGCATGTGTTTTGCCTGTGCGCGTGTGTTTGCTGCATGTGCACGTGTGTGCACGTGTGTTGTCTATATGCGCGTGTCTGCTGCGTGTGCACGTGTGTTGCCTGTGCGTGCATGTGTCTCCTGCGTGTGCACGTGTGTGTGCACATGTGTTGTCTGTGAGTGTGTCTCCTGGGTGTGCACGTGTGTGTGCACGTGTGTTGTCTGTGCGTGTGTGTGTCTGCTACGTGTGCACTTGTGTTGTCTGTGTTTGTGTCTGCTGCATGTGCACATGTGTGTGCACGGGTGTTGTCTGTGCGTGTGTGTGTCTGCTGTGTGTGCACGTGTGTTGTCTGTGCACG
>NW_024412397.1:1453732-1483048 GCF_014898765.1 Herpailurus yagouaroundi
GCACCCTCACTGAGGAGCTCCTGGGCTCGTGTGTGAGCTCCTTCCCACCCCGTCTCTGGCCGCCTGGCCAGCTCTCCCTCTCCTGTCTCTCTCCCTCGAGCTCAGGCCCCTGACCTGCCCGAATGAACTGGGCCTTATCCTTTCCGCGGCTGATGCAACAAAACGCCGCCGTGCGGCTCAGAGCATCCAAAGTCTACTCTCCCGCGGCCCGGGAGCCGGGGGTCTGAAACCAGCATGTCCCGGGGCCGTGCTTCCAACGAGGGCGCCAGGGGAGGGTCCTTCCTTGTGTCGCAGCCTCTGGGGATGCTAGCAGTCCTTGGCTTGTGGCCACATCCTTCCAGTGTCCCCCACTCCGCCGTCGCTTGGCCGTCTTCCTGTATCTCTGGGTCCGACTTCTCCGTCCTTAAAAAGACACCAGTCATGCGGGGTTTAGGGCCCAGCCTACTCCAGCTTGGCTTGTCTTAATTACACCTGCAAAGACCCTGTTTCCGGGAAAGGTCGTATTCGCAGGACCAGGGGTTAAGATGCAGACGTACTTGGGGGGATATGATTCACCCCAGCCACGCAGCAAACACGAGTAGAATGGAGAATGCTATTGGAGCCATTTCTGGAAAATGCGACCCGCCCCCCGTTCTAGCTCTGCCTGGGCGGGTGTCCTGTGGCACCCCCTCTGAGGGCTGCACCCCCACGGACCACACACTCTGGCTATTCTCCCAGCGGGTTCAGAGACACCTTGTGCGTCTCTTTGGCGATCTGCAGTGACACCTGGATTTGGAAGACTGTCGCTTCCAAAACACCTGGTGGAACAGGTGAGCCCTGGGGCCGGTTCTCCTGGTTCCTTTCCTGACCCACATGTGTGTGAAGACAGGAGGCGAGGCAGGGAAGGTGGTCAAGTGCAGCCGGGTCTTCCTGGGCTGGTGAGGCCCAGCGCTCGGCGTCCAGGCGGCCATGTGAGGGGCGGCAGGCTAGACGTGCGTCGTCCTTGGCCTGCCTTCCGGGCAGCGTTTTAACCTGCTGGAGCCGTGGGGACCGTGAAGGGCTCAGAGCAGGGAGGCCCCGGACCACTGGCTCCCCGACCACCTGGCACAGTCAGCCCATCTGCTCACCTCAGGCACCTGCGATCCTGTGTCTCCGTCCTGCCCACGCTAAACCTCCCCCTACGGCCTGAAACAGCTGGCTGCCAACCCCAGGATCGCCGTGAGCACGACAGTTGCTGCTGGCCACTCCATCTGTCCAGCTCTCAGGCCCCTGCCCCGGGTGAGATGCTGGAGGGCTGATGTTCTGAAGGACGCTTCTTACGGAATAGCTGTGCGATGAACATGTGGTCACGGTGACTTTGTTTAACGGGACCTGAAGCTTGGGATGATCTCCCACTGAGCACGGTAGACATGCATCTCCACTTGGCGTGAACTTCACGGAGACAGGCTGCGTCACGGGAGCGGACCGCGGCACACCAGGCGTGGGCAGAGTGAGGAAGGACGGCTCGTCACCACGTGACTCAGGCTTTCTTTTCCCTTCAAGATAAGAAGAACACGGTTCCCCAGGAAGAGGTCCAGAGCGAATGTAAAAGGCGAGCATCGTGTGGGATCCTGGGGCCTTACAAAATCCAATATGGAAGCCACTGGCCTTACTTTGTGTCTGGAGCGCTTGACCCCAGCCTCACGCCGGAGCTGTCGAATTTCATGGCACACACACGCACACGATTTCCTCGCTTTGATTTCCACTTGCTGTTATGGTGTGAGGAATGATGTCCACACATGGAAGCACAAACAGCCACATGTTAAACGGCATGGACAGAAAGACGGGGTACGTACCTGCTCGGGGCAGGTGCTGAGTTCAGGTGCGTTCCGGTCTAGGGAAAAGGGGAAAGAGGAAATAGTTCTGTGGTCTCTGATGCAAATCCAGCCCGTCCCCCTTCTCTTTGGGGAATGCATAGATCCTTGAAATGAGGTTTATCTCATAGCAGAGGCAAAAAGAAAAGACACATATGTTTAAAGACTTTAAAAATGGAAACACTATCTTACTCCAACGCAGATGACACAGTGCAGATGACATTTTCCCTGTGTTTCTGTTAACTGGCTAACGTACCGAATCCTTCCTATAAGGACAGGGTCCCCAAAGGGGACAGCCATGTCTACAGGGATCAGATCAACAACATTGGAAGCTCCCGGTCGGCTCGATGATTGTCCCAAGACACAGCCCTGAATCTTTTTGTCCTGAGGTACCCTCCACACTTGAATCTAGCATACACGTTTGACATTTACTTAACAAACTGCCAGGGAGCCCCAGAAATGGACACTCAAGGAAAGCCCGTGACTCCGGGTCAATTATTCGTGAGGTCTTGACTCGTGGGAAAGTCGTGCCTGCAAACTGGAGATCTCAGTTGGAGGCTGGCCCCAGGAGCACAGACGGCAGGCAGCCCTGGGGGTCCCGTAGTATAACCTTACTCCCGGGTCACAAATAAGCCTGAGCTGGCTTTGTCCACGAGAACACCCACGTGGCTCCTATGGATGTTCACCTTTCTACAGCTTTGGATGCACAAGACCGTCTCCGGTATTGACTGCTCCCCCGCACCCCTGCCGGCTGCACCAAACCCGGCCCTCCGCCCCTCGGTTCTGCGGCTGTCGTCCAGTCTCACGTCCCAGAAAAGAGCCTCCCGGGACCTGGCCCTCTGCACACGTGCCTCGTTACTTTGTGCCTGACAGGTGCCTCCGTCTTCCAGAAATGGGTCTTCATCTTGTCCCCGGGCCGGGCTCTCGTGCTTGTTTTTAAACAAACTTCTCTGTGAGGGGCTAATACAGGCTCGTGTGTGGAGAGGTGAAGAGAGGGAAGGTCATGGCGTGAAGATCCTTCCATTCATGTTCCCCGTGTGTCCCTTCTCCTTCCCAAAGTCGAAGGAGACGACTACCGTCCTGTGTGTCCTCTCAGGGGCCTTGAATAGTATGGCCGAGAGTATCCCAATCCCTGGTCTGGTTTATGTCACCGTGACTCGTCGGATGGTCTCGCAGACATGTGCCACTCCAACGGCGTCTGCAGACCCACTGAGTGATATGTGGTGTGTCTGTAGGAGGCGCTTCTAGAGCCACGGCCGTTGCCTCCAACACCAGCTCATGTGAACATTCAGACACGTTTCGGGCTCCATCACGGTCACTGGATTAGCGGCGCAGGTGGTACTGACCCCCAAATGACAGCCCCTCCTCCTCGGCCCTGACAACGAAGCGTGTCAACAGACTCTAGGTCTGTGCCGGTCTGACAGGTGAAAAGGTGTATCCCAATGCGGTGTGAATTCTCATATTTCAGATGAGCGAGTGTGGCTGTTTTCCGTTCGTTTAGAAGCTATTTTTAATCTCTTGCGTTTTCTGTTCGTTCATACATTTGGTCCATGTTGCCATCATGTTATTGATCTGTTTCTTATTGATTTGTAGGAGCCCTTTAAATGAAGGGAGGCAGGGTTTTCTCTGTGATATATGTTGTAAATATGCTGCCTGCTTGTTATTTTCCTTCTCACCTGTGTGATGGAGCTTTGCAATTAGAAAACTTCTATATTTGTATAGTTGAATTTATCAGTCTACTCTTTTAGGACTTCTGGATTTTTGTTTTGTTTGGAAACGAGGTCTTCCTCGCTCGGTGATGAGGAACATTTTCCGCTGTTTTCTCCTACTGTCCCGTTTTGTGTCTGTGTCACTGTTATTTTGTATTTACAGCTTTATTCGATACGGAATTTATCTTGGTGTCGGTAGTGAGAGAGGCATCAGCTTTGCTTTTTTTTCAGATGGCCCTTCCATGTCCCTGTAGTATTTATTGAACTTTCTTTTTCTCAATGATATGAAATGACACCTTTATTATATACTAAATCCCTGATATAGATATTTGGATCTATTTCTGGACTCCCTATTCTATTCCATTGATTTATCTGTCCATTCTGTGCGACAGCTGTGACACTGACATTATGGTATGCTTTAACATCTGGTAGGAAGGGTCCCTCCATATCACTCTTTCCCACAGCTATTTTATGGATATTATTTTATGGTTTTTCCCTTATGGATGTTTTATCAGGATTGCATGACATTTTTCAATTAATTCAAGTAGAATTGATATCCTCCTACTACGGACTTCCTATCTGAAGGTCGAGTGCGACTTTCCTGCAGAAAATTCTTCTTTTGGAATACTCAGTGGGGTTCTAAAGTTGTCCTCATACACATCCTGTACCTATCGTTTGACTTTCCCCCATCACATTATTTATCTGACGGGTGGGATGTAATGATGGGGGTGTTTCACTTTTTACCGAACCACCTAGCCGGATTATTTGATAATTTCTAGCATTTTCAGGCGATTGAGTGATTTTTTTTCCCCAAGCATGTGATCCTATCATCTGCACGTGATGAAGGGCACCCCGTGGTCCTGGTTCCGTACGGGCCCTTCCCCTCCTATGGCTTCTCCTGAACTCACGGCTCCGCCCTGCTCCCTCCTTGAGACCGCACACCTGCTTCTGCTCCCTCAACATCTTCGACTTCCGGGCAGGTAAGCTCCTTCCCGGGTCACATCGCCGCCGCAGCAGCCCAGCCTCAGAGGCTGCAGTGTCTGGCAGGTTAGCAGGTGCTCACTAAGTGTTTTGTTGTTAAGTGAAAGCACGGGGTAGGATCTGCTGTCTGTCTTTGCAGGGCGCCCCGACAGCGGTGAGCCCCGCGCCGCGTTACGTCCTCCGTTTTGCTTAGTCACGTTGAATCCGGTTCTCGTGTGGGGTTTTCAGACTGCTCCCCCCGCTCCTCCAGAATCCTCTGTCTAGTGGTGGGCATTTTATGTTCCATAACAGCAATCCCTTCTGTGTCCTCCATGCACCGTCAGGATGCGGACTGACAGCTCACGGTGTTTAATCTCGGAGTCTGGTACCGCGGTGTGGCCAGGGTGAGGGTGCAGAGATCTCTGGGAGGACCGGCACAGCAACCGTGTCCACGGGCGCGCTCGATTCTACACGCACACGTCGAAAAGTCACCATGCCCCGACACTGTGGTGGGCCCTGAGGTCACCATGATAATGATGGGCTTGGCCTTATCCCAGGTACCGGAAGTGCTTTAAACCCTCTGACGCTAAAATCGACCCCACTAGGTAGACATCTGTCTTGTATCTGTTTTGGGATTTGCAACCTGAGGATGACGTCCAGTGGCTGTGGTGCCCACCGAGCGGCCGGAGGAAGGAGGAAGAGCTGGGCTCCAGGCCGACGGGGCCGCGGCAGACCCGCACCCGTGGGCCGTGGACCAGGCGCTCGTGTGGCGCCGTGCGTGGCTCTAACACAAAGCAGGTCCCTGCCTCGTGCGGCTGACGGTCCTTGAAGATTCCCGCCCTGTTATGTGCCCTGGCAGTCTCCTGTCCGAATCCTCCCGGGTCCGATGTGTCATTTTTATCAGGATAGCTCGGGTATCTGCATAAAGCCCGGGACATAGTGTAGGGTAGGAAACCATGTTACTGAACTGGTCTAAATCACAATAAAAACCTGCCTTAGAAAACTTAAAATATTTGTATAAAAACATTAGTATCCCGTGGGATGAAGAGTTTTTTGAGTTCTAGTCTTGGTAAAAAGCCCATCACTCACGGCTCGTGTTGTGGAGTGGTGAGTCTGTGTTGAGTTTTGTGTGTGTTGGGTGTCGTGTTTTCTTTTGTGGCAAGAAGTGAAAACTTCCACACATAACAGGCCACCCATCTGTACGGTGCGTGTGGACTCCCCCAGTCCAGGACTTTACTGGAAAACCAGTTGGTGGGCAACAGAAACGAACATTAAGAATGGGACCGAGTAGATGGCGAGCCACTGAACCGGGGCGCGTGGCCCAGTCCACCCGTGGGCACCTACAGGAGAACATTCTGGCTGTAGAGAGATGGCTTCAGACCAAAGAAAACACACTGATAACGTTTTATCTGTAAGTGTGAGAACTAGATAGCACACTTCCTTTGATTGTGCTCCATAAGTACTGGGCCACCACCAGGCCACGCTGCTCTGCTGGCCCGCAGGCGGGGAGCCATACGTGACGCTGAGGTCCAAAGCCAGGCTCTCTGAGCGTGAGTCCGTCTGGAGCGAATGCCTGACGAAGGCTGGATTTTTCCAGGGTTTGCGTGCAGTCGTGTCCAAATGTAAGTGATGTTGGTATTCTCAAGAGAATCGACCTTGAGACAAAAATAATTTTAAAACGTCCTTTTCAGTTCCTAGTGTCCCACACTGTCATCGATTCCTTTAAGGTTTGATCCGGGAACTTGATGCGTGACTGGTCTTGTCCTACGTTATGCTGAATTCTAAGGGATCCAGGATCAGGCGAATGTTCCCTGGAGGGGGTGTACAGGCTTACCCCAGATGGCAAAAACCATAGAGGAGAAATGTGTCTGTGACCGCGACTTTACCCACCACTAACGAAGCCTCCTTACTTGATCGTTACCGAGACGCTAGTCACACTGGAAGGTACATTAAAAAAATTATTTTTAACGTTTATTTGGGAGACAGAGAGAGACAGAGCACGAACAGGAGAGGGGCAGAGAGAGAGGGAGACACAGAATCCGAGGCAGGCTCCCGGCTCTGAGCCGATATCAGATGCTCAACCGACTGAGCCACCCAGGCGTCCCTGGACGATACGTTTTACACGGGCTTTGGCACCTGGCTCCACTCTGCAATGTGTACAAATGTTTGAGAATCTCTGGCTTCTCTGGGGATTTTATAAGAATATGGGAAACTTCTCTGAGAAGAAAGCACCACATTTAAATGATTTGCATGTTCTTCTAGAGGCAACCTCTCCTCCAGGAACCTGCGTGTTAGCACCTGTTGGGAAGTCCGTCAAATAAACAGAGGCCATGTGAACAGTGTGCTCTGAAGGAGGTGAGCAGGGAGCAGTGTGGCTCTGTCCTGGGAAAGACGTCTCTAATCCTGCTTTGGCCCGTCCTCTGTGCACCTTGCGGACTCTTCCCCTGTGCGTTATGCACCCTCGGTGCCGTCCTGCCCAGAGCCAAACTGTTCTTTTCTTTTTCTGAAAAAAATTAATGGCTCATTTTCTGCTAAAGAAGATGGGTTGCAGCCGTTACTTAGTGTTAACATGCATGGAAAAGCGGTCGCTTGTTGAGAACCTCAAAGAACACTGCAGACCACATGGCGGAGACCCACACGTGACCCCGTAGCAGAGAAGGTGCTGGTAGGGGAACGTTTCCTCTCTGCCTCAAAAGCTGGTGGGTTTCCTCTTCCACGGCGGCTCTGGAGGAGACAGGGCTGCGGTGCATGGAAATTCTCTGAGAGCAGACAGACTCTAGTCGGCAGTTTCTGGAGCCAGTCCAGGAGGGAGGACGTTGAAAGGCAAGGGGGCAGGGAAGGATCAAGCAGGTGCAGGGAGGGAAGGGAAGCAAGACGCTCCTTGGAGGAAAGCAGTTTGTCACAGAACCCCCGATGATCTTTGGGAGCAAGCGCCTATAACGTTCCAGCTGAACGCGCTCGCACCGCTGAAATGTGGATCTCTCCCTCTCTCCCTGCCAAGCTCTGATAGGGTCTGGCACGCACACACCCTTTGTGAAGGGGGTTTTGTCGTCGGCGTGGTGGCTTCTATTCTGTGGTGCCACAGGAAACACAGGTGTGCTGGGGTCGGCATGGTGGGGGACCGGCAGCGAGGGGCAGGTCGACGGCGTGATTCCCACCCGGGACCCACCTGGGAGCAGGACCTCCGCCTGAGAGGCGACCTTTTGAAGCTCCCCGTCCCGTGACGAGGGGCTCTGGCTGCAGCCCGGGGTTCAAGCTCATCCTTGAGACGGAAAGGGGCAGGGCCCAGCTGACACCAGCCTGCCCGGGGCGGGGGGGGGGGGGGGGCGGGGAGGAGAAGCTGAGCTCGTGCCCAGTCTCGGGCACCCCCCTCCCTCTCGAACTTCAGTTTTCCTACCTGCAGTCGAAGGCGTGAACTAAATGGCCTTCCAGCCTCAGGAGACTGGCGGGGCCCCGCCTTCTGCTCCATCAGGACAGGAAGACCCCACGAGAGGGGTGGGCAACGGGCCGGGGGCATCTGCCACGAGTGGCCGGAGTGCTGCCTTCACTTCCTGCTGAAGGCAGAAGGACCACGGTGAAGACGGCTCAGGCAGCCTCCTGCATCGGCAGCCCTAAACGGTTTCTTAGGGACACAGCAGGAGCGGGGGGGGGGGGGGCGGCCGGAAGGGGGGGCGGGCAGTGCTGCAGGGGGAGGTGAGGTGTGGATCAGAGACCCTCCCGGAGAGCCCTGTGCAGATACCGGGGCTCCACGCAAGGGGCCACGGTGACGCCGAAGGTGCGGTCCACAGGAGACACCCATGGGTTCCCACCAGGGAATCCGCGTGAGGCGGAAACTTTGTGATCTAGTTTTCAAACATGATCCCGCCTGTTCGCAGAACGTACAGTTCTGCTGCCTCTGCATGGACGTAACTACGGAAGCATTCTCGGGCATTCCGGAGGACGATGATCGCAACAGCAGAGTCGACGGCTTTGCACTTTGAAAAGAGAGAGGAGCCAAGTTGCTCGTATGGGGGCTGAGGGACCAGCCCGTCCTAGACCCGCCCTGGACAGTGAAATGTGTGAGAAAGCCATACCCGGAAAATTCTCATATGCATATGAAAAATCATGCGATGAAAAGGGGGCAAGGGATTAGGACAAGATAAATTTGCACCAGCCTTGCACATTCCGTTGACAAATTTGGTGTTTTTGCGTTGTTGCCCCCGAACTCCCGGTTACCGAGGGGATGACATTAACGTGGAGAAAATGGCTTATTCTGTGCGATAAATTCAAACAGAGATGACGCACTTTGCCCACCAAGTATATCTAAGAAATTGTGGGGAAATGTCAAGCATTTCAAGGGAAAGCTGCTGTAAATTCTGATGCTGGAGACGCTCACAATTTGTGCGGAGCAGAAAGGGCCCTTTGTTTGCGCGGGGCTGACACTCAGCGTGTGGAATATTATGAGCTGGGCGTCCCAGGGAAGGACGAGAAGAAAAGTGGGGCTGTGACAGTCCAGGCGCTGGCGGGCTGGGAGCGGGCAGAAGGCCCCGGGGCTGGCCCCGCGGAGGCAGGAGGAGACCCCCCCTGGGGCCCCGGGCCCGGCCTCCTGCGTGTGCACCTGCCCTGCACCCGGGACCGGCAAATCTGTGCAGGGGGGTCTGGGCCGCAGGGGCAGGGGGCGCCCGGGTCGCGGCTGCCTCAGTGCCCCACTGGGGGTTGTGGCCCGCACATACGGGGTGCACGCTGCGGGGCGCTGAGGCCGTCATCCTGGAAGGGGCTCCATCCTGCAGACTGTGGGGGTCTGCTGGATTTGGATTACATTTCATTTGAGAAAATTAGTGGAAAAAGAACACGCGGGCCCCCACCAACACCCCCACCGAAATCAACACTCCCGTGCCAGTGGAAGAGAGGACGAGCCGCTGGTCCAGGGCGTCCCTCACCAGGGTCAGAGGGGGGTGGGGGACGGCGGGGTGGGGGGAGAGGAGGACAGAGACCCCCACCCCCACCCCCCGCCCGGCACACACACTGGGCAGAATGGCCATTTCACAATGATGTTCATGTTCCGCCCACTTTTCGGCCTCAGCCCCGGGCAGGTGCAGAAGGCGGATTCCGTGTCCCCTGCTTCGTCGGCAAGCTCCCCTCCCCGCCCCCATTTCTACTGTCAGGGCCTCTGCAGAGACCAGGATGCCACTGGGCTGCCTCCAGCACCCCCCCCCCCTTGCTGGGGGCACCTACACTGCCTCCCAGCTGCCCCCTGCTGTATGTACCCCTCTCACTCCCCCCACCACCCTTCCTCTGAGCATACTGCCTTCTGCTGCCCCCACACCCCGCCACCGCATGGCCCCTGCTGTGCAGCGCCTCCAAGGCCCCCCAGCCGCTCCAAGCTGTGCCTCCTGCCCCCTACCCCTTTGCTGTGCACATTCCCCCCCCCCTCAGCTGCCCCCCAGGCATGCCCCCTGCTGTGCGAACTCCCCTGCCCCCACCGCTGTCCTGACCCCTGCCGTGAGTGCTCCCCGGTGGCCCCCTTGCCCCGCCCCCACCTTGGGCTGCACTCTCGGCCCCCCTGCCTCCCAGGGGGCACTGCCTGCCCGAGTACACCTCTGCCCTGACCACCTGCTCTGGGACGCACCTGCAGGGCATGCCAGGTCACGTGCCCGGGGGCCGAACTCGCTGCAATCCTGCCACTTTGGTTTCTTCGCTTTACACCAATGTCTTTGCCTCCCCATCCCCCGACTGCTGTCGTCTCCTGGACCAGGGTGCCCACTCGTTCACCTGTCAGCAGTGGTTGTTGATAACCATCGGGAAGTGGGGCACTATTGGCCTTTTTTAATGAGAGGTAAAGATTATCCCGTGTGATGACAGAAAGGCGATGCGTGCGTCCAGCTTCCCTGTGGTCGATCCCTTATTCTGCTAGGGTAGCATCATCAAAGTTTCATTATGCAGCCCTCCACTGCAGGCCTTAAAGGGACCCTAATATCAGGCCATTAATCTCTTCATGTACAGAGGACACTGGGTGCCAGGTGGGTGAGGGACCCACCACAGAACCCAGTTCCCGTCCCCACGGAGCTCCCGGACGCCTGCTCCTTGGGCACTGTGCTCGCTTCTGGTCTTACAGAGACCGGAAGCTCAGTCTTCGCTCACTGTTCGAAGGCAGCACAACTTTCAGCAGGTAACTCGAGCGCACTGGGGAGGGGGACCTGGGGCGGGCCACAGGGCATCTGTGGGCACCCAGAGGCGGAGGGACCGTTGCAACGGGGAGCGTTTCGGGAAGCTTCTGGGGACCCAAGGATGAAGAAGAGTTATCCTGTCTGTAGGCAGCAGGGAAGGAAGGGGGTTATTACGGCAAAGGAAAGATTACACCCAGGGGTCCAGAGGCCAGCGGGAGGATGGCACATGTTGGGAAACACGGCCGCCACGCAGGCCAGGAGGGGCGCAGGGTCCGGGCCTGGAAGCCTCAGGGTCCGGAAGGCCAGATTCCCTTGTGTGTTTCAGAGCCCAGCTCTCCTGTGGACGCTCAGCGCACTTTCAGCTACACTTCACCGCAGACTGAGAGAAAACCGGAAGAAACCGCAGCTGCTTCTGAGCTGAAGTTACACTCAAGTAAGTGCCTCTTCGCAGGCGCGGCTGTTAGGAGCTCCCGGGGCCACCCAGGCATCCCGAGTCCATCATGGTGTGCGCCTGACTTAGACGGGGGCCGGGAGGGAGGGTGGCGGCAGGCGGGGAGGGCTGACGCTCGGTCACGCTATCTCCTTTTCTGGAAGAAGGAGAAACAGCTCACCGGGGAGAGCCGCGCCACTCGGCGGGGGTGCGAATGGCACCCCAGTGCCCCATCTGAGCCCGCGCGCCGGCAGGGGAGCAGGAACCCGTAGGTAAGGTCTCAGTACGACCAGCTGCTTCCTGTCCGCGAGAAGGACTGTTTACCTAGATACCGGAAACTGCGTTCTCATTTCGGCTCCTGGAGAGGCAGGGCGCGGCAGACGGCCTGCAACTCTAGCAGTCAGCTGCGGGAGAAAGTTCCCCACTAGCCGGGGCACACGGGCCTCGCTCACTGCTCGGTGGAGGCTCTACGTCGCTGCAAAGCTTGAGCTTCAGATGAGCCGCGAACCGGGCCCAGAGGGGGCGTGGGCACAGTTAGCGTCAGTGGAGGCACAGAACACAGGGAGACTGCGAATGCAGCCCGGGGTCTCAGCAGAAGGAGCCCCAGGAACAACGGAGGCTAATAAGATGGGAGGCAGACCTGCTCCCCACCTCCAGCCCCCCTCGCGCCGCGGGAAATGCGCAGCCTCTGTTTGCAGTTGAGGCCGGTTCGGTGACAAAATAAAATCGCCCCGCGCTCTGCCTCTCCGGGATCGTCCTTGAAGCTGCTTTCCTATTTGTCACCGTCTGTCTGGGGGCTGCGTCAGGGTCTGTCACACTCTCCTCTGGACCTTGCTCGGGACACGGTGGCCAGGGGCGGGGCTCTGCCCTCAAGCCCGTGCCTTTGGGCTGGGTGTGGAGGGCACACCCGGCCAGCCAGCGTCCCGGACTTGAACGGAAGCGTCGCTGTAGGGCTCCTCCGCCTCTTGCTAGCGCCCGCCTTCACCGCTGTCAGGGCCACACCGCATGAAACGAGGTTTTGTACCACGGGGCTCTGAGCCGGTGCCATTTGATCTCGCACTTGTGGTCCGTCCCCCCAGTAGCTGAGAGCACGACAGCGTTTCCTCGGACCGAAGCCCAGGCTCGCGCTGGGGGAGGGCTAACCGCGGCCCACGACTGCCTGCCCATGACGCGGCCGCGCCGGCCGATTCCCTGGGGACACAAGTGCACGTGCCATACTTCCCCTCCCGCGGCTGCTTCGTGGGAAGGGACCGACGCCCCGGGGCAGGAGGTGGGGGTCTGAGCGCGTGAGGCGGCGGGGGAGGGTCAGTGCTGGAGAACTCGTACCACGGGGGAAAGACGCTCTCGATGCAGGGTCGAAGCGAGGACGACCAAGCCGCCAAGCCGGGCTCTGCAGACGCGTGCGGGGCCTCGTGTTGTCAAGGTCGAGCCTCACCGCAGGCGCGGGGCGGCCCTGAGGAGGCGGGAAGGAGACGGAGGTGGGGCTTCCCGGATTGTGGGGGCCTCTCCAATGGGGCATGGAAGTCACTCTGGAGAACTGAAGTCACCAGTGAGCGGTGAGATCCAGCAGCAGGACCTAGGTCCTGATGATGAGACGCTGGGCCTCCCCGGGGCCACCTTTCAGAGCCCCCCCCCACCACCGGCCCTGACGAGGACTCTTCCTTCACGCTGCCGTCTGCCTGCTCGGCTAGGATTGGGAGACCGCACCTCCCCTCTCTGGACGCCACCCTTCGGTGTTTACAGCCTCCTGGCTGCGCTGTCCCTCTCGTATTTGTGTCCTGTGGCTGCTGTCACGAAACGCCACAAACAGAGTGGATTAAAACAACGGAACGCATCGTCCTACACTTCCAAGAGGCCACAAGTCTGAAATCAGTTTCCCCGGCCGAAGTCAACGTGCTGGCAGAGAGCCTCGCTGCCCCCGGAGGCTCTGGGGGAACAGGCTTCATGGTGTTTCCAGCTTCTGGTGGCTCCAGGCTCCACCTCTGCGGTCATGTGGCCTCTCGGCCCCACTCTGCTCTCCCTCTCCTGTCCTGCAGGGACTCCTCTGCTGGCATAGAGCCCACCAGACGTCCCCTTCTGAAGACTCCTAACCTATTCAGATCCACAAAGACCCCTTTGCCACAGAAGGTGACGTTTATAGGTCCCAAGATCAACGCCTGACCTTTGTGGAGGCCGTGGATCGGCTGACCACGTCCCTCTCTGTCAACTCCTTTTCCCCTGGTGGACGTTCGCCACGTCGCCCATCTGTATGGACTTCTCGGTGACGGCTCACTGTCACCAGTGAACCCTGACCCCGTGCTCATCACCTGTGCCAAAGAACACACGCAGGCCCCTCTTGTTCCCCAGCTGACTTGGTTTGTCACGTTTTTAGCCTCAGCAGGGTTGTCGCTAACTTCGGCGAGCTCATCGCCTGCAGTCTCCCAGCTCTGTCCTCGTTGGTTTGCACCTTGAATGCGTTTCTGAAACTCCCCGCATTGTAGTGCGTCCATCTGTAGGGCGGGTCTGATTACAGAAACTTCCTTGTGAGGATTCTGTGGGTTAGGCGGATATGGTCCTTGGCATGGCGCCCGGAGCCTCGTCCACGTTTATTGCGCTCCGGCCGTAGATACGACATGTCACGGCTGCGGTACTCAGATTCCGTGGGTGTCTGGGGTGAAGTGCACAATGACAGAGATGCTTTTCTGGAAACACGAGAGCACGCGCTTCTAGGTACAGGTGCATTCTCGCACCACTGTCTTAGGGGCCCCATACACATACAGCACCTGAATTGCTTGGCAGCCAAGATCTGGGCCATTCTCCTTAGGCCAAAGGGCAATCAGTGACAGAGGTAAGCAAGGACTGGCATCTCCAATTCTCTCCCAAACCCCCGTCTAACAGCAGAATGAGCTATCCCTTCTGTCCTGACACGACTCCGGGGGAGGGCAGCCACATCAGTACTTAAGAGCTTGCCCACATGTGCACTGTCTTTGTCTGTCTGGTCATATTTAGCTGGCCTGTACCCCCTATCCATTGGGTCTTTCGATGTGCAGGTGACTCTGGGGATTGGGACGGCGGGCCCAGGACAGGACAGGTGGCACTCTTCATGGAGGGAAGGCACGGGGGTCAGAGGCACGAAGGGTGGGGTGAGGGCACCCAGGGCCCTGGCGTATTCTACGGGAGAAGGAGCTTCTGAGAAGGGTGCTTCCTGCCTCAGAGCACGGAGCGGGCCTCAGGGAGTGTAGTCCTGTGCACGGTTTTTCCAGAAACACTTTGGGCAGCGGCACAGACCCTTTCTTTCAGGTGTTTATTGTTCCATCTATCGAGGCAAAACCGAACAGGAGTAGAGAACGCTTTACTGCACTCACTGGTGTAGCAGAGCCCTGCAGTCCGGCCGGGCCTCGAACACACAGCCCCGCGGGGAGGCCGGCTGTGGCTCCTGGGCCGCGGCCCACAGCTGCTGTGCTCCCAGACGGCCCCGTTCTGGGAAACGCTGCCCGTCCTCCCCGTGCGGGGGGGGGCCCGTGCCTCGGGACGGGACGGAGCAGAGGTCGGGAGCAGGGGCTCGGCCCTCTCTGCCGCACGGTGAGGGGGGACGTCCCGCTGTCCGCGGGGAGCCCGCTGTCTCTACCAGGGACGGAGCGATGCGTGGCATTACATTACAGGTCACGTCACCCTGGGGTTGGCTCCTGTCTCCATGTGGTGCTAAAGCACACCAGTTGGTGTGGAGACATATGGGGCTGGAGTTAGCGCTGGATGGTCTGGTAATTAAACTATAATTATTTGGAATATCTGCCAAAGGTCTGAATCTGAGTTCGCCCAAGAGGCAACGAGTCGACGCCCTTTTTACGACATCCCCCAGCACCCATGAATACCGTGGCATTTAAAGCTCTGACAGCTTGTCTATTCAAACCCCACTTGTGAGGGATTTATAACTCAACCATAAAAATCCACTCTGAGCTTAAGGTTGGCATGCGAGAACTCGGCTCAGGAGTGAATTAATTAATGAATTTGTCCTTTCTTTCATCAATTTGACTGACACCTTCACACATACCCCCTTGAGATGTGATCTCAACAGATCTCATAAAACAAGAAACTTTAGGCTTGGCCACTGCCTCCAACGAGAGAATGCTCACAGAAATTACCAATCCTGGAGGAAAACACGTGAATGGAAATCAGATCCCTTTAAGGCCCCGAGAGCCGGATGGTGTAGTTGCGTGAATAGGAGCGTGGGGTGGGAGAGCGTAGCTGAGTCCCCTCCACACGCTGCACCGTTCTGTGTTGTATGCAGCGCGGAGGAAGCCCCGTGGCTTCTTCTCCGCCATCAGTGGGAGCCGCTACTGTCTCTGGAGTGTGGGGGAGAGAGCTGCCTTTCCCTCGGGAGGGCCGCCATTTTCAGCAGGCAAGAGCTCTGTGACCATGGCCGGGCCTTCAGGGTCCCCAGATGCCTCTCTCCACCGGGATGCGGCGGGGAACTCCCTGCCCTAAGTGGCTGTCCTGGGCTCACCTGGAGCTGGCTCTGCAGACCCAGGAGTGGCCCAAGTAAATAATGGTTTATCCCTGAGCCCACGGCGCCCTATCAGTCCAGCCTCCCGTTGACAGAGTGGAGTCTGGAGGGCAGACAAGCGTGTGGTCTGAGGAAGGTCCACGGGCAGAACGGGCTGTGCACCCGCCATGAATCGCCACCACGCCGTGGCGGGAGCCCAGACGGCTCTCGTGTGTGTGAAAGTGTTTCTGTAACTGTAAAGCACTTTGAGAAAAGTAGAAACCAGCGTTAAGCAGCACAAAACCATGCACATGGACAGGCCACGAGAGTGAGAAAGTTGGAGCCCTCAAGGTGTTGGCTCTAAACAACTGGGGTTACATAAATATCAGCGTTATCATTTGTAGGAGGCAGTTTGACATTCAGCGGGGGAGATTTGCCAGCAGCATGTGGGTGACTGTCCTGTGGGGCTGACAGCATCCTTGGTTAGACAGGAGGGGGTCTGGTCAGCCCTTCTCTCTAGAAGCCGTGGAGGGTGGGACTGCCTGCTCTCAGGGCAGAGGCCTCGCCTCTCCCTCTGTCTACCCTTGCCTCACGGATTTGGGAAGAACAGCTTCGGGGAAAGGGTGTGGGTCTGGAATAAGCATGAATGCCCATCAGGGGACAGGTGGGAGAGGGGAATTTGGATTCCCCACTGACTTCCCCGACTTGAGTTTTGCTTCCTACCTGTGGCTCTGCGGCCCTAACGTTAAGCCGTCGCCCGTGCCGATTGGTTCCGTGTTTCACTTATTTCGCAGTCGGGGTGGCCCATGCTCAGCGGAACCCAGGCCACTCACAGTGCACTGAGAGCCGACTGGCCAAGCCCGAGACCGGGTGCTAATATTGCGTGGGAAGGACGTCAACAGCCTGCCCCATTTGCCTGGTGTGACGGTTCGCTCTGATTGTGCGGGGCTCCGCAGGGGCGAGGTGCCTCTGGTGACCGGATCTTCCTGAAATTCCTTGGGAGGTCGGTGGAGAAACGTTCCCATTATATCATAAGTCACGGCACTGTTCACTGCTCTGTCTGTTGATTTCAGACAAGAGACTCAGGAGCCCCGTCTAAAAGGAACAACCAGACGCATAAGGAGAAAGAACTGTGAAATCTTGGTCTCCTCCACCGTGTCAGTTAGACCACCAAGCAGCTTTGCCGGTGGTGTTCTCTAAGTGAGAATAGCTAATTTTTTAAATGGCATGTACCTGCAGTTAGGGCATGCCAAGAGATCATTGCTTTTACATTTTGTGTTTGGGTAACTAAAGGAAACCCACGATCCAACCCAACCCAAACGAAAATGAAAACCAAGCAAACAACCAAATAAACGAACAAACAACAAATTTGAAAGGAAACATCCAAGAGGCCAAAAAACCATGGTTTACAAACCCCCCAAATTTGTTAGTGATATGTGGTTACCAGGTATGACCCTACTCTGTCAATATTCTGTTCCTGTTTATTTTGCTTTATTTGTCCCTGGGGTGGGGTGTGGGTTGTCGGTAATTTTGTTTTCGTGGACAGGGCAGTATGTGGGAGCCAAGCACATACTAAGCTGAATGGACGTTTACTTCCTGCCATGGAGACTTACCAAGATGTTGGACACCCTGTGGATAAGAAAGCAAAGGCAAGGAACCGCTTACCGGCCGTGCACTACTGAGGTTGACTGATTGTGTGGCCATTGGCTCTGCGGCCGGAAGTTGCCATTCTTTCTGCTTGGAAAGAAACCTTCCCCGCAAACCAAGTGATTCAGTGTGAGAAAGAACAAATTTGAAGAATGGAGGGTGGTCATACTCAGACATGTGAGGGAAGGGACATTGGAGATGATGCCAGCGCAGGGGTTCATGCAGCAACAAAATGATGCCAGGGGTTCATGCAGCAACGAAACGGATCTGTTTTCAGAAATGAGGTGGTAGCTGATGCTCTGTTAGTTCCAGTAAAGCTGCCTTAGGTATATGTCTAGAACAGAGTGATAAGGGAATGCGTACATGTCTTGTATCAGCCAAAGAAGTCCGTGGTCATCACCGGGTATGCTCAACTTATTTAGCGGTGTCTTGTCGTGTTTATTTCAATCTGTGTCAGTCTTTCCTGCTCAGTGGGTTTGGGCTGAACAGCTCCCCTGTTCATATGCTGTGTTCTAACACCCAGCACCTCCGAATGTGACTGTATTTGGGAATGGGGTCACCACAGATGTAATTAGTTCAGATAAGGTCATAGTACAGTGGCCGCTGACCCACAATGACTGGTGTATTTAGAAAAAGGAGATTTGGGCACAGAGACAGATGTGCAAACAGGGAAGCCATCACGTGAAGTTGCGAAGGAAGGTCAGGGTGGTGTTTCTACTGGCCAAGGAACACCAGAGATTGCCGGAAATCACCAGAAGCTGAGACAATCATCAAGAAGATGTTTCTCTCCCAGTCTCGGACAGAATGAGCTCCGTCAACACGTTGATCCCAGACTTCTGTCCTCCAGAACGGTGAGCAAAAAAATTTCTGTCTTGATTCCCTCAGCCACTCAGTCTGTGGTACTTTGTTACGACAGTTCTGTAAAGCTTGTCCACCAACAGGGCAGGCAGAGGCCCTTTCTCTGTCTTCCTTCTAACCCAGTTACTGGGGGGAGAGGGTGAATGCCATCCATATGCTCAAAATGTACCTCTGTTCTGTAAAGCTCTCCATTTTATTCAGAGAATCTGGATCAATCCCCAGTTTGGAGCAAAGATAATGGCCCCATGAGGATCTGGCAGCCTTTGTATTCTGCTCTCCATGCCGTGCTTTGGATGCCCCAGCCCCACGGTGAGAAAATTAGCCTATTGTGTTTTGCTTCCACATCCACATCGGTTGCCGTGGTTTTTTTTTGCTAGGTGGCTTGTCACCCTAATAACAATCGAGGAGGATAGCAATCAGATCTTGAATCAAGACCACGATTCCTATGCTGGCCAATGAGAGACACTGCCTAACAGGGGCCCCTACAGTGGGTACTGATATCCAACGTCACGAGAACCAGACTTTGGGGTAAGATCATGCAACACAAAGAAAGACACAGACAGTGATGGAAAAGAATCCAAGTGACGTGAGGAGACACAAGAAGGAGCCATGAGATAAGGGAAGCCATGAGTCAACGGGGTCAAGGGGTAGAGTTGAAAGAGATAGACAGAAAAGACCGACAGAGAGACAGAGAAGCGTGAAGTAAGAAATTTATGGCTGGAGCTAAACATAAACCAGGAGAAAGATGCAAAAGTTTCAGACCAGAAAGAGGAAATCACGGTCATATTAAAAGAAAGTAGATAGAAGTAAAGACTATGTCACGGCACTTGATAAAATTTGTAACAACTTCCAGACAAATCCTAAGGAAAAAACAAAACTCAAATAACAGGGCTTCAGATAAAGAGTAGACACAGTCAATTGTGGTATTTTCCCAATGTCACAACAGATAAAATCACATCTTAAAAATTGTTTTTTAGTAATTCCGTGTAGTTTACGATCTTTGATCTATGAAATAATAAGCCCAGATGGCACAGAGGGAAGGTGTGCAGCCATAGGCTGTTTTCATAATTTATAGTTTAATATTAGATTTTCAAACAGTAAGCTTTCCTCAAATTTTAGCATCAGGATTGTCTCTAACGTATTTTCGTAACATCTCATGTGTTATTAGATTATATTGAAAATGTTGGATATCAACTGATGCGAATCTTTGTATTTGGGGACATTGTGCTTTGTTTGAAGGTCAAACAGCAAGTATGTTTTATGGTCAGTTGTATTATCGGGCAAGGTGATACCAGCTCTGAGAGGCGACTTCCAGTCGTTTTTGTTTGGAGAATGTTGCCAGGCCCCTCGAAACGCCGAGGGGAGTGCGTCCCCTCATCTCAGAAGATGTACTCCGAAACAAAGGAAAACCCTCAAATTATCGATTGATTGATTTATTTATTTTTCATTAATTTAACAACGATTGAGTACTTTCTCTGGGCCAGACAGAGCGGGGCACAGAGGCTCACAGAGGACGCAAAATATGGGCTTGGCCTGAAAATAGAGGTGGGAAGGAAGGGAAGAAAAAAGGATCTGGACAAAAAAAAAAGGGGGATGTGTGGAAGAGCCTGACGGTGTATCCAGAGAGTCCTAAGTGCGTAGTCTATTACATTGCGTGCCAGTATTTAGCAAAGATGTGACAAGGGACAAGATTACAGAATTTAATCTTCATATAGAACTGGATGGGCACTTTTTGTGAGGTGTGAAGGGAGGCGTGCCCATCTGTAGCAGGCAGGAGGCGGGGAGACCTTAGAACAGGAATCTGAATCCAGAAAAGGCGAGGCAGAAAGCAGGGAGCTAGTTGTAGAATGATTGTGTTAGTCTCCAAAGTAGTAGCGATCAGCAGTGAGAGCAAGGCAGTGATAATGGTGTCAGGTGGGAGAGACTGTATTGCACAGCAGAAAGGAATGTATCGAGTCACTGAGATTCCGTGAATATTGGAATAAGGGGTGTGGTGGGTAAAGGAAAATATGGGATGGCTGCATGGTCTTTGGCTTTGGTGACTGAGTAGAAAGTGTTGCTGTCATTAATTGGGGGAAATAGTGGGTAGAAAGTAGGTAAGAGAGGGAAGGGAAAGTAGGAGAAAAAACACACAGCAGTCTTAAACATGTTGAGTTTAAGAGTTCTGCAGGCTTTTGAGTAAAAGCAGTATTTCACAATATACTAGTTGACACTACGATCATTAACACTATGATAGATTACACTAAGGTACATCATACTTGGATAGTTCACGCCACGATAGTTCGAACAATGATAGTTTGCACTCTGATGGCTCATGCTATCTGAGTTTACACTGACAGATCACAGTGAAAGTTCATGCTATCATGGCTCACGCTCAGATCGCACCGTGGTAGATCCGATAAACCACACTACAAAAGCTCATGCTATGATAATTCGCGCTCTCATGGAACATATTGGATAGCCTAGAAAACCTAGGTCATGTCATGATAGGTAATACCATGAGAAACCACCTTATAACAGTTCACATGACAGATTATGCCACGATAGATCACACCGTGATGGTGCACACCAGGAGAGTTTGCGCTCAGATAAGACTACAGTATGACGGTTCGCTCCGGGATGGTTTACACCATGATGTGCACTATGATAGTTCACTCAAGGGCAGCTCACACTACAGTAATCACTTCACAGTAGTTTGCTCTGGAATTGTTCACCCTATGATATCCACTACGATGGTTCACACCAGGACGGTTCACACTATGATAGAACACAGTATGACGGCTCACTCTGGGATAGTTTCCACGATGACGTGCATTAGGAGAGGTCACACCAGGACAGTTCACGGTACAATAGATCATTGTATAATGGCTCACACTGGAATTGTTCCCACTGTGATAGTTCATACTATGGCAGATCGCAGGAGGACAGTTCGCTCTGGGATTGGCCACACTATGATACACGCTGTGATCGTCCATACTGTGGTAGATCACGGTTCGATCTGAGATTTCGGGTGTCCTGAAAGGGGCTGTTCAGACACCAGTCAGTGGACAGAGGCCACGAGCTCCTTCCTCTGCCCTTACAATTTCTGTACCTCATCCGAAGGGCTTTGAGTTCAACCGCCACGTAACTTTTGCTTTAACCCTCGCAGTTCTGAGGACCTCTGACTAAGCTGGCTCTTGAGGACCCTGGCCATCATTCTCACCATGGATGACAAGCGTCTGGGGAAACAGGAATACGCAAGTGTGCACTTCTCTCCCTCTGGTCCTCCTACGGTGCGTCTTACGTGACGATTTTGTCATCTCCCCTCTTCTTCTCAGCCTGTTTTCTTCCTTGTTACCGACACCTGTCAGGCACGCCCCCTGTGCCCTCCACACTGAGTTCGACACAGATGCCGTTCTAACGCGGCCCCTCCATGCCTCCTGAGGGCAACTCTGTCGACTCTAGTGGCTTCAGCCCCATACATGTCGACACCCCCAAATCGGTCACACAGTAGAATGAAATATCTCTGGGATGGGTGAACAAGTACCGTTGAGCAACTACCATCTAACATTTGCGTGTAGTGTTGTGGGCTGAATTGTGTCCTGTTCCCAGACCCACCTCCGGGACTCAGAATGGGACTGCGTTCGGGGGTGGGGCCTTTAGAGAGGTAACGGAGTTAAAATGAGATTAGCCTTGGCCCAAATGCACTAAGACCGCATTCTTTTACGAAGGGATCAGGACACAGACACGCAGAGAGGTGACCGCGTGACCACTCGGGGAGAAGACAGTGTCCACGCCCGGGACAGTGGCCTCGGGGGAAACCAGCCCTGCCCGTGCCTGGATCCCCGACTTGCAGCCTCCACACGTCTGTGGTTTAAGCCGCCCTGGCTGCGGTGTTTGGTTGCTGCAGCCCCAGTGAACTAATGAGGACACACCGGTGACACTGTGGTAGAAAGCTTGTCCACCTGTGGGGACCCCCCCTCCCCCCGGGAATGACAATTCCCTCTGCGCACTCTGTGTTTTGAGAGATTATAAATCACTCATTCCTGCGTCCGCTTCCACCCTGTGAGTCATCAGGGATTAACGTCACATCCGGCCGTGGGCTTGCTCATGGTGCTGAGTGCCTGCAGTGTCCGTGTGACAGCGGGGGCCACCACGATGCTCTGTGGCCATCTGCATACTCCCGGGTGCCGGCCCGTGCTCTCCTCCAAAGCCCGCGCACTAGACCAGCACACTAACTTGTCCTTCGTGCACGGCTTTCTCTTAGTGGCCAAATTTCCGCTATTCTTAGAGAGCTTCGTTTGCAAGGGACCGAGTGCCACAGGGGGCTCCCTTCCCGACGAGGCCTCCTGCGCCGGGCGTCCGCTCCTGCTCCCCTCCCCCGGCCTTGTCCGGCCAGGCGCACGGCACACCCTTGGGTCTCTGGCCCGCTGGCCGGTGCTGCCGTGTCCCCTCTGTGCTCCCCACGGTCTGTGCTACGGAACACGTGGAATCCGGCCACCTCTGTGCCCACGTTTCTCGCAGAAGCTCAGTGCCGCGTTTGTCCTCCACGTCGGTGGCGGCTGCCTCCCAGGAAGAAGGCGTCTGGCTCCTTCCCAGGCTCTCGCTCACCCTGCAGGTGCACAGACAGGGCCTCTTATCTCGTTGTCAGGGTCTGTTTGTGTTTCTATAAGACTTTTCCAGAATGATTTCCTAACATATCAAAGGCTGCTCTCCCCATAAATATATTCCTCTATGTCTAGTTATGAGGGAAACGTACAAACAAAATAGAATATTTAAAAAACAGGACTAGTGGGGGAGAAAAGGGAAATGTTCATATAAATATCTTTGAAGGATTCCAGAAAGAACTATAGCATCATGTGGCTCTCAGTGTAATATATTTGGTAAACATTTGAGATCTTTCTTGCCATGTGGATTTATAATCAGTTGAAGTATGACACAGAAATAAAGCAAAATACATGTCTGGGGACTCCCACCCCCAGCCCTCCCCACAACCCATTAGTCTAAGAAATTGTCTTAAAAGCAGCAAGCCATTATTTTGGAGTTAAACAGTTAAGTGTTTTTATACAGGAACATCAAAAGCATATATGCTTCAAACACCAAACCTTTTTTTAATGGCTTTCAGATAAAACAATTTATTTATGCAATTAACAACAACATGCAATTTCTAATAATTAGCAGATAATAGTTATCTGCAAAGTACTTTATAAAATTGCCTTTGAACTGCATTCGTTCTGTGGGGAATCACTGAAAATTGGACTATAAAATTACCAGAAAATGTACTGCATTAACAAGAATTTTCTGTATTCAGTTTCTCTTCAAATTTATGGGCTTGAATATTTGTAAACAGTTAGTTCTGTAGACAGAAACCCTATCACCTCGCCTCTCTAAAAAGGGGGAAAAACACATTTTGGCACATTTGGTTATTACAGGATTTTTATTTTCTTTATTTTAACTTCGCGTTCTCCTTTTCCTACACCCACCCGCATAACAGGGACATTATTTTGTATTATTTCTTCTCTGAGAATTCAAAAAAGAATCCCTAACATGCCGTTTTTCAGTTCTTCCCAATTCCCTCTTACAAACAATATTATACATTCAGCGATTGTAAAACGTTTTTATTAAACTGAACTGTCTTTGAAGAGAGCACAATAAAAACATCGAAGGAAATATGTGGAGGGCCATCAGGAGGACGCTGAACGTGGAGAGGGGACTTTCTGCCCCTTCCTTGTTCCTCCAGAGAAACGTCCGCTGTGCCATCCACAAACGATTCGGATTCATTCCACGGTGTTGGAGAACGTTGTTATTTAAAGGCGTATTTTCATCTTGTTTCCAACAGAACGTTCCATGTTAATGTGCTGCCATCACAGCTCGAATCACAAATCGGGGCTCGTGTTTGCCAAGACTCGACGAGAAAGCCAGGGATGCTGGTGGCCGTGGCTGGTGGCCGGGGTGGCCGATACCCCCGGGGAAGTGGGGCCGCCGAGAACCCCGAGACCCAGCCTGTGAGGCGGAGGCCACGCTCGCGCTCCCGGCCGGCCTGCGCTTCGCAATCTGGACACGAAGTCCCACGCCGAGCCTCCAGGAGAGGTGGCCGCTCCCTGCTGCCAAGGCCATTTGCTGCCTTCTCTCAGCAAAACGACTCCTCCCCGCAAGAGATGGAAATGCGGCATCAGGAGGAGGGAGGACATGAAAACCCGGTGGCTCTCAAGCTGGTCCCTCTCTGGGTGACTTCGCACACGCTCGTGCTCGCTGGGAAAGCCGCTCAGAGAGGCCGGCCGGCCGAGGGGAAGGGTTTCAGGACAAGATAAAGATCTCGCCCCCGAGAGTCTGGATGAGGAGCGCAGTTCCCCTCCCGCAGCTCTGGAACTTTCCTGCGTGGGTAGCGGGGAGCCGCCTCCTGGGGTCCGGCCACCTGAAGGCCACGCCCTGACTCACACCAGCATTTCCCCCTGGGACGCTGTGTGTCAGGCCAGGAAATGACCAAGAGCGGCTTGCTCATTTCAGCACACAAACAGGGAACCTAGAAACAGAAAGGACAAAATCTATGTCAGCAGGTACACCCCCAGGAAGCCTCTGCAGCAAGACAGGGGCACAAGGCTCCCCATCGGGATTGCAGACTGACTCCCCAGGACCAGGACCCAGGTCTGCAAGCTGAGACGTTTGTGTCCTGGGGCCCTCCTGCCCCCTGAGGCCGGCCACCAGGCTCCCCTCCCAGGCTCTCCTCCCCAGGCTCCCACCCCAAGTCCCCTCCCCAGGTTCCCCTCTCCAGCCCCCCTCCCCAGCCACATCTCCCCAGGCTCCCATCCCCAGGCTCCCACCCCAAGTCCTCTCCCCAGGCTCCCCTCCCAGGCTCCCCTCCCCAGCGCCCCTCCCTAGGTCCTGTCCTATATGATTTCGGATGAGGTTCTGCGCAGGGTCCCATGGGCAGGAGACTGGCAGGGGGACTGGATGATGTCAGGGTTGACCCTTCAGGCTCCTGCTGGCCTGGGTGCCTGGGTTGGCTGTTCCACCCTTAGGCACTGGGGTGAATACTGTCCTGCCTTCAAAACATCTGCCCAGAGCCTCAGAATGTGCCCTTAGTCAGAGATGGAAGTAGGGTCTTGGCCGTGTCGTTAGTCAAGATAAGGCCAGACCGGATTAGGATGGTCTGCGGTCCCGTGATGGTGTCCACGCTCAGGGCGAAGACTGGAGAGACAGATCCACAGGCCAGGTGAGGCCAGGGGCTGGGGGAGGCAGCAAGGAACCCCTCCCCACCTCGAGCCGTGTCGGAAGGCTGACTCTGGCCCTCCGTCTCCAGACTGTGACACGGCCCCCCCTCTTGCCACTCTGAGCCCCCGGATGGCGGCCCCAGGGCGTGCACACACCTGCCCGCAGGCTTCCCCTTCCAACTCCACCGCCGGCTCCCTCCGCTCGCGCACCCAGGGCCACCTTCCAAGGTTCTCACGGTGTCTGTGGCCTCTCTGCACGGACTGTCCCAATTCCAGGCTTGCCGGACCTTCCTGTCAGGACTGATGGAAGCTGAACGTACGGCTGAGCCTCCGTCTACGTGCCCTTTCCCCTAACGCTTCTCCAAAACGCTCCACGTACAGGTGGCTGTGCATTCATCCTGATCCTCCTGGCTGGTCGCGCACTGGCCGAGCCCCTCCCGTGTCTCTTGACTGCCTTTTCTTGTCCGTCCCGGGCCTGTACCCGGCTCAGGATTCATGAATTTCTGCGTGGGTCTTTGCCACGGCTGCTCGCGGGTTTCTCTGCCCTCAGAGAACCTTCATCTCGGCTGATGGCACACACAGGTGTCTATTTAGCTGTAAAGCAGCGACCGCCGTCGCTCGTGTCCCTGATCAGAAACCTCCGTGTGGCTCTGTGCCCGTCCTCGAGGCCAGACGGAGAGCGTTGGAAGGTTTTAGAGACCCAGACACCCCGCCGGTCAGAAGCCCTCGGGCCCGGGCTGTGCTGGCACATCTCTAGGCTTGGGTGACTCCGGCCTTTCGTGTTCTGAACAGGCCCCTGGTTATTACTCAAGGGTTGCGCAGGCTGGACCTCCGGCTTTTTCAACTCTGCTTTCTGTCGCTCTCCCCGGGGAATCGCCTCCTCGAGCTACAAGTGAAGCTTCTGAGAATCCGTCTGAGAATCCGGGGCTCCTGATAGCAGATTCCCGCCTTCCCGCAAAGGCAGAGGAATGTGGGGCCCGTGCTGACCCGTGGGCCTCAGCGCAGACGTCATAACTCCAAGGACAGGACACCCGGGACACCGGTCCCCAGGGCCACTGGTGAGCAACTCGGGAGGCCTGTTTGCTGACTCGACGACTCATCGTGCGGGCCACTGGCTGTCCTACCGCTGGGCCAGGGGATCTTCTGTTACTTGTAAGGCATGTGGCATTTGGGTTTTGCTGAGGACACAATATTTAGAGTATGCAGGGTGTGTGTGATCATTCATTCAGCATTTTGAGCTTATGAGTAATCGATAGAATCGAAAACCCAGGACAGAAGGGACAGGAAGCGGTGTCCACGAAGGACCCTAGGCTTACAACAGGTCTGTTCTGCTCGGCTGTGACACCTGGCCCTGGAACAGTCCTTCCGCCGTCTCTTCTAGCCCACCTTCTCCCTGCTCAGTGCTCGCGTGCACGCCTCAGTTTGCCTTGTTAAGTGGGAGCAGGCAGTAAGGCTTCGGGCAGGACAAGACTGAACACTGCCCTCAATCATGTGAGGCCACAGATCTGGGGGAATCACATTTCGGGCAGAGGGAAGAAAAAGTAGGAGGAAATGTGTGCACGCTCATGGGTGCAGATACCCACAACATCTCAGGGATTCTCAGGCAGAAATCACAATACCCTTTTCTCTCCCTAGTCCCCCAAAGAAATTTCCAAATTAGAATAAGAAAAGCAGCAGACTGAATTTAAACTGCCGCGAGGAGAGAAACGAATCTGCATTTTTCACAAAAACAAATTTTTATAAAATCCTTTACATTTGTAACAGACTCAAACTAGAAGTTTATAGTTTTGCCTAAAATGGAAGGAATCATCTGGAAGTTTCAGTAAAGGTTAAAATGCTATATGAATTTTGTAAGTTCTTCTCATCCCTTCTTGGCCTTTCGGCAAAAGCCACGCTGCCGACCTAATTCGGAGATGGGTTCGGATCTAGGAATTGGCTTATCAATGGATTGTGATTCCCCAATTGATTTAAGGCAAATTAATCTTTGGCAAATTGACCCAAAGTTCAATCTTGCATTAGAATTTTTTAGATTAAACTTCGTTGACTCCCAGGCAGTTGTAAGAGGTAACAGAGCGACCCCGTGTGTCCTTCATTCACCCCGTTTGCCTGGCGGAGGCAGCTTGCAAATGCGCAGCCCTGTCTCACGGCCAGGGGGTCCTGTGGGCACCGACACGGTCAGAACCTCGACCAGCAGCAGCGGAGCCCCTAACGCCCCCCTCGCCCGCCCCTCCCTGTCCCCCGGCTGATCCCGGGCGCCGTGCGAAGTGAATCATGTACGATAATACAACACACTTTCACATTGTCCCTGGTCTCTGAGCACGGCCTCCTGGCTGCACATATCAGCACTTCCTTCACTGTGTTACGAGCAGTGTTCTACCAGGTGACATGCTTTGTCCACTCATCTCTTGAAGGACATCTGGGCTGATTCTGGCTTTTAGCTATTCTGTTTCTAGAAACATTCACGTGCAGCATTTCTGCATGAACGTACGTTTCCGTTTCTCTGGGATAAATGCCCGAGAGCAAGCCTCTCGGGTTGTGTGCTGGTTTCACGTTTGGGGTCAAAAGCAACTGGAGGCCTGTTTTCCAGAGGAGCTGCGTGGTGTCTCGGCACCGGCACGTGTGGCTTCCAGTTCGTCGGCACCCTCTCTGGCGCTTGGGGTTGTCCTGGTTTTTGTCTTAGACGTTTTGGTGTGTGAGTCGTGCTACTCACTGTGATTTTAATTTGCGTTTCCCTAATGGATAGCGATGCTGCAACTCTTTTCGTGAGCTTATTTTCCATCTGTGAACTCCTTCAGCGAAATGCCTGCTTGACTTTTGCCCACATTCCAGTTGACTTGTTCCTTTTTAATGGTACATTTTTAGAGTTCTTTTATACTCTAGATACTACTCCTCTGACAGCTGTGTGGCCTGCAAACGTTTTATCCCAACCTGTAGCCTTTATTTTCATACTTTTAATGGGGTCTTTCACAGAGAAAACTGAAAACAAATTTCGAAGAGACCCAGTTTATAATTTTTTTCCTTCTATGCCTCAGAGTTTTGGTGTTGAGTCTATGAACTCTTTGCTTAGTTCCAGATCCCGAAGGTTTCCTTTAATTTTTTTTTTTTTTTTTTTTTTTTTTTACTAAAAGCTTTATGGTTTTACATTGGAGTCCCATGATCCATTTTGAGTTAACTTTTGTACAGAGTGTGACGTTAGGGCTGAGGTTTATTTTTTGGCTCAGTCTCTTCAATATCATATGTTAAAAAGGCTGCCCTTCTTCCATCAAATTGCTTTTTCACCTTTGCCAATAATTAACTGGGCATATTTGTGTGGGCCTCTTTCTCCGTTCCCTATTCTAGTTCATCCGTCTGTATGTCCGTCCCGATATCCAATCCAAACACCACAACCCATATCGTAGTCACGTTACTCTTGCTACACAGAGTGAGATTGAACTTCCAGTCGAATGACCCACTCCTGTTATTTTCCTTTATAAAGATTTTCCCACTCTTCTAGGGCCCGAGTCTTTCCACACAAACTTTAGAATAAGCCTGTCTGTGTCTACAAAATCTTTGCTCAGGTTTAACTAGGAACTGTATTAAACCTATAGATCAAATTGTGGAAAATTAACATCTTTATTGTGTTAGGTCTTCCAGTAACATCATATACCTCTCCATTTATCCAGATCTTTGATTTATTTAATAAAGGTATTGAATTTTTAGCTTGCAGATCCTGTACATCTCTTGTTGGGTTTTTATCTAAGTGTTTAATTTTCCTTGGTAGGAATTATAAATGGCGTAGGTTTTGTTTTCAGTTTTGATTTCTACATATTTGATGTTTGTGTTTAGATGTTTGTGTGTTGACCCGGCATCCCACGTGGTGTCTCAGGACTAGCCACTCAGTGTGGAGATAAAGGTGCAGATGTTGTTGGACTTAAAAAAAAACAAAAAAAAAAAAAACAAAAAAAAAGATTTAAAGATTCCTTGGGACTTTCCACGTAGACAGCTATGTTATCAGCAACTGGGCAACATTTTATTTCTTCCTTTCAATTTGTACTTTTCATTTGTCTTTCTCTCCTAACTGTATTGGCTAGTATTTTCCAGTA
>NW_024412397.1:1483148-1489063 GCF_014898765.1 Herpailurus yagouaroundi
ATATATATATACTGGAGACTATATATTTACATTTTTTTATGTTTATTTATTTTTGAGAGAGAGAGACAGAGTCTGAGGGGGGTAGGGGCAAAGAGAGAGGGAGACACAGAATCCGGAGCAGGCTCCAGGCTCCGAGCTGTCAGCAGAGAGCCAGATGTGGGGCTCAAATTCATGGACCGCAAGATCATGACCTGAGCTGAAGTCAGAAGCTCAACCAACTGAGCCACCCAGGTGACCCTCTTGTTTCCAGTTTTAAAGAGGAAGCATTCAATTGTTCACCAATAAGTGTGCTGTTAGCTGTAGGGTTTTTTTCTAGAAATTTTTAAAAAAATTTGGTTAGTTCCCTTTATTCTTAAATTCCCGGGAGTTTTTATCATGAACGAGTGTTGGATTTTGTCAAATGCTTTCTCTGCATCTATTAATATGATCAATCATTTTCTTCTTTGGTGTGTTGATACAGCTTATTACATGGATTGATTTTCAAATGTCGAATACCCAGAATACATCTCATGTGGTCATGGTTCTAATTCTGTTTATGCATTGTTGGATCTGATGTGCTAGAACTGTGTCGAGGATTTTTGTGCTTAAGTTCATGAGTGATATGGGTCTGTAGTTTTTTTTTCTGGTGTGTGATTTTTTCGTCTAGTTTTGCTATCACATTTTTGCGTGAGCATAAGTCTCCAATGTGTTGGGAAGTGTTTTCTTCAGTTCTAATTTCTGAAAGTCATTGTGTAAACTTATTAATTCTTTTTAAAACATGTTTGGTAATATTCTTCAGGAAAACCATTTGCACCTAGAGATTTCTTTTTTGAGGAGGTTTTAAATTGTGAATTCAATTTTGTAATGCTCATCAGATTACTCAGATTCTATGTCATGAGTTTGGTAGCTTGCAGTTTTCAGAGAATAAGGTTTTCTTCTAAAATTGATGAATTCATGAATCTGAAGGGCTCGTAATATTTTGTTGTTGTTGTTCTTTTAACGTATGTAGGATCGGTAATGATCCCATATGTTTCATTCCTGATATTGGGGATATGTGTCTCCTGTCCTGCATTCTCATCAGTTCATTTAAAAAAATTTTTTTTAAATGTTTATTTTTGAGAGAGAGACAGAGCATGAATGGGGGAGGGCCAGAGAGAGAGGGAGACACAGAATTGGAAGCAGGCTCCAATTGAGCTGTCAGCACATAGCCCGATGTGGGGCTCAAACTCACCGACAGTGAGATCATGGCCTGAGCCGAAGCCGGACGCTTAACCGACTGAGCCACCCAGGCGCCCCTCATCAGTTCCTTTTTAATGGTGCGTTTTATGAGTTTTATTGATCATTTTCAAATCATTAGCTTTTTGTTCAGTTGACTTTCTTTATTGTTTCCTGTTTTAAATTGTATTGGTTTCTGCCCTTCTCTTTATTGTTTCCTTACTTCTGCTTGCTCAAAGTTTATTTTGTTCAACTCTTGTCCTAGTTTTTTTTGAGGTTTGAGACTAAAAGGGCTATAAATTTCCCTCTCAGCACTGCTTTAGCTGCATCCCATCTATTTTGATATATTTTATTTTTATCTTTATAAGTTCTCTACATTTTTTAATTTACTTTGACACATCTTCTGAGATCCATTGATTACTTAGGGGCATATTACTAATTTTCAAGTATTTGAGACTTTCCTGTGGTATTTTTGTTATTGGTTTTTAACTTGATTCCATTATGATCAGAGCACTTAGTATGATATCAATTTCTCTCGTGGTAGCTGAGGTTTGACTGTGGCCCAGAATATGGTCCATCTTGGTGACTATTCCAGGAGTGCTTGAAAAAGAATGTGTACTCTGTTGTTGCTGTGGAGCATTTTATTACACAGTTACACCTCGCTGGCTCATCATGCTCTTCAGGTCTTCTGTGTCCTTGCGGATTTTATGTCTAATAGTTCTGTCAGCTGCTTGTGGGGAGTGGACGCTTTGAAGTCCCCAGATACAATTGTGGATTTGCCTCTTCCCATTCCAGGTCTACCCCATTTGCTTCAAGTATTTTGAGGCTGGCTTATTTGTTGTGGATACAACTGGGACCCCTATTTGTCCCTGGTGGGCTGACTCATTTATCATTATGTGCTGTGTTTATTTGTCTCTCGTGATTGTTTTTTTCTATTATTCTCTGGAGCCTACTTTATTTTGATATTAATTACTTGATTTTGTTGTTGTTGTTGTCAATGTTTGTATGGTTTTCCTTTTTCCATGCTTTCACTTTCAACATACCTGTAATGCTGAATTTGAAGTGAGTTTTTGGAAACAGCACATAATTGGGGTAGGTTTTATTAGTCTACTCTTCTAATCTCTGCATTTCTTTTTTTTAAAGTCTATTTATTTATTTTTAAAGGAAGTGCACATGAGAGCAGGGGAGGAGCAGAGAGACAGGGAGAGAGAGGGAGAGAAAGAGAAGACTCCTAAGCAGGCTGTGCGTTGTCAGCACGGAGCCCAACGCAGGGCTCGATCTCACGAACCATGAGATCATGACCTGAGCCAAAATCAAGAGTCCGACGCTTCACTTACTGAGCCACTCAGGTGCCCCAATCTCTGCATTTTCATTTGTATACTTACACCATTTACATTCAAGGTAATAATTGATATTTTAGGGTTAGTCTACCATTTTATTATTTTAGACTTTGTATATTTGTTGTTTCTCTTTTCGGGAATCACTTGACACTTTTTCAGGATTTCATCTTGGCTTATTTATAGTTTTTGGTGATACCACTTTGTATGTTTTCTCACTGGCCGCTCTGCCACTATGGTATACGTGTGTGACTTCTCACACTACCTGACATCCAGTGAAGTGTGTAAGCCTCGCCTCCACGTAGTTCAATTTACCTTCCCATCCTTAAACATGATGGGGGAGTTCCTGGCATTTCCATAACTTCAGTATAACGAGTATGATGTCTAAGACAAGGGGTCAGAATTTGGCTGGAAAGAGACTCATGGGCCAGACCAGGTACCTACCCATATGTATACCTGCTAAGGAAGTCAAATGTTTGCATCAAGCTTTATGCTCTTTCTTTGTTCATTAGTTTTATCAAGGAGTGAAGCAGGGAAGATGCATGGAGTGTGTTTGACAGGTTACGGAAACAGAGTATGCAAGAGATAGTGAGAACTACTTATTTTGGATTTCGGAACTGAATCATGGACTTCATTCATGGCCAGTTGTATAATTTCACAAAAGCACAAGACATTTCAAGATCCCGCTTAGTGTTAAATGCACTGAGAAAAGCATGTGGAAAAGAACATTGCTTCCCCCAAAGATACCAAACAGTGGCAAGAAACAAAAGATACATGTTTGTATCATGTCGACCACTTAAATCCTGTGGAGTAGAGCTATCCTCTCTCCCCATCGTTTCCTCAGGGGCTGGAGGAACGCACGTTGGTTCTGAAGCATCACATACCCCTCCGCTGCCCTGTTGAGCTGATTTCTGGCCTGACACACTGCTCTCCCTTCCTGCCCTTTCCTGAACGTTCCTTCCGCAGGACAAGGAAGGCAGACTCCTACCTTCGAGTGCTGGTAGAACATCTAAGAAAACCAAACAGCTTGTCTTTTTTCTTACCATCACCTTTTCTTATAATAACGTAAGGAGTTGCTGAAAAGAGATTTGGACTCTGTATGTATTTCCAAGAAGATAACTTGAAATCACAAAAATGGAGAAATAGAGTGCATGTTGATGGAGAGGAGGATGCGGAACAATAATGACGGAGAATTTCCTGAAAACATAATGGGTGCCATGTCTAAGACTGAGCCACTGGTTCATGTACCTTGTTAATTGCCTGGTATGCACACCATCTCTGGGCAAGTGTAAGAAAGCTGAATAGAGGGGCACCTGGGGGGCTCAGCTGGGTAAGGGTCTGACTCTCAATCTCAGCTCAGGTCATGTTCTCGTGGTTTGTGAGATCGAGCCCGGCCCCTGGCAGCGTGGAGCCTGTTTGGGATTCTCTCCCTCTCTCTCTGCGCCACCCCCTACATGCGTGCTCTCTCTCTCTCAAAAATAAATAAACATTAAAGAAGAAGTCTGAATAGACACACAGTGTGAACTGACCCTCAGGGTTGCCTGCAGCCGTGCCCAGACCTGGGAAGGAGGGTTGGGGGGGGTGGGGGTGGGCAGAGGCATGGGTGTGACGGCACTGGTGCCTCTGGATATGTTGTTTCTCCTCCCAGAGCTTCTCTTTAAAACTTCCGTTGCCTGTTTCACAGAATTGTACACGTTATTTCTCAGTTATGTGCATCTGCATTTGCATCTATCTGCATATTTTATATTTGAACTGTAAAATTGCCTATAGATGTGAATTTTAACATCACATAACAATAAAAACAATACAGGATTAAACATTCCAACATGGAATCGGCACATTTGGGGAGTAACAATGAGCTGGACTGTCAGAAGCCTGAGTGAATCTAGACCAGTTTTGTGATCTCAGGCAAATAACAAAAACACCCGGAACCATCAATTTCCTTGTTTGTAATATGAAGGGTTTGGATTATATGTTCCTTTCACTGCAGTGACTCTCTGAGTGGTGAAGGCTGTAAGTGGCACAGGAGTTCAAAGAAAAGGAAATCAATAATGCGGGAATAATAGGAGGAAAAAGGGAACGTAAAATGCAGCGAGGATAATAGAAAAAAGAAAGGAAGTGCATTTGAACATGAAGAAGGGCCAAATCAGGCTGAAACACAGGCTATGTCCTGGGGTAGAAGGGGGTGCTCGGCTCCCGCGCGGCTTCCCACGTCAGTGCTCACGAGAGCCCAAGCCAGAGCCGGATTCTCGCCCCCAGGGGAATGTGGAACGGTGGGTGGTCAGCGCTCGGCTGGGGTGACGGGCTTCACCGCCTAGAGCAGCGAGGGGCTCTGAGCCAACACCGGGGCCACAGGGAAAACAAGTAGGAGGAGGATTGCCAGCAGTTGTGAGTCTCTTTTCACCGCAGCGTCCTCTCGGAGCGAAGAGCTGGGACGGTGAGGATTCTGCCTCCTCTGGGCCCGGCACCTGCTCGGACCCCCTCTTCCCGCCGGTCCCAGCCGCAGCCCCGGCACTGTCACCCCACCTGGCCTGGAGGTGGCCAGCTAGCATTCTTCATCCTGGAATATTTTGTTGGACATACATTCAGGCAATTGTTTCAGACTTTCAAGAAACGTGTCTTTCCCTTCCTAGTCTTTCAGAGAAGACAAAATAGGGGTGTTTTTTGTCCTAATTCATTTTACAAAGCCAGCATAATCCTGACTGCCAAATCTGATAAGACACCCGCAGAAGGAATCCATAGACCAATTCCGTTCTTGGACTGTAAAGATTAAACAGGGGAAAATACAAATCCAGGGGTAGATTAAGTAAAAAATACACTAAGATCCGTTTTTATTTCAGGAACACAAGGGTTTTTTAACATTGAAGAAATTGATCAATGTGATTTTCATATCAAAAGTTTGGATTTAAAAACCTGTGGCCATCTCCACGTAAGTTAGTAAAATTCAACACCCTGTTCATGCTAAGCTAGGAACAGAGGGATATGTAGGGACAAAAGGATACTGGAGACAGAAGGCATCATTTTTACAAAACCTAAGTAATCCTTAATGGTAAAATATTCACCCGATTTACACACTGGTGGAAATAGTGAAGACCACATTTCCATGGGGGAAGGACTTCCAACCTGGGCACTTAACTTTTGGTTTGGGCAACCTCGTGTAGTTGGGGGTCATTCTGTACATGGAAGGATGTTGAACAGTACCCCTACCCCACCCGTGACCATCAAAAACACCTCTGGGGAGCCTGGGCAGCTCAGGTCACAATCTCACAGTTCATGAGTTCGAGCCCCACGTCGGGCTCTGTGCTGACAGCTCAGAGCCTGAAGCTGCTTCGGATTCTGTGTCTCCCTCTCTCTCTGCCCCTCCCCTGCTCGTGCTTTCTCTCA
>NW_024412397.1:1489463-1527993 GCF_014898765.1 Herpailurus yagouaroundi
GTGAAATGCATCTAGTGTGACTGGGAACTCGAGTTCAGCATTATTTAATCTTAATTAATTTAGATTGAAGTGACCCAACGTAGCTAATGTTTATATGATTGGAAAACTCAGATTTGTGACAGTTGACCCAGTTACCACTTCAGAGGTTTGACAAAGATGCGTGGGGTAATTTTTATTAATAGAACAATCAAAATGATACTAGCACAGCAGTGGGATCTAGCACCTTTCTCATTGTGGCTTTGCTACAAGTACATGCATTTTGAGGGTTTGCTGGGGAACAGAGGCATTTGTGAGCTATGATGCCTGACTTGATTCTCTTTGGTTTCTCAGGTAGAAGTGACACCACGAGGCAGGGTCTACCACTTGGGAAAAGTCACGATGGACTTTTCTTGGGATTACCTGTTTACACTGGTTTTAAAGACCTCCCGCTACGACACCCCTTTGTTCAAAATATCAAACGTCCAATGCATAAATACTATTGTGTACTTAAAAAAATTTTTAATGTGTATTTATTTTTGAGAGAGAGAGAGAGAAGGGGTGTGGACGGGCAGAGAGAGAGGGAGACACAGAATCCGAAGCAGGCTCCAGGCTCGGAGCTGTCAGCAGAGACAGCTTGAACCCATGTGGCTTGAACCCACGAACCACAAGATCGTGACCTGAGCCAAAGTTGGATGCTTAACTGACCGAGCCACCCAGGCACCCCTGAAATTGTATATTTTTAAAGGGCTCCTGTGAACTCAAGGTGCTTCACGTTATTCCGGATGAACCAAAGCCCGTGAGGATTGGTGGGAGAAGAGCCGTGAAGATGTGAGGAGAAACGATCACCTCCCCTTCCCTGCTCTCCCGGGAAGCACCCCTGTCGTTCCACGGCATACATGATTGAACACCACTCACATGTAACAAACAACTTACTACTCGGGTGATATTTCCTGGGAGAGTTCACGAGCCTACCTGCAGAGTTTGGAGGACAGCCCGATTCTGAGATTCTTCTTAGACTGTATTTCCCAAGTGCATGTCACTCTGGAGCCATTCTGTCTTCTGCAAGAAGTGCGAAACACTGCCATCCCGAGGCGCTCTCGGGTCACAGAAGACTAGATGGTCAAGGAGACTGGACGGGCACCCCGTCTTCCATGTCCACTAGCTGGAGCCCCACGAGCTCTGCCCCAGGGAGCAGGATGACCCACCACTGGAGGGACTGTGACCTTTGAGGTCCACCTGATAAGTCTCCAGTTCTTCTTCCATTTGCGTGTACTGAACCACTTTTAATAAAGACTTCAAGGTGTGTTTACTTTTCTTGTCTGTTGCTCAAAGAGCAAGTTCTTTCCCGTTCACTGGCCATTCACAGCACTTCCCATGCCTTCTCCTTAAGAATTTCTCCTTTTCCTTTACACTCCTTTATTTTGTTTTGGCAAGAGTTTTCTTTAGAGCACTGCTTTATTTTGAGGGATCTTTCATATTTATTTTTGCTGTTTCTTAGGTAATCGTATAAATTTTTTTCTTGGTTTTCTGTTTAGACTTATGCTGCCTTTTTGAAAAGCTATATCTTAATGTACAAAGGAGTAAGGAGAGTAATTCAGCTGAGCGCTGGTGGCCTCAGTGAGGTTTTCAAGAAGAGAAGGAACTGAGGCGGCCTGACCACACGTCACTGGTCTTCCTGAGCTCCGAGGGAAGAGGGACACAGGGATAGGAAACAAAATGCACTCTCGCCAGGGAAAGCCTACCCTGGACCAGAATCAGTCGTTTGTTGTTCATTCATTTATTCAACACATGTTCTATGCTCAATGTAAAGAGAATGGAAGGGATTGGTCCCTCACGGACCTCACACTGGCCAGTCACGTGCAAAGTGATTGATCTTACTTCTGGAAAACCGAAGTTGCGATTTCAGCCATTTAAATATGGAAACCAAATGCTGTTCTTAGGAGACACCATTTGGGTAGTCCAAAACCTGTAACTCACTTACTCACCCAGGTGGGAAGCATTTTTCAAAGTCAATTTTTATACGTATTTGAGAAAAATGAATGATTTGGGAGGTTAAAAATGAAATAATCTATCTAATTGGTAATATCTTTAGGTGATGGAAGAAAACCGAGCAATATGTCTTCCGGGGTTCAACCATATTGCTTACCCATCTTAAAAATGTACCGATCCAACATTGAGTGTTTGTGTGAACATGCAGTTGTGTGGGGTTTGGGGCTTGTTTGATTTTTTTCTATGTCATTTCATACTCCTGACTATTCAAACAGATTCCTTTTTCCGCCTTCCTTGGAAACTGAGTATTCTCATGTCATACTTCCGGGGACTGTGGTGGGAGTCCTCATTTCACTTCTGTATTGGGCACAATACTAATACAGGTCAGAATTCGCTATTACACTGACGTTTCGTCTCGTGTTCATGCGCAGAAAGTTGCACACCAATAGCACCGTCGAGAAAGGCGAAGAAGAGACACTCACGGGACAGACAACAGGCAGGTTTGTGCTACTGCTGTTGATTCTAAACCAGTTGTACGCGCAGTGGTTCTTTTCAACTGAAAGATGATCTTGCATCGCGTATGTAACAGGTATTACTGTTTTCACTCTACTTGTCAAGAAACTGAAATCAGGGAGCTTAAATGATTTGCCTGTTATCCAAGAGACTCAAAGATACCAGGAGAAACACAAAGACAGGGTAGACGTGTCTTGAAGGCGATCTCTTGGGTGTTCCGCGTGCTCCCCGACTCACCCTCACGGCACCTGACGACGTGGGTGTGACCATCCCCGGTTTTGCAGTCGAGTCCTTGAGACCTAAACCGGGACTGAGGCAGGGTGTCGGGGGACACCCGTTCCTGGGTTTCGGGTTGCTATTTAGCCTGCTGGCCTTCCACATTTCCTGCCTCACCTTCATGACGGACCGTTTCTGATGTGAGTCTTGTGATTATTCTTAGCGTTGCTCTTGCCGGTGGTCTTGGAGTTTATAGTTCTCGAAAATAAGAACACGTGCTGAGAAAACAGAAACCCATTGTAGGTGCTAATGGGTAGAACTTCAGATTGAAACTCCCTGTCACGCTGGCTAAGCATGAACTGCAGAAAACGTACGCAGAAACGCACGATCGTCACAGAAGATGGGAGAAATCAAATGTGAGAGTAGTAATGTTGTTTTCTTCACCACCCCACTCCTTAATCCGTGGAGGTAATCACTCAACACTGTTAAGACAGCTGAATCACATTACCAACCTGCTCAAATCTGCCTGGCATGGTAACTGTCTCCCCGGCTTGTGCTCCCCGTGAGGCGCTGCTCCTCTCTTCAGGGTTATTGACATGTGTTTTTTAGATTGTGGGATGTTTTATTGACTTCATAATTATTCTGTGTGTGTGGTTAGTTTACTTTATATCTATGTGTAAGCTTATTTTATGCTCTTTAAAATGTAATAAAACTAAATTATATATGATTCTCCAAGAGTAAGGAAGGTCTTGCAGAAGAGAGAAGAATTCTGACTTTAACCATCTGAGTCATTCACTCGAAGATGGTGCATCCCCTTGGCGTGTTGCACCCGAGAGGGAGCTACGCATGTAGCAGAAAACCGCACCATCAGAAAGGTTTATGGACCGGCGGGTACGTCAGGAGCACGGACAAGCGGTGTGTAACTGGGGGCAGTGCTGGAAACAGGTACACAAAGAACAGCACAGGGACTGAGGGGCCACAACATTGTTTTCTGGTTTCAGATTCATAGAGTTCTCATGTAGGCAATATTTAACTAGATTTTGGCAGATATATACAGTTTGGAGAAGCAGAAACAGAGAAGGAATATTCTCCAAGGAGGGGATAAAAGGAGAAAGGAAATTTTTGAGGGGGAAACAGCGCTATGTGCATGGAGAAATGAGGATCCAAAGCTAGAGACCCCAGTGGACGTGGAGCTTGGCTCACATCTCTTGGAGTCAGAAACACCTGCTTTGGATGCTTATTCTGCTGTGTGTGGACTGGCCAACCTCCAGCCCTAACAAAAATTCAGTTTCCTGGTCCGTAAGATGGGGTTAAGACCAGCTCCGTTTTCAGGGCGTTTGAGAGAGTTAGTCAGAGATCTTCGCACACTTGCAGTGTTCCGTGGGCGGTCGTTGAGCGTGAACGGTGTCTTATCACGGGTGGAAACTCCATGCACGCAGACGGTCGTTGGTGGTCACCGAGGGCAGGTGTGGAGAGGAGGCCGGGTGCACGTGACACAGTGGAGACGAGGGGCCACAGAAGGGATCGCGGACTGGGAAGCCTGGGACAGAGCGGGCTGCTTCAGGCAGGGATGCAGAGAAGTCTCAGGGTGACACTCAGGAATGTCACCCGGGGGCAGGGGTGCGCTGGGAAGTTGGTTAGACCTTGCGTTCCGAAACGGCTTTTCTGAGTGAAGGTTGTTTTTACAGAAACAGGAGAAGGAAAGCAAATCCCAAAAGTGAATTGGGGGGTCGGTGGAGGGGAGGGGGCATCCAGGAGACATGGTGATTGAGAGTCTTGGCAAGTTAGTAGCACAGAAACCGAGAAGGAAAGTGTTCCCGACGCAGGGTCGCTGCACGGAGCCCGGTGCAGCGTGGCCGTCGTGGTGGCTGACGTGGGATCAGGGCAGGAGGTGAGAATGGGAGGAATCGGAGGAAGGAATGGACACGTGGAGTCCCCGGCCGGGTGGAGAGGAAGGACACAGAAGAGGGGCAGCTGTGGAAAGGAGGAGCCCAGAGCCCAGGGGGATGGCAGTTGGAAGGAGGGGGTATCTGATTCCCCGGTGGGGTCGGGAGATGGTTTCCACATCAGACCGCCTGCCCTCCTGGCCTTGGACACAGCGCTCCGCCTCTCACACGCACTGGTGTCTCTGGACTGAAATGTTGAAAGCGCTTTCCATGTTAACGCGTTGTATGTCTCTGCGGACAGGCCTCTCTTTGCGGGAACCCTGGGTGACACAAGGACTTTTTATACCAGCGTCGTTTTGAATTGGACTTAATGATGCCACTTAATCAGCATCACCCTGATTTGGAGGGGTTTGCATTTCAGAATTTAGGACTCAGGTTTTCAAATTAAGCTGCTGTTTACAATTCAAAATAATATTAGGGAAGGCAGCGAAAGGCTGGCAGCAACTTCCTGACCTTTCCCTGATCTGTCCCCCAGGACGTGCTTCTCCTGGCTGAGGGTGACGTCTACAGACACTGGGGGATGCCTCCCTCCTCCCGGCTGCCTGCAGAGCCTCTGGGTGCCCCCGTGCTACCCACCCTCCAAGGGGGGGGGCTCCTGCGGCTGGTGCATCTGGAAGCGGGAGTCCATCCAGGGAGGCTCCATCCTGTTGGTTACCCCATCTTGGCAACAAGACCAAAGCGTGTGCTGCTCGAGTCACGCCCCGAGGGCACGAGGTTGGAGGGGTAACAGGGAGGTGATGTAGGGAGGTGATGTAGGAGATTGCGGCCAGGGCAGAGGGGCTGTCCCCAAGGGGACTGCGGCCAGACCAGCCTTCTGGTGCATCGGGACGGCGAGCACCCAGGGAGCCACGATCCCTTCTGGGTGAGAAAACGCCACTCGGCCGACAGCAGGTGGTATTTGACTGTTCTTTTAGAAATTCCCGTAACTGAACGCTTTTATTAGGGAGGATTTAAGGATCCGTAAAGTAGAAAAAGTGAGCAATTCTTCTACTCAAACATGCCAACTGCTAACATCTCACTGCATATGCCTCCCGGCATTTCTGAGCAGAGTTTTGGAATGTCTACGTAATTATAATCCTGCCATATTAATACTTTCACGTGCCTGTTTGTTCTTACGAGACGCACCACTTCCTGCACCATCGGAGCCTTAACACGTTTCGCGGAGGTTCCCGGCAGAGGATGATCTCTCACCGCGAATGAAGACTGTCTTTACCACACCGGCCAAGACCAGGGCTGTGCCGCAGAAAGGCGGTGGGGGGAGTCGGGGCATGAGCTGAGGGCTGTGAGGTTGTCATAAACTTCCAAAGGACAAGACCTGACAGTAGGCAGATTGACGCTGGCTCTTGTACATTCAACCAAAGTCCACTAAATACGAGTTGATCTGAAAAACCGGAAAGTACTCAAAGTCAAGAGCAACCTTGTTTGGGTTTAAATTTAGATGGTGCGGGGGTAGGTGGGCCAGCAGGAGAAGCCGCTGCGAACATCCAATGCAGAAAGCGAAGCCGGTGCTGGCGTTCTGGAGGCATCTGTTGTTAGGTAAGCAGGACTGATCCAAACGCCCAGTAACTAAATCGACGGGTCTGACGACGGAACCGACGTGTGCACGGAACAACAAATCAAAGCCCAGTGCAGGGCTGACATTCCACACCGGACCCACAGGAGACTCTCTGGAGGTACCTGCTGAAACCAGACTCAATCGGAATGCTGTCTTCCTACTGGATTGCACCAGCATGTCCACGAAGGTAAGAAGATCGCATGTCCTGGGGATAAGATCATCCTTTCTGACTGCCCAAACATGGTACCTGTGAGGAACGGTGATTCCCAGGAGGTTCCCTACAGAGCCCGCCCAGGGGATCTGCCAGGGTCAGCTGCCCATACCAGGTACATAGATGTATTCCGAGCTGCCCCTGGGCTTGTGCCCAAGGAGGCTAAGGGCGCCGCCCACTGGACAGCCAGGTCTATCCCCGCTCCAGACAAAGCCTCACTAGGGGCCCCCGGGTTATTCTCACTCAGATTAGCTGGCAGCATTTGGGGCTCCCGTCGTCTCCTCGGGTTCAGTGTTGCTCTGAAAGGACCCGCGTCGCTCAGGAGCCTGAGATTCATAAGGTGCCCGTGGCATTGCAGCAAAAGGAGGCGGGCAGGACCAGCCCCCGGGAGAGGCCCTGGGGCGGATCTGGGACTAAGAGGCTTCTGTCGTCCCCAAGGAAAGGCTCCCGTCCTGGCAACATGCTTGGCTCTACGCTCAGAGTCACCAACCCAGGGAACGGTCTGGACTGCTGTCCACAGTGTTTACTGGGGTCTCAGCAGGTAGCCATGGCTGCCTGGAGTCTTGCCCACTTGCTTTAACTGGTCTCCAGCCCTGTCCCTCTGAGAAGGTGGGGCTGCCCTCACCTGGCATGAAAATCCCCATCCTCACCCTAGGGTTGTGCTTTCTTGTGGAACGAGCCCCATGTGGGTCACCTTATTAGCCTCAAGCCAGGTGTGCCATGAGTTACAAAGACTTCCTATTACTCTAGAAATTCCGAGAATGTAGAGGTCGCCCACCAGGAGCCATGACCATGGCCGCAGCTCTCTTTGGGTAAAGTTAGTTCACTACACAGTTACTGAACTCAGTCTGGCACCCATTGAATTTAAGAAGAGGTGATACATTCATTATTTTTTTTAATTTTTAAGTTTATTTATGTATTTTGAGAGAGAGAGAGAGATTGAGAGCACATTTGGGGAGGGGCAGAGAGAGAGAGAGAATCCCAAGCAGACTCCACACTGTCAGTGCAGAGCCCAACTCGGGGCTTCAACTCATGAGCCCTGAGATCATAACCTGAGTGGAAACCAGGAGTCAGATGCTTAACCAACTGAGTTACCCAGATATCCCGAGAACAGGTGATATATTTATTTATTTATTTATTTATTTATTTATTTTTAAACTTATTTATTTATTTTGAGAGAGAGAGAGAGAGAGAGAGCGCGAGCGTGGGAGGGTCAGAGAGAGAGGGAGAGAGAGAATCCCAAGCAGGCTCCACGCTGTCAGCACCGAGCCCGACGGGGGGCTCTGACACACCAACTGTGCGATCACGACGTGAGCAGAAATCAAGAGTTGGACTCTTAACCTAACTGAGCTACCCGGGTGCCGCGAAACAGGTGATATATTTAAAGAGGAGTTTTCGCTGGAATCTGCCAGCGGCCAGAGCAAGCCTCGTCTAGCTAGGAGCCCTTGAACCGAACGTGAGCCCCACGGAAGCTAAAAGAAGGTCCTGAGGAAGGAGCACGGGGCCCGTGCGTGAGCTCTTGGCAGCCTGTCCCTGCACACGTGCACTCCAGGCACAGCTTGAACAAATAGGGAGGTGATTTGGACTCTGGATGTATGTGAGTGAAGTTGACTGTAAATGTAAAACCATGGTCTCACAGACCCATACATTTGCATGATCTCACTGTCCGTATCGACTCGCGCTAACCAGATATGTAACAACAAATGGGGCACAGAGGAAGAATTTATTAAGGGCTCTGGGCGCTACGACCCTATCAGCGGGGGTTCCTCTGATCCTTGTCCTGATCTTGCGTTAACAAACCCAAGAAAAGACACCCACAAAAGAGCATCCACGCCAGGGCCAAAAACGAAGCCCCCGAGACGGGCCCTCTGCCTGGGCACAGGCCGAGAAGCCCCCTGGCCGCCCGGAGCATCAGGAGACCGCAGTGCGGGGCCGGTGGACGAACGCGCAGAACTGAAGCAGGCTCCACGAAGTGCAGACACAACAATAAGTAACTCTTGAGCACAATTTAAAACAATCAAAATTTATGCAAACAATCGATGATGCAAACCCCCCACGCGGTGAGTGGAGCCCGGGATCAGTAGCAGCATCCCGCGGAGCCACATTGGCTGAAGGAAATCAGTAACAGCGATCACGCCTTTTGATACTTGGTTGATGGATTTTTTACTCGAATTCTTACTTATTAAGAAACATCGTGCTGAATCTTTATTTAGCCCGATTGCTGGGATTTCGGACGTCCTTTAAGGGCCGTGCCCGAGGTGAGCCTGCCTCCCGCCTCAGAGGTCACAGACGGTGACGGAGAGTGCGCGTCTATAGCCCGAAGTCATCTATTCGAGGATGTTTACTGAGCACCTACTGTGAGCTCAGTCGATCCCCAGCCCCCTCCAGGAGTCTGGAGTCTAGCGGGGTACGGGGACGGCAGTGCAGAAGCCTCGGGGCCGCGGGCAGGGGACAGAGGGCCCCCTCTGCCTCCACGGAAAAGGCTGAGATCTGGAGGCTGCGGGAGGCAGCAGGAGTGCAGGGGGAGGAGGGGAGAGTTGCCGGCAGAGGACCCGGGTCTGTGTAAGGCTGGAGCCGATGACGAACTTGACCTGGGCTGATGTGGCCCGGATGTGACAGGTGGAGGGCCAGGCAGCTCGCCTTCCACATGCGTCTCAGAACTGGGCCCCGAGGTTGTGGACACGGGTGGGGTGGGCCCAGACGCGTATTTGAGCAGGAAGAGGCGTGAATCCAAGGGCCGGTGTGGCCGCTCACAGGTCAGTTAAAGAAGCAGCAAGACGGCCAACTGAGGGGCCCGAGGAGCAGATTCGGGAGGCCAACACCCCCTGGAATGTGTTGGCCTTTCCGTCTTGGTCCGAGTGTTTCTAGGAGCAGCCAAAATTCACCACCGGCTCTCTCCCAGGGTTGTGCCATCTGCACTCGGAGTCAGGACACAGCCAGTGCCTGCCGTCCGACAGCTGGGGCGTCGCCAGGCAGCCCTGTGGGCGCTCATGTCCTGTCCCCGTGAGCCCACGCCCCTTCTGCATCACACATGACGTCACTATTGTATCGAGAAGCCCCGGAGGATGTGTACCAGTGCGTGGGTAGCAGGCATGGTCTGGCCTGTGGGAAAGTTACAGAGTAAAAACTCACGTTATGTAGTCTTTTATGATATGAAACAGGCATCTCTTTTCTCTGTTCTTGTCCTGCCTTTTCTTCTTTGCCGTCTGTTGCGTCAAAGTTCCTGCTCTGATCCCTGTTCCTCTCGTTCCTTTCTTTCAGTAGCTGGGTTTCGAGCTCCCAAGTGCACCAGAGAACCCTGTTTTGGTCGCCCCACACGTCGAACGTCTCTCGGGTCTTTCCCTGAGTGTCCCCCTTGGGAAGCATGATGAGGTGGTGTGGAGCACGTGATGGGGGCCTCAGGAAAGGCAGAGCCAATGAAGGCGGTGGGGGGTGGGGAAAGTACGCTGAGTGTCGAGGCCACAGCCCCAGCTGTTGGCCCCAACGTGGGTGGGGGCTGTGGGCAGCGGTATGTGCACGTGCTTGGAATCACCCATCGGCTCACCCTGAGCAAAGAGGTCACCCTCGAGACGGGGTGGGCCTCCTCCAATCAGGTGATCAGGTCTGTCAGAGCAAAGACTGAGGTTTTCCCGGGGAGAAGGGGCCTCCTGAAGCCCACATCTCCGGTCCGAGTTCCAGCTGTATGGCCTGTCCTACAGGTATTAGGCCTGTGGGTTCCCACTACCACGTGAGCCAATTAGCTACATGTTTAGACACGTTGTATATGTGTGTTCCATATGCTCCACAAATTCAGGAGAAACAGACCCGATAGATGGATCGCACGTGTGTCTATACGTACGATGCATGTATATTAATGCTACAGCTGGACTCTTGCCCAGACTGCTTAAGGGATAACACAAGGCAACACGTTTTTGCCTGAAGGTAGGGTGTTGCTGTAAACTATACCTAAGAACAGAGAAGTGTATTTGGAGCCCGACAGCGGGCGAGGCTGGAAGCAGGGGTCCACAAAGGAAAAAGCTACACGTGTTGGGCAGACGGACAGATGGACCGAAGACACGCGAGCTGTGAGCCTCACAGGCCGTTGGCGGAAATCTAGACGGGAGTTCGCTGTCAGTGAGGGCCGGGGAGACGCCAGGGCGCCTACCCCAGCGTTGCAGGAAGGAGAGCCTCGTTCTAGAGGCCACAACCTGGGTGGGGCCGTGCCTGTGGTTGCGCGGCAAGAACTTGTGAGCCGTGAAATCATTTATCTGAAGCGGCTGCCGGCAAAGTGTTGAGGGCGTAGCCTGGTGTCTGCCTGGTGCTCGTAGACCAAAGCAGGAAGGCGGGGGGGGGGGGGAACTGGGAGAAAAACCATGACATGAAAGGGACTAAGTCAGGATCATTTGGGAGGTTCTCAGTCCATCCAGATCGCAAAATACACCAACGTTAAGAGATCCGCTGGCAGGGATCTTTGCTCCGGGGGAAAAGCGGAGGGTTCAGTCTCACACTAGTACCTGGGAAGGACCCGAGGGTCAACGTGATCGGTCACGAGACGCACACAAGGCTCTCTGAGGAGATTAAGGTCTGGCGGAGAGATGCCTCCGTGAAGCCCGAGAGCATCCCAGACCCGCCGGCAGTGACCCCGCGCCCCCCGGCCGGAGCGGACTCTGCGGCACGCACGCGTGGTCCCCGCGGTTCTCAGGGGCTTCGCGTCACCACAACACGGCCAGATGGGTCCGAGAGGAAAAGGGGGGGTCACAGAGGGAAAGAAGGCTGTCGGATCCCGAAACGTGGACAGGCGGGAAACGGACGAATGAAAACACTCAGCGGAGAGTAAACGCTATCTTTCAAGACAAAAGAACGATGGTTCAGGGGCAGAGCCGTGAGCCACAGAGGACTGACCTCACGCCTTGAAACCCAAGGGGCTTCCCCATTTTGAGATTGCTTGGGACCAGTGACTCCTTTTTCCTCCCCTTTCCTCCCTTTCCAGCCGAAATGTCCGTAGCTGGTACCCAGGACTTCTCACCTCACTGTAGTTTGAGGGCAGATACCGGCGTTCTAGCTCCATGGGGCCACAGAGGAGGAGGGATTTTGCCCTGGGAGGGACCATTCTCGGATTCCTACCCCTACCTGGTTTAATGATGAGTAATGGAAAGTCACACAATTTTAGGAAAAGATGATGCAACATATGGTCAAGGGCTGGCATTTTTGCTCAACAGACAAAGCACTGTACTTAAATACACAGCTATGTTATTTATTTATAGGTAGTAGTTGCCTCTATGACTTTTAAAGGCCAATATAAATGCAAATCCCACATGACAATCTTAATGAAGTTTCATTTTCTTTTCAGAATAAAAATGAGGTTCATGATAATTCTTCCCATAAAAGATTGTATCATAATCCCACATTTTACTAAATTATTCTTATCACCAATTAGCAGAAAGTCATTTACATATAAATTTTAGACTAGTGTGGTCTCCAAGGGGTTTCGGGAGGTTCAGCGAATTTAGCAATATTATCCCATTTCATAGAAAAGAAAATACCGAGAGGGCAGACGAGCTCGCCTCAGGAAACAGGCCAGGCTGTGACCGGGGCGGGAGCGAGCAGCAGTTTGCTGGCCGATCTGGTCTTGAGGCTCAGCCATTGCCACGTTTTTTCCCTCATGACCTTGAGGGACCTTGTGATGGACGGCCCCACCCCATCCGCACCCCCAGGGGAACTGGTGCGGACGCGTTGGACAATTTCATCACGCCGAACATCTCCATTAGGTACGAAGGCAATAAAACTCTGGAGTTATTATATTATACTGTATCCACAAATGACATAATTACAAACCGGTCCCGAATTTGAGAATTCCAGAGGGTTCAAAGAGGTCAAATGTTTAATTGAAATGGAATATTTAAGCTAAATTGCTAGTGTACTAATTCAACATTATTGAAGTACTAATAAATACATTACAAGACTGTTAAGAAAAGTGCTTCCTGCTGAAGAATGATCATCCCAAGACCAACATCAGCTCACTTTGTAATACGCAGCGAATGTTGTTTTCAAGCTAATTGAATGCCATGCATTTTTGATAGCACTTAACAATATGTGGTTAATTATTATTATGCAGGATCTGTTCTATAGCATTAATTATGACGAACTCATTTGGCTTTTATAAGAACAGGAAATGCGTGAGTTTGGGGAGGTACAGTGCTTTGTGGCGTTTTATTGTCACTGAGATTTAAATTAATACGCTTTAGGACTTTGTGTGACAAACAGAGTTTTCTAACCAAGTTCTAACATCAAGACAGGAAATACAGTCAAGGGAAGAATCTTTATGGGCTTGACATCTTGACCAAGCTTGTTCTGTGTGAAAAAGCGGCATCTCTACGCACGTCCCTGTGAGAAGAGCAGCCGGGATGTTGCTTTGGAGACTTCTGGTCCCGGACCTGTGCTCCTGGGAACCACGTACCGTGTCACTGCCTGGTGGCTCCTCTCTTGGAGCCACCGAGAGCTTCCTCCCTTTCGGGGTGCTTCTCGGACCTGGGGCAAGCCTGCCTCCCCTGAAGAGGTGTTAGGACACACTGGGTGGGGATCCGCCCCCACCCCCACCCCCACCCCCGAGGGCTCGGCAGTGGGGTCTGGACAACTGTCGTTTTCAAAGTGGCCGAGTACCGTGGCTGCGGCTTGGCCGCGAGCGGGCCCTGGGTCTCTTTCGGGCGGGGGAGGTGACAGCGGTTGTGCACGGCTGTACATGTACTAAAAATCATCGAATCGTGCACTTAAAATGACCGCGCCTGATGGCGTGTGGCTTGCCTGTTGGTACAGGAGTGTCGAGGAGAAGCGGGTGGAGAAGCCTCGGCCCTCCAGCAGGCGGTCCTCTGGTCCCCACAGCCCTCCAGGCCGGACGGGAGGGGCTGCCTCACACACAGGACAGTGAAGGGCGTCGGGCTCGGGGGCTCTAGGCCCAGCAGCCGTGCCGGTGGGAACTGGCTGCAGCTGGAAGGGCCACGCGATTTTACCCCAGCCTTGTTCGCGTATCTTTCTGTAAGACGCCTTTTGTCCATACAGTGCGTGTACGCAGGTAAAGGTTAGTGGGCGCCCGGGTGGCTCGGTCGGTTGGGCGCCCGACTTCGGCTCAGGTCGCGATCTCACCGTTCGTGAGTTCCAGACCTGCGTCGGGCTCTGTGCCGACAGCTCGCAGCCCTGCTGGATCCTGTGTCTCCCTCTGTCTCTGCCCCTCCCCTGCTCACGCTCTGTCTCTCTGTCTCTGTCTTTCTCTCTCTCTCTGTATCTGTCAAAAATAAATAAACATTAAAGAAAATTAAGAAAAGAGAAGGTTAGTTATTTGCCACAATATAGCCTCGTCGTTTCACCCAAACGCAGCTTAGAGGTTGGGCAGGAGCCACGTCAAGCACTGGACTGGGGTGAGCCAGCTGCTGTGGGGCTGGTGTGGACAGATGCTGCCTTTGACGTGGCTGCAACCCTGGGTCTAACAGGAGTCACATCTCTGAAGGGCACGTGGCCTAATTAGAGGCACGCGCCTTGAAGAGCTCACGGAAGGCAGGCGTCCTGGCCAGCGCCACACTCTCTGTCTCAGGGCAGGTAATGCCCGCTCCGGCTGCAGGGTTTGGGGGCTGCGAGGCAGCCTTGTGGCCGGAGGGATTTTTATGGGACAGAGAGGGTGCTTAAGGTCAGAGGGCCACTTTTTAATGTCCTAACTAGTAAAATGATTGTAATAAATTATGTTGATGAAAGGATACTGTCATATCTTGGGAGGGTATTTAATTCGGAGGAAGGCTCGATTTAACTAAAAATTCAGTGTCCCGTGTGGGCTTTGGTCTGCGGCTACCTGAGGGCCGAGGTGTCCGCGGTAGCCGGCTGGCTCCTGCCGTCGGGCAGCCTGGGGGCCCCGCCCTGTGCACCTGCAGGTGCCAGATGAGCAGTCGGACTCGAGCAGGACAGCAGCGATGCCACACTCGGCTTGCGTGTTCGTCTTCTCTTCCACAGCTCTTGTCGCTCGCTCTTCAAACGACCCTCCTAGGATTTCCGGGCAAGTACTTTTTGCTCCGTTTTACTGGTGAGATACAACACTGGGTATTTGGTGATAAGCGGCAGGATCGGGCGCAGGGCAGCGGCTGGGAGAGAGAGCAGGGCACGGGTGGGTGGAGGTGCCGGGTGGGATGGCTCACGTTGTCGTCTCCCGTGGGGAAGGACGCTCTGGATGAATGCTGCGGCACATCTACCGACGTTTCCCGTCCCGGCCACGGGCTCTCTGCACATTCCAGCTTGCCGTCACTAAGCTCGAAATTTTATTTCCTGTTCCTCGAGTTTACATATTTCTGTGTTCTTCTAAGGAGGATTAACCGGGAGGAGGAAGACAAAGGGCACAGGGCAGAGGACGGCCATCGCGCGCGGCACGTGGTCCAGTGACAAAACGGCCGACCTTTGGGCCCATCCGCCTGGACAGACGCCTGAGTCTGCCGGTTACCGGTCATGTGACCTTACGAAGTCCCCAACCTCTCTGAGCTTAAGTTTCGCATCTGGGAGGTGGGTCCGTTACTGCCACATCGTATTTTGGTGAGGGTTAAATATAGTTAGATGTAAACGCTTGGAGAAGAGGGAGGAGGGCTGCTATGAGCCCCCGCGTGCCCGGCCCCGTGTAGGTGCCGGACGTGCCCACCTGCCCTCACTCTGTTTCTTGTTTACCTCCAAGCACACGCAGGAGAGTAACAGACGTCCTGGTCGACTTGGTTAACGTAGCCGGAGGCAGGGGTTCTCCGTGCTGCGTAATCTGCCCTTGCTTTGGGTTAGGTCCCCACGTCCAGGCAGAGGTGCTCCAGCGAGACGTGGGGAGTCCCGAAGGCTGGTGTGTGAGCGGAGGCGTCGCCCGATGGCTCGGGGACGTTGTGGCAGCTCTCTGTGCACCCCTCACAGCTAGGAGAGATTAACACTGTTAGACAACAGTGCAGGTATACAGCAGTGTGCAGCATAAGCGAACATCAGCTGGGAACATGATTGTTCGATAGTCAGACACAGTTGGAAGCTCCCATTCATTGATAAGCTCTTAACAGAAGCAGAAGAATCAGGTTTTTACTGTCTGGTAATGTGTTGTTGCTAAAATTCAGGTTTACTTCTAAACTATTAATAGTTAACTCAGACCCATCCCCTCTAGTGCTAATTACCAGCAGGGAAAGAAGGAAAAAAAAAAAAACTAATTTAGACTAGTACATTCGTCTTCTGGAATACATCAGTAGGAGAAAGGCGTCTACGGCAAACATCCTATGAAATGTCGACTGCTCCTCCTGGCTCTGTTTGCTCGCTGAGAGAGAGAACAAAACACAGGTACTTTCAAAAAACATTCAAAATTATAATGATTGTAGATATAATTTTATGGTAGAGCTAGAATGGCAATTAAGTACTATTCTGTTTTAAAAACCACACCAGTTACACTGTGATTTTTTTCATAGAGAGACAGAGAGAGAAGATATTAATTAAGATAAGGCCACAAGCACCCGTTGAGATCCGAGGTTTCCGTGTGAGCACCACCCAAGCTCAGAAGGTTGGGTCTGATGACTTCCTGGGTGAGGTCTATCCCAGTCACTCACTCTCGGCCAGGAAATAGCCACCGAAGGCAGCTTGCTTACGTGGCCGGAAGACATACAAACGTGCATTTAAAAACCCATCCAGGCACTTATCAGATTTAGCAAAACTTGCTGACCCACAAAAACCATTTCTTACCCTTTGGCTTTTAAATAAAGAACATATTCCATCACAGGGCCATTTGTATTGTTGTTTTTATTGCATTGATGAGGTAGTTCACAAAACCTCCTGGTGGGCTCGAGGATGTGGTGCGTGGAAAAGGCCACACGACAGCCATCGTGGAAACCCCTCCTCCTTGTCCCTTGAGGTCAGTCTGCACAAGGAGCCAATGGCCCCTAATGATTAACCTGTGGCTCCCCAGCACAGGTATGCCTGGTGCCTACGTTTACATCCGCTTGTTGCTAATGACTGAAATGGAGGGGAACGTGAGATCTGTACTTGAACTTCAGGGCTTGGGGTGAGACAAGGCGCATCATTGTGACATGGCTGAGCTACTGACTTCAAGAAGGCCACTTCCCCAGGACCCTTCCTGAGGGTGCACTGCCCACGGTCACACGGGTCCCAGGCGATCCACGTATCACGTGTCCCCAAGAGATCTCCAGATAGCACCCAGGATGCAGAATCCTGCTGGTACATCAACTACTTAGGTATTAGAAGCCAGCCTTCCCATTGCTTTAGTTTCCTCATGGATAATATGAGAAAAATAAGGGTTCCTGTCCCATAGGCTCTGGAGGAGGCTGGTGGGATCGTATGAATCGGTACACGAAAACACAACGCAGGACTGCCGCGTCACCCGGACGCTGGTCACCTGCATCACCAGAGGACCATCATCTGGATGGAGGATAGCCCAGAAAATGGGCACTGTTGTCTCACAAGTGCCGCCAGCCTTAGAAGCTTGTCTTTTCCCCCATCAGAATAACTGAGGTTCATTGCATGGTTCATCATTAATTTCTTTGGCGTTCCTAACACATACCCAATAGAAATCCAGTTGTTTTCAAGACTCAATGAAGCATGTGAGAAAAATGCCCATGAATGGAAATTTCCATCAAGACTGGGAGGTTCTCCGAGCTGATAGTCAGGAAGGGAAGCACGGCCTCAGGGGGTTTTCTGTTGTGCTGCTCTGGGTGCCGGGTAACGTGCTTTCCTGAACAAAATACGTGAAATCGAAGGTCAAATTTTGAGCTGACGAGCTCGCTTCCTTGTAGAAGACTTATGGGCAGAGACGAATGCCACAAGGAGTTCCAGGAGCCGGAGAGAGCTCTCAGTGCAGGTGGAACCAGGACGTAACCAGGAGCGTCACTCCAGACTTTTCTAGACTTTCAGATCAAAGCCTTAGGTGTCCTTCAGGATTCGTGTGAATCTTGTTTCGTGATGCCTCCAATCCGATGGCACATAGAAACTGATAAATGTGTTGTGTGCTTGAAAGGAGCAGATTCATAGTATGTCCTTACTTGGTTTATAAATTTTCCTTTCCTGATTCGTTCAAGCCAATAGCAGAGAAGCTGTCTGGTAAGAGGTGTGGTCAATAAACTTTGGCAGTTTAACGGGCAGCAGATGATGTAGACCATCCACGGTGTTCCCAGCTGACCACTCACCCCCCCCCAACCGTGTCCAGTCCACACTCCACGAACACTTCACCTCGCGGAATCAGTTCGACACGGGCATCCGTGTAAGTCTGTGCTCTCTTGTTTGTAGGTGTCTCCTCTGTGGACAGCTGCTTCCTGAGGGTCCTGGCTCACCCGCACCTACAGCGTTCGTCCTGCTCAGGTGCTGTTTCAAAGTGGAACATGAAAGGTGCTGGACACAAGCTCAGTGGGTGAAGGGCCTTTGCTGTGGCCGTGGGTGTGTGTCAGTTTCCAGAGCTGCCGCGACAAAGCGCACAAACCAGGAGGCTTCAAACGATGTCTCCTCCCCCAGTTCCGGAGGCCAGAGGTCTACAACGGGTGTGAGCAGGGCCGTGTTCCCTCTGAAACAGGTAGGGGAGTCCCTCTCTGTGCCTTCCAGCTTCCGGTGGCTGCTGGTGATCCTTGGCGTTCATTCCCTGGCGTGCAGTCTCCTCACTCCGGTCTCTGCCTCTGGTCTCAGTTGGTCTCCGTTTGGTGTCTCTGTCTTCTCAAAAGGACACGAATCCTATTGGATCGGGGCCCGCCCTCCCCATTATGACCTCATCTTAACTAGTTGCATCTGCAGTGGCCCTATTTCCAAACAAGGTCACATTCTGAGGCCCTGGGTGTTAGGACTTGAACGTTTCTTTCTTGGCGGGGGGGGGGGGGGGGGGGGGGAGGCAAATTAACCCATTACAAGTAGGGAAATCAACTCTAAAAATGGCCAAAACATTCGGCTAAGTGAGAGTCCACCCTCCCCTCGCCCCTTCCCCCAAATATTTTTCCTGCAAGGCCGTAGCTGAGTGAGTGTCTGGACAGGACATGCTTGGATTAGCGAATGAAATTCCAGAAGAGGAATTCTCCCTTTTCCAGGGAAAGAACAGGGGAAAAAGAGTAAGCTGGGCGGGCATGTGTTTGAAAAGCAGGATGACCTACGAGGGTTATTTTGGAAGATGTAAAGGTGCTCCCTTTAGGACGAGAATATCTGGGGAGCGAGGGGAAGAGGGGTGACAGCGGAGTGCGGGCCCTTGAAAGGATGGGCCATGCGGGACGGTCAAGTACAGGTGCACCTGGTCGGTGCTGTGCGTGGCCGTTGTCACAGTGTTAGCTGTTGTGAACAGGGGGTCCCGTTCCCTTCTGTATCCAGACCTGGGGGTGCTTGTGAAGCCCGCGGCCGGTCCCCTCCGCCTCTGCTCTGGTGCTCCCGCCGCTCCTGCCCTCTCACGCCTTGCTTTCTCTCCTCGTCCCCTCTCTGTGCTTCTTCCCTTGCTGGGGCTGCTGCTAATCTCGTGTCTCTAGGGTCTAACCTGGGAACTTCCTGCAGGTGGGTCCTGTGCCCGTGGGCTGTCGGTGGGCGTAACTGTCTGTGTTTGGGTCCACGGCGGCGGGGCGGGTGCGCAGGTCACCCCGCGGGGCTGGAAGCAGGCAGCGTCCCTCCCGTGAGCGGAGAGCTGGCACTCGCCATGGCCACGGTCCCACCCCCGGGGAGACAGGCCACCGTACAGGGCGGGACTCTGCAGTGAACGCCTGTACCCCGCCACTGCACCCCGGCCTCCGTGACTCCGTGTGACCAGTGTCAGCTCCCTTTCCTCGTAAGTTTTGTTTTCTTCCTGAGAAGGACCTCCAGACCTGTGTACATCAGACCGCCCCGTCCTTATTACCCAATTATGAAAAGTCTCATGTGACATGCCTGGTTTGACGCCAAGAAAAAAAATCTCCCCCTGAGTATCAGGACGTTCTTTCTTTCTGCCACATGATCCTTCAGGCATAATCCCAAGCATCCTTTTTAGTTGTCAGAAGGGAAATATGAATGACGCCATTTCTTTTTATCTGCTGGCACAACCAAAGACAAAAGGATTCTTTCCTTCCCTCCTAGGAACACACAAGTGTCTGTAGATTGTCTTTTAGGAGATGTTCGGATTGTTTTCATGGCTCCTTCATTTTCATACGTTGAAAATCGTTTTCCCCAGCCCCTCACCTTTGTGTGTGTGTGTATATATATATATATATATATATATATATATATATATACATATGAGACTGTTTATAGGTAGACACTTGAAGCTGTATCTACAATTGCAATCGTTACTATCGGGCACTTCATAAATATCCCTTTAAGATGCTATTTGATACCTTCTATAGTCTTGGAGGAAACAGACTGGATTCTCCTGTTTCCAAAGCAGCTAAATGTATTACAATAAATTTGCTTTCTCTGTGCTGTGGAATTGGAAACCTATAAGATGTTGAATAAGAAAACTGATACCACTGCTTATCTGTCCAAAAGCCAGTGGTGTTAGGAAGCCCAGTAATTGAAAAATGGATAGCATTGATATTTGAACCTTTTTATATAACCTTTGAAGTGTAAGCCTTTTGGGGAATAAATTGCTTTTTGTAACAAGAACAATGTCAGATCCCATATTTAGAAACCGTGCACTTAATTCATTTTCAGGCGGAGAAACTCATGTTGTCTTGTTGGGAAAAACATTGCAAAATGGATTAAGCTTCACCCTGGAGAGATGATAACCTAATATAAATAACTACAGGCTGATCTTTATTAGTTACTGAGCAAATATTGCCAAATAGGACAGGCGACCTTCAATGGTGATTGATCTAGGAGAAGTCATCGGCAGCATTGTCTTTGGAGAATAACTTTGGGGCATTTTGGGATCTTCAGTCTGTTCTTATTTAAGGGGACGTGCTGCGGCTAATGTTCGGGAAGAGTAAGTTTATCTTATTTAATGGTAAGGATTAGAGCTCACGCCAGGCACAGTAACGACATCTGATTCCAGGGTGGGCCAACGGCTCGATGTCTGTTGAACGGATCACAACTGTGGGAGCCAGGAACTCGGCTGAAAACCTATGCCAGACGAAGCCTCTCGGGTTTAGTGGAGTCCACCTGAGCTCCACGTTTCGCCAGTTCTGCGTTGATGAATAATTCACTCACCGTGTCCTCGGGTAGCTGGACCGTCGCCGGATGGGGCGTGTAGGGTAGCTCAGAACAAGAGAGAGGCGGGCAACATGTCAGTCCCATCTACGTTCCACACCCGGAAACGGTCCATCCATTCACAGAGGGAGGAAGATGAGTCAGAGACTGTTATTTAAAAAAAAAATCAGAAAGAAACAGTGATCAACTTGGACGTTTTCCTGGTGTTTTCACCTCTCAGGTGATGGTCTTGTGTGAAGATCAGCTTGGCCGTTTTCTTCTCAATCTTCTTAGAACTTTCCTTTGAACTGTAAGTCTCTACATTTCAAAAGCGTTGGTAATGACGTCACAGGCCTCAGCCTTATTCACCCAGAACAACTGGACAGACGGGACGCACGGCCGCAGACGCTGACGCCCGTCCTGCGTTGTGAGCTGCACCCCACGCACACATCCGAGCTAGCGTCAGAGGGCCGGTCGGGCCACCGGCTAGCACTTGGCACTTTGGAGAGCCCGTGCGGTGTTCCTTTCCTTTTTTTTTGGTAAATATAATTTATGGTCAAATTGGCTAACATACAGTGTGTAAAGTGTGCTCTTGGTTTCGGGGGTAGATTCCGTGGTTCATCGCTCCCATGCGGCACCCAGCGCTCATCCCAACAGGTGCCCTCCTCAGTGCCCATCACCCCTTTCCCCTCCCCACCCCCCATCCACCCTCAGCTTGTTCTCTGTCTTTAAGAGTCTCTGATGGTTTGCCTCCCTCCCTCTCTGTTTGAAACTGTTTGTCCCCTTCCCCTCCCCCATGGTCTTCCGTTAAGTTTCTCAAGACCCATGTATGAGTGAGAACATACGATATCTGTCCTCTGACTGACTTACTTCACTCAGCATAGTCCCCTCCGGTTCCATCCACGTTGCTGCAGATGGCAGGATTTCTGAAGGGACTACTTCTCTGACACAGTTGAATGTCTGTCCTCCTAAAACTCTTTCTTGTGCCTTTCCATCAGCTGAACCATGGGGGGCAGACAGCTTGGCTCTGGTCTTCCTCCGTCCGTCCACCCAACGGCGAGTGGGGTTGGGCCGATCTGGAAAACGCTCCGTTTTCCAGGTCTGTTTCCAGGTCTGTTTCCAGATCTGTTTCCAGGTCTGTCTGGAAGGAAGCAGGGTCCTGCAAGGGCTCCCTGGGGCTCCGCCTGTCCTAGCACTGAGCCAAACCGGGCAGCAAAGGCAGTCTTGCAGAGGAAATGGTCCTGAGTGGAGTGTGTAGGACGGAGCCCCATGGTTTGTTTAGGGGATGTAGGCAGGTGTGGGCTCTGTATTTCTAATACCTGCGCAGGTGGTTTCAGGTAAGTAATAAGTGGTCAACTTACCCCTTTCTCTATTACTAACTAAACTTGTGAATCATCACGGAGCATCGATTGCTTTAGGCTGAAGTTCCGTAGTTAAGTTTCTAAAGGTGAACTTCTTGTTCTGAGTATTTTTAGATTTACAGAAAAATTGCAAAGATAGTACAAAGTAACATCTTGTATTAGTATAATGCATCCGCCAGGGTTAGTGAGCCGATATTGATGCAATATTATTAACTAAAGTCCATACTTGATTTAGACTTCTGTAGTTTTTATCTGAGATCCTTTCTTCCTGTTCCAGGATCCCACCTGGGACCCCACCTTACATCCAGTCCTCATGGTGCCTTGGGCCCCTCTGGGCTGTGACAGTTTCTCAGACTTTGCTTATTTTTGATGGCCTTGACAGTTTTGAGGAGGACTGGCCGGGCAGTTTCTAGGATGTCCCTCTGTTGGGATTTGCCATGTGTTTTTCTCAGCTGGGACTGAGGTTACGAGCTTGGGGAGGAGGACGGCAGAGGGGCGGTGCTGTTTCCATCACATTGTATCACGGGCTACCAACGGGCTGATGTTGACCGTCGTCAGCTGGCCGGGGTCTGTCTGTCAGGCTTCTCCACTGTGAACTCGCTCTGAGGCTCCCCACCCCTGTCCACACTGGATTCTTTGAAAGGGAGTCACGAATCGCTCACATTTGAGGAGTGAAGGCTTCATTCTTGAGGACACTTACTTGGAATTCCACTCAGGAGAGTTGTCTGTTTCCTCTGTTCACTTACTTATTTGATTATTTGTGTCTGTTTGGACCCGTGGATATTATTATACACTTTGGGCTATGATCCAATGTTTCTTTATTTTGTCACTCAGGTTGTCCTAGCTCCTTCGGGTGGCTACCCTGACCCTTTGATGTACCCCCAGCAAGGGCTGTGTGTGTGTGTGTGTGTGTGTGTGTGTGTGTACATACATATTTATACACTTCCCTACTTTCTGGCAATACAAGATACTCCCAGCCCTACACTCAGTCATTTCTCCAAGAAGCCTAGGCTCCTTTTACTGGAGAATGCTATTAGAAACCCAGGTATGGGTGCCAGGTGAACAATTACGTTTTATAAACGTCATAAAACATTTTCAAAAACATATCTAAATGCGGGCAGCTGGCAGCAGGCTCAGCGCTGGGCGTGTGTCGTTAGCTGCGGTCACTCAGTGGCTAGGAGCTGGGCAGCTCGGCTGGTGGGAGACATAGCTTCCCTGTCTTCCGAACAAGTTACCACAGGGCTGTTCTGAGGGTTGAAGGAGGTAACGCCTGCGTAGTGCTTGGGATAGTGGCTAAGACACAGCGAGTGCTTAACAAACGCAGGCTTCCTTAGCTGCCCCGTCTCGGCCCTATTGTCCCCCTTGGGCTCTCTGCCCTCCACTGGGGGGTGGGTGCCAGCAAATTCCGACACCTGGATCTTGCCAGTCGGCTTCTTGTCGGGATCTGCCGACAGGAAGCGCTAGGAGGAGGTCGAAGGGCAGGGAGAGGAGATGCTTCTTGCCTGCTGCCACCACCGGGCTGGTGTCGACGGTGGCCGTGGCCACACGGGGGTGGTGGGACCCCAGAGGTCACAGCGAGGCGGGGCTCGCAGCACCGTTTCCTTGGCTCGGTGGCCGGAAGCTGTCCCTCTTGTGGTGACAAAGAGCCGACTGTGGCGGTGGCTTCGGCAGCAGGTGCACGTGGGAGCCCCTGCGCAGGACGCCAGCCTTCCTGTTCCCGGGCTCGGCATCCCGTGCGCTTCCCCAGCCCCGGCGCCTTGTCCCCTTTTCTCTCACACACATTTACCACCATGACAAACGACCTCGTATGCCACCCTGTGTCTTTCAAACAGCCAGAGAAGTGCGTGTTTCCCTGGCTGAGAAAGCGTCATGATTATTATCTTTTGCTCTGTCACTACCACCAGTGACTAACTGAAGGAGAGAAGCCGTCCCTGTATCATCGTCCATTTTTGTTGCCAAGCTGTTGCTTTGCCCGCCCTACAGACGGCCACCACAGTGGCCCCCAGGGGGAGATGACACTTCTGAATTTTGCGACCGACCCAAGATTAGAAGCCATCCAGCAAGACGCTGCCGACGGTGACACGGAAAGGGACGGGTGCAATGCTCCTCTCAGGAAGATTACAGTCACACGCAAGTCCTCTTACGACCCCGCATCCGTGGGCTCTGGTATTCGTGGCATCGGGGGGACAGCCGCCTGTGCTGTCTCTGCTTTGAAGGCTGCTGTAGGGTGTGACGAGCGTGCGCCCCAGGTGAGGGGTGGCCCCTTGGCGGACGTGGGCTTCGCTGGGCACACTCGTGCTCACAGGCAGGAAGAGGCTTTGCCCCGCAGCTGTGTGCGGGGCCGTCTGGTAAATGCTATGCGAAGGTCCTACAAGAATAAAGAATGTGTCCCGATGCCGAGGAGGACACGCGGTGGGGGGTGACGCGCGGTGGGGGAGTCCCTAGGAAAACCAGGCCCATCCTTTTTGGGTTTGGCAAAGATCCATGATGCTCCTTACATCTTTTTATAACTCTGAAATAAACCTCGCTGAGGTCTTCCTGATGGTGCGGGGGATGAATTCCGCGGGGACACTTTCCTGCATCTACAGCATGACCACAGCCGGTTAAAACTCGAGTCGGTTTTTTTTCTGGGGTGGTACCGTGCCCAGAATGTTTGATTTTTAACTTTGTTGAGCTGCTCCAATAAACCCATTATTTCGCTCTCGGTTTCCGGTATTTGCCCTGCAGAGACGCGAGCCTCCCTTGCGGCGGGAGGACGAGCTAACCCTGCGACGCGAGCAGCCTGGCGCCCTTGTTGGCCCCGCTCGGGTCCGCTCTCCACCTGCCCCTCCCGGCCTCCCCCTGCCTTCTGGCCTCTCTCCCCCTCCCCTTTCTTTCTTCTTGTTAGGAACTGTTTCAAGTTTGCGGAAAAGTATAGCAAATGATACAAGATATGCACGCAGCCAGCTCCAGCTTTATGAAAACTTGAGATTTTGCCATAATTTGGGGGAGATTTCTCTTTCCTTCTTCCTTTTTGACTTTGAAATAATAAAGCAGGTATGTTCCTAGCCCCCCCGCCCCCAAGCCGCCTCACAATTTTATTCTCTTCCTCCCAGAGTCGCGTCTCCTGAAAGGGGAGGCGCTCAGCCCCAGACTCAAGATCCCTTTGTGCTATTTGTGGATCATTTCCATAAAGGGTATAATACGTGTTTGTGTCTGTAAGTTTTTGTCAATGGGATCATGCCACGCCTTTCCAGCAAACTTGCTTTTGTCATCCGAGACTTAATTTTTTATATTCACCAGCCTGATACGTGTAGCTCCAGACCTCACGAATTCCCTACCAGGATTTTCCCATTCCCTTCTTGAAGAAACTTTGCATTGCTCTCTTTAAAATGAACCGCAAATAATCCTTCCGTGAATGATTTCGCGTGCCTGTCTTCTGCACGTGGGGGAGATCATCCCTAGGATATACAGCTGCACCCCGTTCTACGGAACAAGGCCATGGACACAACGGTCCCGGATCCAGAATGTGGAGTGTCTCTTCAGAGGCCGTTGCTCATATAAACACACTGCCTGGTACGGTGACTAAACATCCCACGCCTCTTCATTCGTTGAGATGTTATAGGATTTCCAATAACATTTTGCTAAAACGAACAAGCAAACAAAACTCTTTCACATCCTGCCTTGGATTTATTCCTAGCTACTTTGTAATTTAGGATGTTATTGTAAATCAGGTTTTGAAACTTGCTGTCTTCCGTCGTCGTGTGGCTCACGTCTAGGACCGCACTTCCTGACCTGCCTGTTTCCAGCAGTTTAGTTGTAGATTTTCTTGACCCCAGATGTCATTGTATCTCAAAATAACGTATTTTTTTTCCAGTTTTTCCAATTCATAGGTCTTTGCTTTGCTTTGCTTCTCAGTCAGCAGATTTACATCTGGAGAGCATGTTGAAGTGGTAATAATGGGTCAGCTCATTGGTCCCTGGTTTTAAAGGGAATGAATGCTTGGAATGTCTCACAATTAAGAATCTCTTTTGCTACAGGGGTTTGGTAGTTAATGTTTTTCAGACCAAGGAACTCTCTCCTGGTTTGCTAAGTTTTCTTCTGTTTTAACCATTTATTTCATAAAAGGTTCCATTTTATCAAATGTTTCTTGACATTTCCCTGGGTAATTTTACATTTTCCTCCTTTATCTGTTAAAGTATAAATTACATTAATAGATGCTTTGATATCAAGCCGTGCTTGCATTGTGACCGAACTTGTCATAATGTAACTTTTTATGCGGACTGGGTTTGTTAGTGTTTTAATTCAGATGCCTGCGTCTATGATGTAACTTTTTATGCGGACTGGGTTTGTTAGTGTTTTAATTCAGATGCCTGCGTCTATGCTCGGTACCTGAGGTTGTGTGTGACCTTCCTGTCTCATGCTGCTTTTGTCCGAGTTTGGTGCAAAGGTCACACGTACCGTGCTCCTTCCCTCTCTGAAGGACGCTGCGTGTGAGCTCACATAATCCGTACCTGGAGCGCTTGTGGGGCTTTCCGTACAACCGTCCAAAGTTGTTGGCTGTTCTTCACTCTTGTTGGGGGTGTGTGTGTGTGTGCTTGATTTGTTTTTGGATTTTGCTGTTTTGGTGGCAGGTATTTAATAGGAAACTCTATTTTTGGAATTACTTTACATGTCAGACTTTTTAACTGCTTTCAAACTCTGTATGGTAAGTTGTATTTTTCTAGATGTTATCTGTTTCATGATAGATATTATCTATTTCATCTAGACCTTCAGATTTACTGGCATAAAGGTATTTCTTTTATTTCTGTAGAATGGATTGAATCTCTGCTGTCAGTATATTTAGGCCCATTTTCATTCCTCCTAGGGCTTTATTGTGCTTCCTTTCTAGATTAATTCTGTCACAGGTGTGGTTATTTGATGATCCAAAGAACTAAATTAATCATTCTTGTTTCCCCTTTTATTTTTATTTCATTAAATTTCATTCTTCACCATATTATTTCTTTCTACATTCGTTGCCTTTACTTCTCTTTCTTGTGATGATGTTTTTATGACTCATATTGGACCCTTGGTTTTGTCTGTTTTTTTTTTTTTAATGTTTATTTTTCAGAAAGAGAGAGCACGAGCAGGGGAGGAGCAGAGAGAGAGGGAGACACAGAATCCGAAGCAGGCTCCAGGCTCTGAGCTGTCAGCACAGAGCCTGACGTGGGGCTCAAACTCTTGGACCGTGAGATCATGACCTGGGCCAAAGTCGGATGGTTAACGGACTGAGCCAGCCGGGCAGCCCAGAATGTGTGTGTGGTGACTTTTTTTAATGTTTATTTATTTTTGACAGAGAGAATGAGTGAGAGAGAGAGAGAGAGAGAGAGAGAGAGAGAGAATGAGGGGGGAGGGGCAGAGAGGGAGACACAGAATCGGAAGCAGGCTCCAGGCTCTGAGCTGTCAGCACATGGTCCAACGCGGGGCTCAAACTCACAAACCATGAGATCGTGAGCTGAGCTGAAGTCAGATGCTTAACTGACTGAGCCACCCAGGCAGCCCTGCTTTGCCTGTTAAAGTAATCTTTCATGATCATGTATTTCCCGATAAGTGCTGCTTCCAGACCATATCAGGAGTTTCGACACTATATTCACTATTGTTCCTTTCTAAATGTTTTCCAGTTCCTACCATAATTTTTCGACTTATAAATTACCTAGAAGAGCATTTTTAATTTTCCAAATACACATTATTTTTTGTTATCTTCAACTCACTGGATTTTTTGATAGGATGCAGTGTGTTATTTACCAATTACTTTTTTAAGTTTATTAACTTACTTTTAGAGAGAGAGAGGGAGAGCATGAGTGGGGCAGAGGCAGAGAGAGAGAGAATCCCAAGCAGGCTCTGAGCTGTCAGCACAGAGCCCAGTGCAGGGCTCTGTCTTCCCACCGTGAGACCATGACCGGAGCTGAAATCAAGAATCAGATGTTTAACTGACTGAGCCACCCAGGTGCCAGGTAGTTACCGAAATTCAATTTTTCGTCAAGTGCATGATCAATTTTATAAATATTCTACATATGCCTGAAAAGAACGTGTATTTTTTCCATTGTTGAGCACATGCTCTAGGTATGTCCATAATTTCTTTGATATGTGTGTTGTCTTATTTTGTGATTTATTATCATACCATGTTTTTTGACCACGATGCCTGTTAGTTATCAACAGAAGTGTGTTAAATTATAACACTGCTTATAAATTTTTCAAAAATTTTCTGAATTCTGTTCTTTTGCTTTATATATTTGAAGCTGTTATCAGGTAACTGGAACTTTAGAATCATGCTATCTTCCTGGTGAAGTGCCCCACTGCCATTAAATAGTGGCCATGTTTGATATTTAGCGTCTGTGGTCTGATATTAATGTAGCCTACAAGCTCTTTTTAAAATTAGAATTTCTCACCTATTACATTTTTTTTTCCATGATCGTCTTTCCAACATAATGTAGTTATACCTTATGCTTTTGTTTTGTGCTTACCGTAAGTATTTAAAAAGCATTCCTAACTGGACCAGTTCTAAGTATAAGCAATATCCCCACCTCCTTCCATCCAATGTGAATCCTTAGCATTATTTAACCCTGACCATCCCTCTGGGGCTGAATCTCATTATTGTTTAGTGTTTGAGTTCTTAGGTTCTCAGTTCGTCTTCGCTATTGTTACTATGGTTTCCTATGGTTATGTAGAGCTTGCTGAGATGAACCCGTATGTCCGGGAGTATTGTCAATCCTCACTCTGTGCTTTATCACCCTACTTCCCTTCTCTGGAATCAATTTACTTCAACAATAGTTAGTTGTGAACTATTTTAGTCCTCTGACACATATGCATTTTGGAAAATTATGTAAGGTTTTGGACTTAAATTTTGTCACCTACCAAGGTGGGGTATGCATGGTGCTTTCTTTTTTTTTTTTTTTTTTCAACGTTTATTTATTTTTGGGACAGAGAGAGACAGAGCATGAACGGGGGAGGGGCAGAGAGAGAGGGAGACACAGAATTGGAAACAGGCTCCAGGCTCTGAGCCATCAGCCCAGAGCCCGACGCGGGGCTCGAACTCACGGACCGCGAGATCGTGACCTGGCCGAAGTCGGACGCTTAACCGACTGCGCCACCCAGGCGCCCCAAGTGCTTTCTTAATGGGGGTTCTTGTGAGGGTTAAACTCACCGGTATGTGTGAACTCTCGGAGTAGTGTCTACACAGGCAAAGTGCATTTTCCCCACTAATTCAGCCACTGTCTGTCCTCACCTATGAAGGATAATTTAGTGGGGTGGTTATAGTTCCCGGTGCGTGGGAAATGGTTCTCGGCATTTGGGAAAATACTGTGAACCCGTCTTGGGCTTTGCTGTTCCGTGGCCTCCGTGTGGCATGCCTCAGTGTAGATTTATGTTTATTCTTCTGTGATGCGAGGATTTACTATCTTTCATCATGTCAAATAAGTCCCAGCCCTTCACCTCCTTCAATAATGTGCTCTCTTCTTTTCTAGAAACCGTATTATTTGTTTCCTGGACCGTCTCATTCTATCCCCCATGTTCCAAAATGCCACTTACTCACTGCATCTCTGCCCTGGACCCAGGAGTCCGGCCTGGGTCCTCTCTGAAATTAGCTGGAGGGGACAATGGCCATGAAACTGCTGTGTGCAAGCTGCTTCTGCCACTGTTCCCCAAGCAGCTCTCCCCCCCACCCCCCCGCCCCCGGCTCCTTGCAGCTTACCAAAACTAGTGTCGGGGACAACAGCAGTGGGCAGGCAGGACCGCTTTCCCCTCCAGGTCTGTCTCCACCTCCGGGCCTCCGATAACTGCTCCGCCTCCGGTCCCAGGCCTGAGGTTTTCCTTTCGTGTGTGTTAACCCTCTTAACACCTGCACAGCCACATTAAGAAACTCCCCTGTTGAATATTTGCTTCTGCCTCGCTATTTCCTTCATGTTTGCATTTTTTCTTCTATCTCGTTCTTTATCATTTCTATCAGATGATTCGGATTTCTGCAGTGGTGGGGAAGAGGGTTTAATTCTTCCCCTTGTGGAGTCTGCTGATTTCACTCTCTGGATCGCTTCCTCCCCAGGCCCTCTTCAGCCACGTGTCATTAGTGGGGCATGAGTGTGGCTTGGGCTCAGAGGATGTCCCTTCAAATTCTCAATTAGTGCAATTGGTTAGGTATCATGACTTACATAAATGCGTTAGCTTGGGGTAGACTATGTATGGTATGAACTTGCTCCCCAAGGACTGTGTGGTTCAGACTCTGGTTATAAATTCCAAAAAAAAAAAAATTATCCCGATGCTGAATGGATGGGTTTAACTTGTGCACATAAATGTTGAGGGATTAGCCCTATGGAGCCTGGTTCCCACTTTCCAACTCGTGAGCGCTCAGGCTAACGTCCCCTGCCCACCTGTAGACATTGCATCACTCCCCCACCCGGCACAGGGCAGGTGCAGAGCTCTCCACATGCTTACTGGGCAGGGTTCCAACAGCTCTTTATTTCTTGATACTTCCCCATTTTATGCAAGTGGATCATTTATTCAAAGAGTATGTTGGCTATATTTTAACCAGCACGTTAGATGTTTGTGGTGGGAGTATCTTCACATTATCTGTGTCCAAGATGTGTAGAGTAGAGTCCTCATCTGACCTGAAGGGTTACAGTACAGGAGACAAAGGTAACCAATGTCCTTTTTTTTTTTTTTTTTTTTTTTGATCGAGGAGATTTGCCTTTGATGCAATAAACGCCCCCCTAGTTGTTAATGATTTTTGTAGACAGTGAAACACCACGTCTGCATTTCTGGGTCCCCTGAAAAGTTACAGTAAGGCGAACCGTGCACAGTTTCCTTTTAGGATGAGTCAGTGGCTTGATGGGAAAAGTATGAGGACACGACATAAATCTGACAAGGCAAATATACTTCAAATTAAGGCATCACACGAGGGCACGTACACGGTCCCGGCAGCCACTGGCAGTGAGGGGGCAGGCTTGCACCGCTGGCCGTGTGTGGAAGGTGCTTCACCCTTGCTGGTCATTACGGCTTGTTAGCACTGTCCAGAGAATGTGAAAGTGGCCAGTCACCAGAGCACTCACTTTAATTTGATGGCTAAAATTATGTGAAATCTTCAAAAGTCAACAGGGTGAAAATATGGTTTCTGGCTTTCTTTGCTCTGCAATAAATAAATAAAATTACATTAAAAATTAAATACATGTACAGAGATGTGACTCCAAGGAAAATATATGGTCTTGCCTGAAAGCCCATAACATTTTCTCAGGGGATGTCGTCCTTGGTGTGCTCTTTTCAAACACTGTCAAATAAGCAGGAAAAGACAGAGTGAGGTTTGCTCTGACGGTACAAAGGCTGTGGCAAAGGCCTTGAAAAGCTTTTGACCAAAGGTGCCGTTCCCCCATTGCGTGGACAAAACCAGCCGTCCCAAAGGCTGTCAATTTCAGAGCAGGTGTCGTGTGGGGCATTTGTATTCAGGTGACATATTCAAATTGCCAAACCCTGAGTAATTTGCAACCTGCAGGCCTGGTGAGGTGAGCATTTATTTTTTGCACATCACAGTTGGCGAATTTTCTCAGTGAATGAAATTGATGTGAATATTTCAAAGAAGGGAAAACATTCCACAGATTTTTGTCCCGATTCCTGTACTTACAACCAGGCTGCGTGGCCGCGGCAGACAGGACGGTAGGGACGGCACGGACCACGCGGATCCCAGCACGCACCGTTTGGCAAGGTGGTTTCCATGCGTTCACCGCAGACAGGTGCTAAGAATAAAACTAAAACTGTGATCTCAGATGCTGCATGTGGGGTGTGTTTCAGTCACAGTCACAGGAAACCTGGGAAGAAGAGTTCTCTCCAAACACCGGGCGGAACTGCACCTGCTGTAGAGGGCGCGGTTCTCAAACAGCCTGGCGCAGGGCGCCATCCTGAAGCGAAAATTCCAGCAAGCGCCTCGCTCAGGACGCGCACCTTTTAATCAGCGTGACCTGAGATGGTAAACCAAGCTGGCAAAAACGCGCCAAAATACCTGTGGCACTTGAATGTGCTTATTGTTATGACCCTTAATTCATTTTTATTATTGTTTTTGTGTCTGTGCAGTAAAGACAAAATCCGGCAAGTCTGAGGAAGACGTAAGACTGCATGTGGCTGTGTACCCACAGGCTTCGATTCAAGTTTTTTATTTATCAAAGCAGGCACGTTGCTTTTTACTATACGTGTAACAGAAAATGACGATAAAATGAAACACAAGATAACATAAAACTAAAAAACTAAGACTCACGTGGAAAGTTTCTTCTCTGCTGTGAAAAGGGCGACGGTCCCATAAGTCTCTCTGCCAACCTCGTCCAGACCAGGAAAACAGGAGTAAAAAAATATTGTCCTCCTGAGCTCTGAATTCACATATTTGAATTAACAAGTGACGGGTTTGATTCTTCTCTTCCATAGAAATACGTACTGGTCACTAAGTCTGGAACTTCTTGGCAGTTTTTCTAATAGTCACTGAGTTCACAGATGTTTCAGAGACTTCACGTTATGAATGAATAACACACGTGTGACCACAAACTCATCCCACTTCTCCACTCCACGTTCACGTGGTGATTATAGAGATGGTGTGGCTCCTGGCTGGCAGTGCTTAAAATACCGACTTAGGAGGTCTGGGGTTGAAGCTATGATCATGACTTTTCACACATTTTTTTTTGTGTCTGGGCCCACGTGGCCACACACTCACCATCTGTGTTAGACGCACCGTGAAGAAATGTCAGAGCCCGGTGAGCTCAGGTGTTTCAGGAAGAACGTGGCCTAGTGATCGCTCAGCCACCCAACAGCCAAGCTGTTGTGCCTTGGGGACGAGAAGGCTGTGCCTTCTGTGCACACACGTGTGTGCATGAGTGTGCCCATGTGTCATGTCTGTGTGTGTGAATGAAGACAAGGAAGTGTGTGAGCTTGGTAAGGTGAGGGTGTGAGGGCCATAAATCCACTTGAGGACAATGGGTAAAAAATGTGGCTGGGCTGATATTTTGGTGGCCACCTAATTATGAAAAGAATAAAAAACCCAAATCACTATTATTCTCAGGCCTCTTAACACGGCCACCAACGCGCGTCGACACCAACTTTTCCGGATCCTGCGTGAGAAGCAGACTGCGGTTCACCTTCAAAAATGGACTCATTTCCCAGTTCCTTCAAGGCCAGTATTTCCCTGCATGTGTGTTTTTTTTAGGGGGGTGATGCTACAGGAAAAGGTCAGGGTGATTATTTAGTGGGGAAAATGGTATTTGCTAGGACTTTATTGGTTCTCTCTCAGAAATCGGACTTATTTATGACATAAGTCATTTTAGGGCAGTTGATAGAAGTTATTTCTCTTTTATGACACTTCTTCCTTTGTGTAAAATTGTGCCATAAATGATATTGACAGTGTTATACAGTACTACTGTATTTTTCGTATGTTGTAAAACTTTGCTACTTTATGGTCAAACTAACGTTGTGACTGTCAGCTTCTCGGGAAAAGCGTGAGGACGTTTCGGGTCTCGAAGAATTCATTTAAGAGAGTAATATATGGGGGGGGGGAGAAAGTCCCATAAAAGGAAGGGTAACCCAAGCTTTTATGTTTATGTTTCCTCCTAGATGCAGGACTAGTTTGGGGTTGTTTCCACGTTAGGGACAATGACCATCCCGGTCATCAAGGGTTCTTCTCGCTCTTGGTTCTGGTTCTTGGATGTCCGTACCCTGAGCCTTTCACACCTTGTCTTGGCGAGAGGTCTGAATTAATGACTTTCTCAATCTGTTTGGACACTCAGATATACGGCGGCCCTCAGTGCGACAGAGGCTGCTGGGAAGTCCTGCTGACTTCTGATTCAAGGGGGAGAAAGAGCTTTTCAAGTCCCCTGGGATTTCTCCAGTCAATACTCTCAGCTTGAGTCACTCTAAGGTCAAGAACACCTCAGATTCTCACATTGACCTGGGGGTGGGGACCAGTGGGGTAAAGGGGCCTTCCAGACCATCTGCTTATCCACACAAATAGTTGTTTTCATTAAAGACATTTGTCTGGTTGTTCTGTTTTCAGTTTCTCGGTCTGAGGTGAACACGTGGTGCATGATGGGAAGTGGGTTGGCGAGAAGTAACCCTCGCGAAGTCAGGGCGTCTGGTATTCCTGCGGGAGATGCCACTCTTCAGGGGGTTTCACAGAACTGTGCCTGGCTCAGCAGGGTCACCGTAGACTTGGGAAGACATGGAAGAAGGAGCCTTTCAGGGTTACGGGACCTCCTCTGCATCAGACGGTGAGTGGCCCGCAGGGCGGTGATCTGAATGATCCGAATCCAGGTGGTGGTTCTGGTCTGTCAGAAGGAACGATGTGACCCCAGAAGACAACAGAGCCCCAGAATGCAGCCGGCTGTGGAGACTGCCTGCCTGAATCCTAAGCTACCAATGGGGTGTGTGCTCAGGCAGGAGCCGCGGCGGGGGCTCGGCCGGTGTGAGTCTTTCACCGCAAGGGAACTCAGAGTAGCTGTGGGAAATGGGGAAGGCGCTCTCCTCGGTCTTTGGAACCACCAAGGCGGGAGAACGGACTCTTCTGAGCCAACGCCAAGTCCTGCCCTTGTCTAGACTCTACGTGACTCGGGCACACAGTAGAGGCTGACGGCGCTGAAGTCTCTGATGCGTCCCTCCTTGGGACACACCCCTACTATCAAGACGCCCGTTTCGCAGCAGAAGAAATGGAGATACGGAGGAGCCGGGTGCCTGCCTTTGGGGGATGTGACATGCGTTCAGGGTAGCGGAGACTTCAGGTGACCTGTCGTGGTGTCTTGGCGCTCTGACTCTGGAGAAGCTGTCCTGTCTGAAGAGGTGTTGGCCACGGCGCCCGGAAACAGAATTCCGGTTTGACTGACATCCCTACAAACTGGTGCACGGATACCGGACGTGTTGGTATCAGAGTCCCCTCTGGCCCTTTCCAAATGCCAGGTTCCCTGGAAGCGTGTGTGATGGCCGGTGTGCAGACCTTGCTCTGTCTGGGTCCTAGCTGGTCTGTCCTCACAGCTCCAGGACACCTGTGTCACTCTGAGAAGACGGGCTTGCCCACCCTTCCAGCCAGCCACACCTTCCTCAGTCCAAACTGTCACTCCGGCCCCGCGCCCCAGCCGTGCCCGGTGCCGCCCTCAGTCCTGTGGGGCTCCTCTGATCGTGTAGATATGCGTGCAAGTGACACTTCGCAGTTTTTAAAAAAAAAAGACAACAACAACAACAAAGTGAAAGGAAGCGTGCACCTGTAGGGGTGGACAGTGCACAGAGATGCTATCGTCTCCACTTGGCCGTCTATCTCTTGCCGGCAGTAAGATGGCCTTATAGTTCTATCTCTGTGCCTAACAAAATGGAGAAACTCCATGACCTTGAAATTGCTAATTGTAGGCGGTTTCTTCCAAATCTTGCAAATCATGAAAACCTGTGTGAGTTGTAGAGTCTGAACCCAGTAAGATGCAAATCCCAGAGAACACACGCAATCAGAGCCTCAGCGAATTTTCTTCCAGAGTGAATTTATTCGGAATGGTGCGCCATGATTTCTGCCTGGGAAGGGCATAAGGTCGGCAGGGGGCCGGGGTTCCTTGTGAAGCCGCCTTCTGTCTTGAAGGAGGGTGTTTTCGGTGGCTGGTGAGGGAACGGATGCAAACGTGCCCGTTGGAGAGGGGCTGCGGCCTGTGGCACCCCCGAGCCTGGTCCCCGCCCCCCAGACCCGCCCAGTTGTGGCGACTGACTCATGCCTGCAACCCCGCTTCCATCTTGGTGCCTTGGCGCTCTCCTTGGGCCACGTGGTTTCCCTTTCTGGGTCTCTGTGTCCACGCCAGTTTCACGAAAATGTGTGACTTGCCCATTTCTGATGAGGGTTGAAGGAAATGATGGATCTAAGATCTGTAGTAGCGAGTCACGGCTGCGGTCCCCTCTGTCCCGGTGGGCCCAGCGCTGGCAGACAGGGGTGGCAGGGGCACAGACTTGGGGTTCACAGGGAGCCGTCCCTGCCCGGGGAAGTTACAGGAGGCCGCCATCGCTGAGCGTCCAGCGGGACTCGAGGGGGCAGTCGAGGCCCATGAGCCGTCTCGGGCCTGCTTGGAGCAGTGGAGCCCAACAAACCTTCGCGACGGACAGTCATCAAACCGATTTTCCTCTACCGTGAATCTAGAATTCATACCACTTAAAGCGGCTGTATTCTGTCAAGGGTTGATGTGGATTTAGTTTTCTATGAATTTTTGTAGCATCCGCCATTCCACTTCTCCTTTATCATCCATTTATGACTTCCGCGAGAAAATTATGTGGCAGGCGTGGGCGTGCAGCACGTGACCCGTGAGAGGAGGGACAATGTGGAAACTATAGAAACTACACAAGGTGGTGGGCACACGGCCGGCACCTTCTCCCCAGAGTCAGGCTGCACAGGTCCTCAGTGTGTGTGCACGTGCATACGGGCGAGTGGTCCACGGGAGCCTGGCCTGATGCCCAGGCCCCGTGCGGGGAACCCCCCCCACCAGGGGATCCATGCCACACCCTCTCTGCTGCTGCTGAAGCCCCCGCAGAAGAGGAGCCTTTCCAGAAAGCAGGCCACTTCCCACCTCCGATGGCGGCTGCTTGCTGACTCGTTTTCCCTCCGGGACACTCGGGCTCTAAGGAACCAGTGTTCGTGGTGGCCGGGTTGGGACGCCTCTCCCAGGCCTGCCCGTTCCCTGTGTCCTGGCTCCCCTTGGCCCACGCTGCAGGGAAGGTGGACGTCCTGCCTCAATGCCACACACATGCTCTGTCTAATTTCTCATTTCCTCTGTTTGCCACAGTTTAGATGCTGAACTCTGTTTTTTAAATCAAATAGTATTTCCAATTTTTAATTTTTTAATTAAAAAAAATTTTTATTATTTATTCTTGAGAGAGAGACAGAACATGAGTGGGAGGGGGCAGAGAGAGAGAGAGAGAGAGAGAGAGAGAGACAGAATCCAAAGCAGGTTCCAGGCCCCCAATTGTCACCACTGAGCCTGACGCGGGGCTCAAACTCACGATCCGTGAGATCACAACCTGAGCCGAAGTTGGACACTCGACTGACTGAGCCACCCAGGCGCCCCGGTATTTACAATTTTTTTAAAGTTATATGTGGGGTTAGAGGAGATTCTGTAAAACAAAATGTCCAGTTTTTAGAACCATGAAAATTAAAGCAGTTTTTGCATGCTTGTTATTTGTCGATAATATTCAAATGGACACTACCACCTAAATGTAATAGGTAGTAATCGATGAACTCTATTTTCAGATATGTTGAGGTGTTTAGTTCAGTGTAGTTCAGGGGGCAGGATGCGTGATGCAGGCTGGGCTCACGAGAACCGGCTGCTGGCTGTGCGGCCGTTCTGTTGCTCGGCGGCAGGAGAATCGGCAGCAGCAGGCGATGAGACAGAGCACGGGCGACCAGCCATATAGGCCACGGCAATATTGTGCCCTCCCAGGCCCGGGACTGGTGCTGGCTGACCTCCCCTCTGAGTCACATGAGTGTGTGTGCCTGTGTGTGTAGCCATGTGCATATGTGCGCACACGCTTGTGTGCACACGTATGCACGTGCATGTGTGTGCACATGTGTGTCTGTGTGCCTGTGTACACGTGGGTTCTGGTGTGCACACATGTGTATGTGTGCATGCATGTGTGTACACGTGTGCCCATGTACGTCTGCATGCTTGCATGTCTGTGAGCCTGTGTGCGTGTGTGTATGCACGTGTATGTGTGCATACATGTGCATGTGAGTGTGCACGAGTGTGTACATGTGCATATGTGTGCACATGTGCGCGGGCGAGTGTGTATGGGTGAATGTGTGTGAGTGTATGGGTGAATGTGTGAGTGTGTACGCATGTATGTGCATGAGCACGTACGGGTGAATGTGTATGTGACCGGGTGAATGTCTGAGTGTGTATGGGTGAATGTATGCGTGTGTACACGAGTGTGTACAGGTGAATGTGTGCGTGTATACACGTGTGTGTGCGTGAGTGTGTACGGGTGAATGTGTGTGTGTGTACAGGTGAATGTGTGTGTGACTGTACACGTGTCTATGCTTGTGTACGGGTGAATGTGTGTGACTATGCGCGGGTGTGTGCGCGTGTGTAACGGTGAATGTGTGTGAATGTGTATGGGTGAATGTGTGTGTGTGTACAGGTGAATGTGCGCAAGTGTGTACACGTGTCTGTGCGTGTGTACGGGTGAATGTGCGCGAGTATGCGCGGGTGTGTGCGTGAGTGTGTAACGGTGAATGTGTGTGAGTGTGTACGGGTGAATGTGTGCCTGAGTGTGTACGGGTGAACGTGTGCGTGTATACACGTGTGTGTGCGCCAGTGTGCACGGGTGAACGTGTGTGCGCGCGAGTGTGGAGAACCAGGCATCCGGGGCAGGATTGCTTCTTGGGTTCTTGCAGTTAGTCTTCCCGAGGTGACCTCGGTCCCAGGAATCCGGAGCGGGAGCCGTGTCTGTGTGTGTGTGTGTGTGTGTGTGTGTGTGTGTGTGTGCGTGCGCGTGCGTGTGTGCATGCGCGCGCGCCCGCGCGTGCGTCCCGAGGCAGGCAGGCGGAGCGAGGCAGGGTCCTGACGACGACGGAAGGAGGGAGGGGGCCGGGGGAGAGGGAAGGAGCGGAGGGGGAGCGCGGGGAGAGCCAACTCGCGAACACTGACACGGCTCCCGCTCCGGATTCCTGGGACCG